>NW_024882097.1:0-415822 GCF_019059575.1 Amphibalanus amphitrite
TCGCGACTGATTAGTGTCAAACGTGTAGTTCCCATTCCCTGCCGCTGCATATCTGTGGCCTTTGGCTGGTCAGAGGTGACGGTCGCCGCTACCACTGTCGTGTTGCATGTCCGACCGCGCGGCGGTGCCGTGCCAACCGTCCCCCGTCTCTGTTCGATCACTCACTCGCACTGGAACGTGCTCGGTCGAGTTTTTCAGCACCAAACAATCGCCGGCCTGGCATGTGACGGCACGACGGACGGGTCGGTGTGTGACGGCGCCCCTCGCGAGCTGCGGCGACCGGCCGCACCTGCGCGGGACCGGTGGTGGCACACGGCCTGTGACGAGCTGTCACATCGTGCAGCGCCCGGCGGCGCTCCCGCTCGGCGCCGATGTGACGCCCGACGCCCGCGTCCGCTCGCCAGTCTGATCCACCGCCCATAGCCGCCTGCGCCGGCCGATCGGACGATAGCGGCGCGAGTGTCACGTCCCACGCGGCAGCGAGCTGTGTACACCGGCCACGGCCGAAAAATACTCAGCCTTAGTCACACCACCGTCAGTGGTGACCAGCCCGTCGTGATTAGCATAGCGGCGAGGATCACACCAGCTGCTCGGTGCGCCAAAAAGGCGCCCCTGTGACGTGCGGGAATTCGTGAGATGCTCGCGCTGATCCGCGCCGGCGTGTGTGAGCGGGCTCATTAGGCGCCCCCGACGGATGATGAAATGCGGACCGGCTGAGTCAGAGGCGGACAGAGCTGCTTGGTGGCCGTTTCCCTGGTGCAGAAATTCCTGCGGCGGTCCCGAGACACGAACTGTGGCCCAGACACGGTTTGCCAGAGCTGGGACACGAACGGTGAACACGGGCTGGAGCATAGCACAGCGGTGAAGGCAATATCTGAGAGGACCGGAGCGATTGAGAGATGGTCAAGCTTTTGAAAGACATTACACACTCGGAACTCCTAATGATTACACCAGTACCCTCGTGTGTTTTCCCCGTAGGTCTGACTCATTCATTTACGAACACAAATTGCGTGTGGCTACCCTGAGGCTAGAAATATGAAACCATAAATCCCCATTGTGTCGTCCCTAGCGCGTCATCAAATTAGGCCCGACCCCGCATAGTGATCTCTTGGTATCTTCCATCGTCATATTTAGCCTAGCCTTGTGACCACCGCGTCTACCACTCCCGTTAACCCCTTCTTCGTTTGAGCTGCCGATACTGTCTTCCACTGCCGCTGCCTATACCTCCTGTCAGCTATACCGAGTCAATGACGAGCCGTCGAGGGCGCGGCGGCGATTTTTGCCCGTCGAACGTGCCACGATCTGCCGATTCAGACGCCGATAGGTGCGGCCCGGTCGCCGTGTGTTTATATTTCGGCGGGGAGTTACCGGCCGAATCCTGCTCGTGTCGTGTCAGACCGTGGCGTGCGACGACTAATGATGACATCGCCACTACTGCACCAATAGTTTTTACACTTTGGCCGCCATTATTTCAGGTGCGGCCAGCGGCCCAGTTTTCGTTCGGACGCCCAATTACCGAAGCGTGTCGGCGGTTCTTTCCGTGCACGCCGGGACTGTGTGCCGGTTTTTGGGTCTGTTGGCGCGGCGGAGTCGTGTCGACTGTCGGTATGTCGGGTGACGTGCGCGGTCGGTCCGCTGATGTCCGTGTCTGGTGCGGTCCACAGGTGCTGGAGCAGTACCGCGAGCACGGCACAGAGTTCCTGCTGAAGGCCTTCAACCAGTCCAGCTACCTAGAGGACCTTACCGGGCTGACGGAGCTGCACCGGCTCACGGAGGCTGCTGAGGTGGGTGCCGTGGTCCGGGGGGGGGGGGGGGGGGGCTGAGCGGGCCGCCCGCTCACCGAGGGGCGGGTGTCCTGGTCCGGGGGGGGGGGGGCTGAGCCGTATGCCGCCTGCTCACCACAAGGTCACGGCACCGAATTCCGCTTCGTGGCACCAAAAATGAATTATGACAAATCCTGATTTTGCGGGGATTTTGTGATGATTAATGTTTCCTTGCATTATGCATTTTCTTGCATTATTATGCATGCAACGCTGACATATGCAGTCAGCCGATTTTATGGCTATTATTTTCTTTGCATCTAATTAAGCTAATGCTTCACGAAACGTAGCTCTATGTTCGTGGCTGCACACGGTAGCAAGGTAAGTGCAGTTGCGCCAATTTGCGCTAAGCGTCGTGCCACTAAAGTCGCAGGCTAATTAATGCCGATCGTAGAAATCCAAGACAAACACCCATTCGATACATGAAATAAACATTGCACGTACAGATATGACTCCATAGGTTGGCCATGTCATATCGCGCCACGCGAGGGAAACTAGCTTCTTGCAGTGGATGAATCGGCCGTGAAATGCGTCCGCATTTATTTATTTTTACCTTGTCCTGTATCCCAGGGTGAAATGACGCTGGCAATTAAATTCCTAATCGGTGTTGTGTTTCGTCGTTTAAAACTTAACCAGACATCCACTTTATTACCCATAAGCCGGGCCAGCGGGGTATGTTGTTTCGCATTAGTGCCGTGCACAGTAGCGGCAGTAATATTCATTGCGCTGCAGTATAACTGCTGACCAGTAAGTGCCTTCCACTGTTGTCGGCATTTTTCGTGGCTGCCGCAAAGTTCGCCGCTGTTATCACGCCAAAAGCAGCGTGCACCGCACGATCGCATTCATCACGGGCGTTAGCCAGGGGCATTACCGGGCTCCCATTGGACAAGTCTCCGGTCGACCCGCGAACCTTTTCACCATTCGTCACCGCTACATTTCGCTAATCTGTATGTCAAGTCGGCTCTAATCGGCCCACCCGGTGACTTATGTGCGACGAACACACGACGGCGGGGGAATGGATGGAAGCGTGCAGTTGTCAGCCGTGGGATGGCATGCGTGCTTTCATGTGTGCGGTGGCGAACGTATGGAAATTTCTGAACCTTTTGACTGGCCTTTGATAAAGTTACCCGCTTCCTTTGGGGGGGGGGGGGGGGGAGGAGTATGGTCTGATAGTTTTTTTACGGCACTTTGCTGTACCCACAACTGTAGTGTTTCAAAGTTTTATCATTCGGCTTCATCGAAATCGCTCTCCTGTATTTATTTGGTGCGTATTTCGGATCCACAGCACCCAAATGATTGCCTCTACTGACAAATGACAGCTATCCCCTCCCCTCCCTCCCCCCCTTGATAGCTGCCGTGGACCTAAGCACCAATGTCCGGGCACCGCCCCTCTTCTGCCAATCAGCGATTGGGGACATTGTGTAAAAGCGGTATGTGAACTGTGATTCAGCCTAGTGTTTGCTTACCGATACAAAGCGGAAGAATGCATTGCAATGTGAAGCTATCAACGGCCAGTTTAACATGCTGTTTGCATTGATTATTCCACAAGAGTAGGGAGGAGGGTAGTGCTTCACTAAAATATTCAGTTAACATGGGGGCAGACCGATTGTTGGGTAGCGGATTACCCATTTGAAGTGGCAATGATGCGATGATATGGTTACGGAGACTTTGATAATAAGCAAAGCCGCATGCAATATCGTTTTATCGCTCAAAAATCTTTCTGTGTAATGCTTAGTCTTAGCTTTATATCGTTTGTTCGGGTCCTTTCCGTCACTTTCATGCTTTATTTCGCTCAGTTTTTGGAAAGTGATGCGAATATTTGTCGGCGTTGATATAATGAATAATGGCGACCGCTGACAAAACATTGCGAGCGTTGAATCTCGGAAATATTGGAACCCATACCGTTACGTATGCCAAAGGAAGTGCCTGAAGCCTAATCTAAAACTGAAACTAATCAAATTATTAATCGTTATTTTAAAGCTTACACCATGCTGTTAGTCTTGGCAAGACTTTGCTAAAATATTTATTAAGAATAGCCCAATGGCTCATGATCTGGGAGCTATTTCCCAACAGGATATAAGTTGGTTTATGGGTGCTATCGTGTTTATGTTCATGATAACTCGTGAACTTGTGACATTTGTTTGTCTCACGGCAAGGAAGAAAGTCATACCTATGTCGTGGGGCTCTTTTTTCAATCGTCCTAGCCCACAGTTCCAAATATGGACCCAATGCCCTGTTGCACATCATCTGTGTATTTTTAATGCAGCAATGCCCTGTTCAATATCGCTGAGTAGCTGTTACGTAACGGCTGGAAAATAACATTCGACGTTAGACGTTAATCACCGTCATAAACCGCCGTGCACAATGTCGAATACATGGTCCCCCCGCGCCAAATAACTCCCTCCCCTTGTATTTTATTCCGCCCTTTGTTAAAGTGGCTGTCGTTTGCATCAGACGCACCATGAAAACGACTGGTTTATAATGGTAAGGCACTTTGTAAAGCGCAAGCCGGATGCCTGAAAATTGTGATAGCACCTTTATATTTTAGCGAAAGTTGCTTAGGTATTTTCCCAGTTCGCCGTTTCTTGTTATCATTACAATTCACCTAACCAATAAATACGGAACATTAGTTTTATTTTGTACCTAAAGGTACCTGTGTCATTGCTACCGTCAAAAATCGGTGCGACTTTGACAAGGCCAGCCGGATGAGTTCTTGGCTATTCTTTAGCGTAGCTCCAGATCCTGATTCCTGATACACATTATTCAATCAACCGCGTCAAAAATGCACGTCCAAAACGTGTAACTGGTCTTTTGACTTTGTGTTGAGTGATAGGCGGATACGTTTCATCCGACTGCCGCTGAGCAAGTTTGTCATAATTTACAGGCAGTGGTTTCCGGAAAACGTCCGTAAATCAATCGATTTGGGTAAAATTCGGGATAGGACCGGTACCCCGCCCGGCCATAACGATTTCATTTAACGCGGATGTCAGCTGCGGGGCCCTTGAGAGCAGCTCAAAACATGCACCCTGCACAAGCTTTGTGTAGTTGAAGACAGTAGTTGTGTGACAGAAGCATTGAATTGTTGTTTGTTGGCTTAGAAATAGCATTTGACAGAAGCCAGTAGCTACAACTCCCTTCCTCCCCCTCCCGCTCACTTGGTGTCACTGTTTTTTTTTTTCCTACAATGCTTTAGAACTGGTTTTGCCCGGCAAACATTTTGCAATATCGTCACCTTTCTCTTGGCGTTTTGCACAAGAATATTATGAACGAAACTGATCTGAAATGAATGAAATTGAACGAAGCTGACAAAGGGACCTAGTCACGAACCCATTCACTGTGCGTGTTGAAAGGCACTCGAAATCTAAGTAGCTATTTCCTTAACAGATTCGCGACTTGGAAAAAGCATTTTAGCGCCGAGTCACGTCTAGTTTGATAAAGTGCACAATATCCCCGAGTCACGCCATGTTTCAGTTCTAAATGTCTTTTTTGTTTTACCTAATGGCACGTTTTCTGCCGTTGTCCCCTTTTGTCGGTGCATAATAATGCATAACGCCATTTGACTGTTTTAACCCGCGCCCCGTAGGGCTACCGGCGGACCCTACCACCCGTAGCGGGGGGGGGGGGGGGCGTTTCGCCCCCCTAAGATCTCGGAAAGTTACCGGCCGATTTTCAAAATTCAAACGGCGTTCGATAGCCCCACCCGGGAACTACCTTGTGACCAAATTTCATTGACCTAGGTCAAACCGATGACGTCACAGGTCAGGTCAAAGGTCAGATTTTCACCGCTCACAGGCATTTCAAGAAATGTGTTGTGAAATCGAGTAAATTGTTAATTTATTGAAAACCATCGATGGAACATTGTTCGTAAAACACATACTTTGCTATCTGAGGTCACTGATACCAGGTCAGGTCACAGCGAGGTCAGGTCACCGGGGGTCACAATATGAAAGTGTCGTGCAATGCATGTTTTATGGTCCACTTTACATGACAAATGCGATTATGTGGGTTAGGCAGCCTTTGGGGCCAGCCTAGGTCACGTTTTGGTGAAGGTCAGGTCAAGGTCAGGTCAAATTAGGTCAAATTTCAAAGTTGATATTTTTGCATAAAATGGGTATCGATGCGATGCAGCTCGCCACGGGGACTATAATGGTGGTCTTTGTTTTGCTCTACGAGGTCTAGAATTGCAAAAAATTGAGTTTGAAAATTTGACGTCATCATTTTTTAACAGTTTTTTCGCTATAACTTGGCCAAAAAGCGAGGTATCGATCTGAAATTTGGTATGTAGATGGAAGACGGTAGATACTATCACTTATATTCCGGTTTTTTCGAAACTCAAAAAACTTTTTGGATTGTTTGGCTAATATATCCAAAAAATGCTTTTTTGATTTTTGGGGGTCAAAACTCAAAATTTCAAAAATCCGAGATAGCAGTTTTGTAGCCCTGTCAATTCTACACCTTTTATGTCCGATCATTTTTCTGTATCTTCAAAGCTGTAGGCTTGACAGGTCTTCTCGCGAAGGTCTTTTTTCGGTCGAAAATGACAGAACATGACGTCATTCTGACGTCATTTGTGGCCAACCTATCATAGCCTCTGGAAAAATGTTTTGGTCACAATGTGTAAAATTGATGCCCGGAGGGGTCCTGAAAGTTTGGTGGCGATGTCTCTAGCCGTTTAGGAGATATCGACCGAAAAGGACAGGGGGGGGGGGGCGTTTCGGCCCCCGCCCCTACGGGGCGCGGTTTTTTTAAGCAAACGTCTGCGCTGACTTTTTCAGCTAAACCAGAGGCATTACGTGGTCATTGGTCACACCTGACCCCACCTCCCTCGACGCTGGCCCGGTGTCGCCGAGCCGCTCTGGCTCTCGTGTGCCGGCGGCGCTGGTGCCGGAAGGGTGTCCTCTCTGGCGCTGACTCAGCCGCGGGGGAGGCACCGTCGGCTCGTGTGACGACCTCTGTCGGGTCGGGTGGACTCTGCTGTGGACTCGGGTGGCGACCTCGGCCGGGTCGGGTGGCCGCCACCGGCTCAGGTAAAGGTCGGACCCGACCCGTCACCGGCCTGCTGCCGGGGCGTCGCCGGGCGCCGGCCGAGCGAGACTCTGATTCCGGCGGTGTTTGATCGGGGTGTATTAGTAGCTCGACATTCCCAAACGGCTACTCACTGACGGCTCGAGTGCGCTGGAATTTAATCGCCGTAGAGTTGAGTGTGCCACCGGAATTAGGTTTGTTTGCTTCCGCTCGTATGGCAGCGTTATCGTTGTCGGCAGGACATTCCGCGGTGGCTCGACGCAGTCTGGCCCAGTGAGCGCCGTGTATTGACTCGCTGAGTCACAGTCCTTCACGGCTGAGTCAGCCGACGTGCCGCGGAAGGGGTGAGACGGCCGCGGCTGCCATGAGCGCTGCCAGCCGGCGCCTCTTCTGACACCCCCTGCCCCATCCTCCGGCCGCGCCCTGCAGACGCCGCGGCGGGACGGACGGATCGGCCCGTCCGCCGCGCGCTGACGGCAGGCCGCCGCTTTACGGCCTGTTTATTCACTCGGAGGCGGCACTCACGCCAGATAACTGTCTCGTATCTCGGCGCCGTGACGGCCGCTCTGGCGCGCGGACACTGCCGCCGCCGCCGGCGCAGACCCACGCGTGGTGAGGTCACCGCTCATCACCCACGAGAGGTCACCGCTCGTCCCCCCCCCCCCCCCAACGCCATGAGTGACGTCCCCATCATCCCGTGAACATTCACCCATCGTCCGGAAATCGTGAAGTTTACCTGTCGCCTGACGACCAACAGGGTGACTGTCTCATGGTGACGGAGGATAGGTATTCAGTTCACCGGTACACGAATGTGTGATATGATCCGCGGATGAAATTCGGCAGGTTTTGTCATGCACTTAGGCAATGCTGATGCCAATATGAGTAAAGTGGATGTGAACCCGCAGCTCGGTTGCAAAATGTAGAATATAGAATTCGGAATGTGCCCACCTTTTCGTTGACGGTAAGATGGCGGCCGCGGAATCCCATTTGGGCCATCGTGCGTGTCGTCATGCCCCGTCTTGAAGCCACTTTATCTTGAGCCCCATCGTAGCCGTTTGCAATCTGATGTCCCCATCCTAACTCTATCCAGCGACCGGCCAGGTGCCGTCACCACCGTGCCGGTCGCGTGAACGTCGGCCGTATTTCGGCCGCGCCATTACTATGGTGTGAACGCCATCCGTTATTGTTTATTGGGCGGACGCGGCCGTCCGGTGATTTACGGGCGCTGTTCGTGCACGTGTCGGTCTCAGTGGGACACTGCGCGCGCGCCAGTTACTTATGAACGGGGCAGGGACGCACCCACTACCCAGGGACGTAGCCCGAAGGCGAGAGGCATGTCCCCCCCCCCCCCTGAAGGAGAAAGGTTAAATGAAAATGAAAATAAATAAAACAGCTGCACCACACCCCGAAAAATAGTGGGCTAAATCCCAGGAGCTTTCCTTTTTGGAGGGGGCACGACACTAGGCCGCGACATGTGGCCCCTCCCTGAGCAAAATCCTGGCTACGTGCCTGGACGCACCGAGCGATGGAAGGCGGTGACATGGGTCGGGGGAGGGAGGTTTTGTATGTATTTGGCGCTGTTTTGGACGGGGCTGGCTTAAATTGCCGCGAATGTTGCGTATGGTTAATTAATGTTTCCTGTTCATTCCTTGTAGCTAGTTCATGCGCGATGTGATATTAACTCGGCATGTATCTGGGGCGTAAATCCCACCGAAAGCGCGGTGGCATGGTAGCGCTGGAATGGCTAGGCATTTGTTTTAATTTCATGTGCTGACTTATGCGCAGTGTCGGCTTTCACGTCGCGGCCGTCTGCGGTAATTCATTACGAGTGCGTATCGTGCTCCACCGCCATCGTTTGGTCACTGAGCGGGAGTGTGCTCCGTGGAACGGCCGGCAACATTCCACGACACTAACCGTTCAGCAGTAATTCGATAATTGTCGCCGCCAGTCAGGCAAATTAAAGTTAAATGCTCTCATTATTTGTATTATGTACTTAGCTTCAGACGCCGAAATGATTGAAGTGATTGCTCGGGATGACTTTGAAATAATTAGGCCGTCATTCGTCATGAATGAACATGCGGTGTCGGATGTTTATCCTATACCAGAAATTCCACCTCTGCACATTAAGAACATACTTACCTCTGATATTATTGATTGCTGCCATTTAAGCGACGACACGTTTCTGAAATGTTTCTAAAATGTTATGTAGGCTAAAATATTTGTGTTGCGGGTGATGTGGGAATATACATCTCTGAAGGGTGAGAATGAATCGCTGCTAGCGATTTTGTCCACCTTTCAACAGTTTTTTTTTGTCCATCTTTCAACAGTTTCGTGCACCGTTCAAAGTAATTGCTCATTAACATTTTCTTGCAATAATATTGCCGTTGTGTAAACATGCGGAAATGTCAAAAGTTATTACCCAGGCAGTATCTTAAGAGTTGTTCCTAATTTTTATTGTTCGTCACATCGTTTTTGGTTTGTAGCTTGTATCTTACACCACCACGTCACAGTTAATCACTTCCCGTATCACTATTTCGTCATTCATTCCGTGCCATTTTTGCCTGTTGCAAACTTTACTCTCGACTCTGTAATGCCTCCATCTCGGAGAGCGCCTCACGAGCAGACATATCTCAGCCTTCAAACCATACAGCCGGCTCGTTGGAACGTGTAATGATGCATGCTGCCGCCCGACGATTAGGCGCACACCAGTTTAAATCGCCGCCCCACCACCTGGTACGGGGAGGGGAGGGGGCGTTGGACCGCAGGCACGCGCCTCTGGAATGCGACCGTTGGTGCTGGGGCAGGTGGCACCTGGCGCCGGATTTTCACTGTCCCTCGCTGCCGCCGCTGTCCTGTCTATCAGCCCGCTAACCGTCCGCTAACGTTCGCCGCTGCCGCTGCAGACGGGCTCTGCTGCCGCCTATCCCGCCGTCTATGTAGCTGTTCAGCTGTTGCAGAGTTCTCGCTGCGTGTGTCGTTCCGCAGAAGGCCCCGTCCGGCCCCGGCGGCTCGACGGCAGCCGGGAGGGTCGGTGGCAGCTGCCGTGACCCACCGCCGTCCCGGTCAGTCCGGCGGCGTTTTCACGGCGTTTGCGGCGCGGTGCTGCGCCGGGACGGCCCACCGGACGTTCTCGTTCCTGGTGCCGCCGGGGCGGACTGACACCACAGGCCGGCGCCGGCTCCCACCTCCGCCCGCCGCGACACCCGGGAGCTGTGTCGCCATGTGTGACAATCTCGGCGACCCGGGGGCAGTTCTCAGAAGTGCCCCGAGTCGGCACGGACTCGGCGATGCGGCGCGGCTCCGTCGCCGTCGATGCCCAGAATGCGGTCGCGGCCGCGGACTGCGGCACGCCACGCGCTCCACCGTCGCCGGTGTCGTCAGCGGGCTCGATCCGTCGGCCGGCAGCGGCGCCGTGTCACCCCGCCGGCGCCGTCACGGCCGCGCTGCGTCACGTCGGCCGCGCCGCGACGCTCACGGCGCGCCAGGCGTTCGCGGCGCGGCGCGCGGCTCGTCAGGAATCGTGCCCGCTCGGCGTTTTTGGCATGTGCCGGCTATGGGGTGGCCGGGCGCGGGTCAGCCGGGGAGGGTGACCCGGCGCCAATGGAATGTCATGGCTCCGCTTCGGGTGGTGTAGCTATGGCTTAATTGGTGAATGTGTAACGTGCTATTCACGGAATGTGTATTTGTCATGGTATTGACGCACGTGTGTGCGATCGGCCAACATGCGACGCT
The DNA here is from genome assembly GCF_019059575.1 of Amphibalanus amphitrite. NCBI lineage: Eukaryota > Metazoa > Arthropoda > Thecostraca > Balanomorpha > Balanidae > Amphibalanus > Amphibalanus amphitrite. Next base: position 10,578 of record NW_024882097.1, read on the forward strand.
GCTGGTGCCGGCGTAATGGACGGGGTGTGCGTAGCTGCATTGAGGCACGCGCAGTAACCTACTTGGGTGATGGATGGTCGACGCATAATTGACGTCATTATGTGCTACGAGCGCCGAGGACCTACGGCGGCTGTGACGTCTTCTTCGGGTCGGAGCTCGTACTAATGGCGAGCGGTGGTTTGTCAGCCTTGATACTCGGTCTTTGGTCGTATGTCAAAAGGATGTAGCGTATATACATGAATTAACTTCAGAATGGAAAAAAGCAATTTATCGATGACGCACACGTTCTTCGACACCACATTTTTATTGGCATTGCATACAATTAGCTATTGAACAAGATATAACTGTCAGAGGTTGACGTATTGGCGTTCTATGACTTAGATTTAGACCACTGTCGTACCCCCTCCCCCACCTATCTCCTTTCGACTTCAAGTGTTAATAGCTCGCCTCCGCACCACGCCCCATTTTTCCCCCGATGACGTACGGTCTCTTCACCGGCAGTTGTGGGAGTTGGATGACGGCGACGCCGACGACTTCTGAGCGACGTGCGACGATCTCGACGGACGAGTGTTGTGATACAAACTGCGGTGAGCGGCCCATCCCGGGCTCCTTGCAGAGCTTGACGGCTGGCTCCATGGCGAAGAAGCATGGCTGCTTTTGAGCCTCCGCTACTGTGATTTCTTCCATACCCATAACTCTGGGATTCTCCTCATCGTAGAGTGCCATAGAGTGACATATTATATTGCCTTGAGCAATAACGCCGATCAGTCAGTTCCAGTATGAGTGAAGCTGAACTGCTTCTGCCTTACGTAGCGTCGAGCTAGAACTGTGATGTTACATGCGAGTGAAGCCTCCAGTATGCTAGTGTGTGCATGATGCATTCCGGTGCACAGTTACCCGTCAAGAGTACAAGAGAAGCTGTCAAACGCATAATCCTAGTCACTAAACGTACTGGTTTTTTGGTCGCCTTGGACCTCGGCAGCGTTAAATTTATAAGCCGTCGAGGGAGGGTTAGATATCTCACTATTTTTACGACACCGTCCACCACTGAACGTAGGCCGAACACGCCAAGCACAATCGTAACACCGCGGAACACCAAACACGTAACCACGATACACATCGTCGAGCGTGTATCCCTGTCGTCCGCGCACCACCCGGTGGGGGGGGGGGGGGTGCTCACCCCCTGTCGATGCCGACGGAGTCGCGTCGCCTGGTGATCGGCCGGTGCCGCCCGGCCGGTGGACAGCGGAACACACTGCATAGCGGCGCCGACGCCCCGTCCGTAATGGTATGCTAATATATGCAAATGAACGGCGGCATTGATCGCGCCCGGCCGTTAGCCGCTATATCTGTTTTCCGTTTTCGTGTCGCCGCTCCCATGAGGCCGCCGCGGTGCCGCGTTATGGCATGCATTTGTGTCGACTCGCCAGGTTAACTTCACTTGTCATGTCATTGCTTTGGGTCGGGGAGGGTGGACACAGGGGCACCAAAGGGTTGTCAAATGTGGGTGATAGGTGCTCTATGTTTTGTACGGGGTGAATTGTGAACTTTAGTAAGTGCTTACTTATGGCCAAAATATTGATGTCAATAAATCGTTTATGTGTCGTTGGCGTGAATGTTTACGACCTGTAACCAGCCTCGCAGCTAGTCAGTTTGGACTTGTTCACCGAAATCTGTAATTTTTTAGGTTTCAAGTTTCAACGATGATCAGTGGTGCGGTCCTACTACTGCCGACACATCACTGGTTGTAACTAGTCCAATAGCCAGCCACTGGCACACCTCTGCGCTGAGGAATGGCCCGCTATTGAGCTCGGGTCGATAGAGGATCGAATGGTTCGCGGATAATGATGGTACTCGTACCCTTTCGTATGTTTTTCATGCTTCCTCCTCAATAGTATACGCATGTGTAATGGAAGTCAGGTGACTGGCTGGTGGGATCAAATGTATTTTATTGATCTGCTTCTCAAGATTCGCAAGATAACTATTGCGTGCTGTTGTGCTGAGCCTTGATGCATATTACCGGAGAGGCGGTTCTGCAAATTGTCATTGTCTCTGAGCTGTCTAGATGATTAATTTTGTTACCTCGATACATGTTCACACACTCCGCGCAGAACCTTCCACCAACCGGGCGGATCGGACGATTGAAGAGCAGATCGGAAAGCCTGGTATAGGGATGCATTCCAATCGACTGTGATTCAAGAGCTGTAAGCCGATTGGATGGATGTAAAGCTGCCAGCTAGGCGTAAATAAGAATGACACTTCATCGATTCAGGCTCGAATATACCCGTAGCTGAGCAATATTGGGTGAGCAATGTGGCGGATGAGATTTTCAACGCGAGTTACGATACGCGTTTGTTGAACTTTGACGTTGAGCACGACGATTTCCTCTCGTTTCTGTTGGGTTATGTCTAGCTTGGGTTCGGCAGTAGAGAACGTCGTTTGTTTCTATACTGAGTGTGGACGGGGCTGGGTCGGTAAGGCGCACTCCTCGCCCTCCCCTCTCCTCCTCACCGTCCCAGTCCCACCTCCCTCCCCTCCCTCGCCGTGCCCTGTCACCTGGACGGAAACGACACAAGTGACCCGACCTCGGCTGGTGAATAACGAGCGCGCCGCACGCGGCCGCGCCGGCCGGCCCGCATTTCACTGCCGTTTTAATTGCTCGGCATTGCAGGCAACTAAGGACGAGTCAACTCGACAATGGATGGCCCGTACTGAGTGGGCGAACTTTGGCCCGTCGGCGCCGCCACCCCACTTCCGTCGGTGCCTCAAGTGGAACGCTTCCGCTCGGTTTTTTCGTCTGGAAGCTGCACACGTCTTTTGAGGAGCGTTTAGTGAGATAGTAAAGTTCTGAACCCCGTCGATGGCATGGTCGTTTGGAGTTATAGTCGACCTGCGACCGATGCGGCCCCGCCCCGATTGGTGGACTACTACTACAACGCAGGCCGGACAGCGTGACAGCGTGACAGTTTGAGCGGCGCCATCCGTCAGCCGTCTCTGTCAGCGGCGCCGGGCGCGGCGCGACATCAAACGGCCCGGCCCATCCGACACGGCACCGCGCCCCGTCAGCGGGCTTTGTTGGCCAATGGCCGTATCTGCCGACATAATGCCGCCATCAAAAAGGTGGCGCGCTCCGAAATGGGCCGACCTAATTAGCGCGAGCGCCGAGCGATGACCCATTTGCGTGAAACTGCACGGGGTATTTTGTTGGCTCCACTCAACGCTACCTGTTCCTGATTTCGCGTCTCGTCCCCTGTTCCTGGTTTCATTCCTGGTCTGCAAACATTTACCCATTTACCTGTCACCCTTCCCCGAGGATGACCGCTCGCCGGGGTCGCTCACCGTCTCCGGGTTCCTCAGCAAACACCTCCCGTCCGTCTCTCCGCCCGGCCGGTCGGCTGGTCGGTGGGCCGCGGCGCGCTACCGTCCGCGCGCTGTGTTTATGTTTTGGCGCGGTGGCCGGCGGGTGCGGCCGGCCGGCGGCAGGTGGAGGATACTCTGAGTCAATATGGAGCCGGTCCAAAACACGGCGTCTCGCCGCCGCCGAGCGTGGTTCCTGGGGAGACAGCCGGGCTCCGGGCGGGCCGGCGGGGTCGACTAACGTCTGGGCACCGCCCCTCCACTGCCAACCCGCTGCGGGGCCGAGTGGCCACTCGGAGCAGAAGTAGGTGCTTTTTCTGCATCCCATGAAGACGGCTTGACTAATGCAATAAAATCGATTTATCGCGGCCGTGCGAAGAATCCCGTCAGGAGATCACCGAGGAGCTATTTGCTTATCGAATTTTTCTCGGAACTTGGAGTTGGAGAGTTGCCGATAAGCATTGGATTCCTTCCTTGTGTTGTTTCAGGACGTCGCTGACAGAATTCAAAGCAGCATGAATTCCTGCACCTCCGTGATCGCGTGGACCTGCATTTTTGACTGAGCTCTGAGGCTGAGTCGCAGGTGGCGGCGGACAGGGAGGCGGTGTGTTCCGGGGTAGGTATATCGAGAGACGTCTGTTCCGGTTGCGGAGAAGACTCGAGCTGTGGACGATTAGAGGTCTGGACTGGACGTTCGGGTCGTGATTTTGTGTAGCTGGATTGCGTTGGGAACGTGGATGCAGAGGTGCGCTCCAAGGAAGAACGATGCATTCGATAGGCATGTTGATTGTTGGTGTGATAAGCATAACCCGACAAGTGATGAAATATTTTTTTTTGCAAGTCAAGCAAATCTTGTGAGTCTTACATAACAACGGTGACTGGTTTGAGTGACTCTGGTCCAAACTCCAAACTGTTCACGTCGGGAAGTACTGAGCTGATCCGATCCGCCCCGCCGCGACCGCCTCGGCGAACTGCCCACGACGACGTTGGTAGGTACTCGTCGCGCGGTACATCAATGACTCCCTCCCCTCCCATTCCCTGTCCTCGTCCCATCCCGCCACACCCATGTCGTCAGTCCCTGCTCCCAGGATGACGTCACAGTACGGCTAACAGGCCGCCGGGTTCGCCGGCGGGCGTTACGCCGAACCGAGTCAGGAAGGCGTCGGTTTCGGGAACCGGCGCTCACGAGGCCGCCACGCCGCCGACAGCTCCAAAGGCGCCGCCGTGCAGCGCAGCGTGGCACTCCCGGCGCAGCGTGGCAGTCGTGGAGCGCCGCCCGCCGCGCCGCGCCCGTGTCTGTCTCTCAACTGTGGCGACTGTTGGACCAGATAGCTTACAGGCATCGGCGGCGGGGGCCAGAGGTCAGAGGATGTCGCACCTTCTGAAGCTGAAGAGATGAGCTCGCCCGCCCGACCCTTCCTGGCAAATAGCATGGTCTTGATTCGTTCTCGATGTGACGGCGGAGCTGCGTGCGGCTAGACGAGAAACGAACTAGTCAGCGGCGAGGTGGGAGTCGGAGACTGATGATGCGTCGGGAGGTGGTATCTGAACACGATCCGGGGCGGCGCGGGTCTCTCGGAGGGTGATTGTGGAGGCCCGGGCGGCGCCACAGACCGGTTTGGACTATCAGTCGCCCGGAGACATGGCTGGCCAAAGTGGCCGGGCAGGGGAGACGTACTCTCATCGTGGGAAGCTTCTTCGGGCGCTATCACAGATGGAATGATTACCAACCCAACTGCTATGAGCTCGTGGCACGGCACAGAAGAATGAGACTTGTTCCGTTAAACACCGGTAAATCATGCCTGGTGGTGGGTTTTGGGGCAGTGCTGGGCCGCGATGGGCGCTACTCTGCATTTTAGCCGGCCGTGCAGCCGCGACGTGGGGCTCTCACGGAGTTGTTGGTCGCCACGGAGATGGATCTGAGCGTCTGTCGCCGCCGGCGGAGCCGCTAGAGGGCAGACCCACGTCAGGAGGGCGGCTCTAGGAGCCGGCGGCGGGGCCGGCAGCGATCCCAGCCGCCCGCCGGCAGCAGAGCTGGCTGATTTTGTCTGAACGGGGCATGCTGCGCCGTCATTAAAGACAGCTCCGCTGAGGGCCGGGAGTAGCTGCTGAGAGCAGTGAAATTAATGCTAATCTGACTCATGCCGCTGATCATAATGGGGCATACATAGCCGAGTTATTAAGCTCGCAGACCGTATACGCCTAACTGCAATCACGTCCCACCCGTTTGCTTCGTTGTTTCGTCTTTCTTCACGTTTTCTTCATCATTGACGGGCACTACATCCTCCCGACGATTCCTCCATTCCGTTGCCTCGTGGTGCGTTACGGCGTCCTGGGCTGACCGGCCGTTGTCTCCTCAGTGGCCGCTGCGCTGTACCGCCGAAGCCGGTCGGTCGGTCGGCGCGGTGGCCGGTCTCCGCTGCGGGACCGGACGGCGCCGGCTTCCGGCAGCGATCGGCGCGGATAAGGGGGCCCACCTGGCGGGGTGGCGCCGGGCCAAGCCGCACTGGACGACCTTGACGCCGGCCAGCCCAGTCACCGCACCGCGCCGCGGGTGGCGGCGGCGGTTCGGGAGCGGCGCGGCGGCGGCGGCAGAAGCAGCGACGCTAGAGGCTCGGTGTGGCGCTGGGTCGCTGCACCGTCGATCCTCCGCCGCTTGATCTGACCAACACCACTGCCGCCGTCGGCCACTGATGCGTTGCGGACCATGCTGTTGTAAATGTTTTTTTTTCGGATGTTAGAAATTGTACGGGAATGTTCTTCACGTTGGAAGGAATAGAATCGTTCACAGGTCTCTGTGAAAATTTGGTGTTGGTCGTGGAAAGTTACCGATAGTTTTTAGCGGCGAAGAATGAACGAGTATTTGACGGACTGCAGAAGCAGCTGGCATGGGCCATGGTTCGTCTAGGAGGCGTGCAATATTCACTAATAGCTTGTGGCGAACGAAAGGCAAATATCATACGTTTCCATATTCTGGGATAGGTGTTTGTTGTTTTCGGCACCTGGCTTTCATTTCAATAATGAATTTTGATGCCGGAAGAGGACAAGCTACCTGTCGAACTAATTCATGCCGTCTTTAAAGGTCTACGGGTCCTCCGACATTTGGGCTTCCTTCCTGCGGTTACGAGGCGCAGCGGGCGGGGCCGCGGCGTTGCGTGCAATCCGTTATTTCCGTGAGGTCGTTTGCACCACCTATTATGGGCCTGTACGCATGAATATTTCACCCGCACAATATACAAACATCAGACGGAAAGTTCAACGTGTCGTCCTAAATCATAGCGCGCTACGTGGTAATACTCCACCCGACAACGGCTCACTGAGTTGAAATGTCAATTCTGGTGCGTCCACCCTGCCCCCGTACCGGAATCTTGTCGTGTTGTGTATCGGGAACCACAGCCCAAATTAGGCATATCTGCTCGTTACAGATGCTATAACTTAACAGTCAAATTGGCCGCACTGTTTCCGGACGTCTGTCAGTCTGCATTAGTCATGCATGCACGTCTCAAATCGGTCGGCTCTGGCATTGTTCGGAGATATGCCGAGAATGCTGCTAGGCGGCCGTGGCATGCGGCTCGACGGGCCTGCACAGACAGATAGCTGATGTCTGCAGAGTCCAGTGTCCAATTATAATATGATCGCTGGTACGGGAGCGTGGGATGCCTCTGCTGAGTCGACACCCGTGACAAGATGCTACATTACCTATATCTGCGCCAGAACGTCAATGCCAGTGACAATGACGACGTCTTGCCTCAGACATCACAAGAGTTTTTAGCCCACAAGGATGAGCCTTCACGGCTCGTGTTTTGACACCCGTGTAGGTTGTCAGTGGCAGAGCGCGTCCAGGAAAGAAGTGGGACGCCGAACCTGAATTTGTTATTATGACTCAGTTCGGCTCAGCGCTGTCAGGAAATGCCCTCCGCTGTCGGAGCCGCCATGGCGGTAACTGGGAGAGACGGACATGGATATTAACTAGGCAAATGGAGACCAGACCCCAACGCTAGCCCATGGTTGTGCAGCCGAACGCTCAGCGAGACGCACCACCGACAATCCTGACACTCAGTAGGTAATCATTATTCAGCTTTGTATTTACATCACACATGCTCGGATAACACAGCTGGCATACCTTTACAAAACGGCGGCGGCCGTGTGCCGTGTTGGGCTCCGCAGCGGGCCTCGTTACTGTTGAGTATCAACACGCAGTGCCTGGCTGGACTGCCGAGAGCCCGCGCACGGCGCACGCCGCCGCCACAGAGCACAGAAGGACGTCGAAGAACTGATCAAGTCGAGGCCGTCGAACGGAGGGCCAGTCAGCGGCGACAAACCCAATAACAAAATACAAAACAACGCGCTCTGTCATCACAGATTATTGTACTGTACAACGTAACCGCCCGCGAAGCCGACCTTTGCAGCGTGAGGCGCCCCGCGCCACCGCCATAGCGACCGGCCCCGTAAACATAGAACACGCATACATCAACCAGTAAGGTAAACATCCAACGCAACCACGCAGCTCCCTGTTCTCCGCCGGTCGCGAACTGTTCACGGCCGACAGAATCCACCGATCACGGCTCTCGGCCGCCACTCGCACACCAATCAGAGCGCTCGGAGAGCACCGCACACACACCCGGCCGCCGCTGTGAATGGGACCAGCCCTCTGACTGCGCGCTGCGCCTGTGCGAGCGTCCCGGCGTGCTCGGTCGCCGCGCGCCCTCCCTGATTGAGCCGCACGAGTCGGCGCCGACGTCACTCGCTCCCCGACACCCCTGGTGTCCGCTCGTGGCTGCCGACACCGACGACCGTGCGCCCTGTTGACTCGGATTCTCATTTCGTCGCTCTGCCGTGCGTGGACGCTCACCCATGCCTCCCGGTTCCGCCGGCTCCGTCAGACACGGACAGAGCTCCGCGAGGCCCTCAGTATCCGTCGCAGCACTGTGGGTCACCGATCCGGTCACCGCTTCTCCAGTGGAGTGACTTTCGGACGTCCTCCACACGCGGTGCGGTGATCGTAGTCCACATGCCCTCTCAATCCGACAGTGGAAACGTCGGTCCACACATCCACACAGCTGGCGGCGGTCCACACGCGGACGTCCGCGCGTCCCCCACAGGGCGCTGGACGCTCTCGGAGACCCGGGTAGCGGTCGGGACAGCGGCTCGGTCAGCGTTCACGTCACCAGCGGCAGGGCCTGGTCGCTGCTGCTCTGGTCCTTCTCCTGCAGTTTGATCCACGTGTCGCCCAGCGCCTTGGCAAAGTGGTCGTCCACTGCGATCAAAGCAGAGAAACAGTCAGTATCGTAACACAAAAAGCGGAAGGCAGCCACGAACCATTTGATGAAACGTTTCTTTTTATCATTTGTGAAGCGCAATGTGGCAGCCTGTTCGAAGAAGGTGTAGGTTATTTGTGCGTCAAGCGCGATTTTACTGCCCATCGCATACTAGTTGTTCGTCGAATCAATACGTTCGACGTAAACTGCTCGGACATCGTTCTATCCGTCTCCAGCACCTACACTGGTAATTCACCTACACACGCCGTGCTCTTTGAACCCACAAACTGGCAACCATTACACACGCAGTTTACACAGCGAAATATTGTCCGGCTCGAACAAAATGGCTCAGGATTTCCTGGACTCGTTCGGAGGACGGTACAATGACATCAGCACGAGTTCGGACTAACTCATCGTTCAACGCCCCCGGGCGATACAAACCAAGCACAGAAAGGGCGACGCTATCGTGATGATTCCCATCCTTGATTGCCTGATAAGACTCTGAATGGGCCAGAGCGGTCGAAAATTACCTGATGAGCTCTCAGGAAACGGACCGCTTTGAGCAAGTGACCTTCCCAGTTCTTGAGAACAGGATGTGCGATGCCAGGCGAGTGAGCCATTTAATAACTTAACCCGTCTGACTGCAGTAGGGTATGGGCAGCAGATTCGCCCCGAACTTCGTAAGCTAGCGACGCTGATTGACTCAGAAACTCAATTTAAATGTGACGTCCGCTCTCTGTCCTGACTGAGCGCTCCGGGCGCCGGGGCGGCTACCAAAGGCTGCGAGCGGCCCGTCCGAAACGGCGCCGCAATCATACGTCTTCCGAGTCTAATCTGTCTGGCTCGGAACGAATCTGTCCAGCCCGGCCTCCGCAGACACCTTTGTCATCCAGCGACCTCTGATGACCTCGGGGGTTCGGTGACTCTGTGACCCTTCAATGGACCCAAGCAACTCCCGGCTACTCTGTGACCCTTCAGTGACCAGTCGGTGGCACGGCGACCCCTTCAGTGACCCTCTCAGTGACCAGTCGGTGGCACGGCGACCCCTCAGTTACCCTCGGTGACCTGGTAACTGACCTGACATGCCAGTGACGTCCTCCTCTCTGGCCTGCGGCGGTGACGGGGTGCTGCTGCTCTTGAACAGTGATGCGTAGTGTTTGCCTAACGAGCGTCGGAAGTGCTCATCTATCACCGGATCGCACACGCCCGGGAAGTCTGAAACAGGCAGAGAGGCACGGGTCAGTCGGCTGGCTGGCGGTGACGCATGGCGCCGCAAGACCAAACAGCTTGGACGGGAAAATAGTCCCAGCGGCGGAGGTCACGCACTAAAGATTGCATCTTCCCAAGAATGACTTTGTAATGCTGTCAGGGCCGGTTATCGGGCCGGTAAATCGCATGATAAGAGCAGCACAGACACGGTATTACACGGCGTTTTAATGGCGTTACAACAGACTGTCCAGTTCTTCTGGCAGGCGTGATGTGATTGCGATTGCACGGCGCGCGGCGCCATTCAGCTATAGACAGGAGAACTGACGGAAAACAGCATCTCTGCCATCGGCGCTGTCACTGCCAATCGGTGCCAGCTGGTGCTGATACGGTCAAAGGCCGTCGGTGTCACTTATGGCGATATTTCCAGAGAGCTGACTGGATTTCATGTCTCGCCTCTGAACATATAAAAATGCTAACCATGTGCCTCGCCAAACAACCTTACCACCGTTCCACTGAGATAAACCTGGACAGAGTGGGAAAAAGTTGCCGTTTCATACTGCTAGGTCAAGCAGTTGACCAGTGTTGGCCCGCCGAGCACGTTGCCGGCCGGCGGCGGTCGGTCGGTGGGCGCGGGCCGACGCTGCGTCCCGCGGGCAGCCGCCTCCAACGGTCGGCGTCCTCCTCCCTCCCGGTCCGCCATTACCGAGAGGCGTCCGCCGCCGGCCGCCCAGGTGCACCGCGCTGTCGCAACACGCACCCTATTCAAAATCGGACGAGATAAAGGTTCTTGATTGTACACACGGCCGCGTCTGCCGGGCGGGACGGACTCGCACGCGGCCGGCCGGCGCGGCGGCAAAAACGACTCGGGCGGACGGCGCGCGGACGACGCGTCGCCGGATCCATATTCATCCGGAGGAGCCGTCGGCGGGCTGTACCGGCGTCCAGCGTCGACAAAAAGCCGGTCACGACGACCGGCCGTGTCCCGGTGTTACATATTCGGTCGGGCCGTCCGCGCCGCGGGCCAGCCCAGCGAACCATAATACCTGGCCGGGCCGGGTCGGGCCCCGGCGGCGGCCGCCATTAGGGAGGGAGGGGAGGGAGGACGGTCCGCTACACGGGAGGACGGCTGAGGAGGAGGAGGTGAGCCGGTCGGCCGGCCAAACAGTGGCGGCACCGCGGGACGCCGCGCCGCTCCGCACTCGGCGGCCCGGGCCACAACACGGAGCCCGGCGGACGGACCACAACAGACCGGCCCGCGGTCACTCACATCCACGGCGCCGACACAACCTCCGCACAGGAGCCAGTGGCGGGCGCTGGTGGCAAGTCGTCAAGGAGATGGGTCCATATACGTTGGAACACAACCGTAGTATGAAAAGGCGTAAGGAACGTCTTACGTAATTTCTTCAAATTGTCATCGCGCTGGAGATAACGATCCACATCAGTCACTTCAGGCTGTCGCACATGACCTATGCAAAGACCGACCACGACAAATACGTCCTCAGCACGCCATGGTGGCTCGCTTCCTTCCACACATGCACATTTCATGTCATGCATGCCTGTGGGCCTCGGTCAAAGCTGCCCTGTTTCCAAACAAAGGGTTTTCAGCCCTTCAAACGGCCCACCATCATCAATAGCGAGTGCAGAATCGTTCGACATTTGCCGCTGCAGCTTGGGTCGTGACTGGCCCATTTTAGAACTACGGTACGAACGGCCGCTCTGCACACTAAGTGCGACTATTCATTAGTAAACGGCACGGTGCATTACTGCAGTTACCGCAGCCAAATCGCCCGACAAAACAAACGAAACCGAAAACTCGCCCGGTCGTTCGAGGGTGAGTGCGCCGCCGCCCGGCCGCGCCGGGTTGAGTGAGTACAGGAAGACAGCGTGCACTTACACCCTGACGTGCGACATGTGTCGGAGTGAATTATTAAGATGCACAACTTCATGTTGAGCCTAGATAATGACTCTATACGGTGATTTGGGTCATCAAGCAGTGATTAAGCACGGGCCGGTTATATAATTATACAACATATCCACCCTGCGGCACGAGCATCAAGCCTCGGCAGAATTGAATAACAGCGTGCTTGCACTGATAACATACACCTCGATGGTGTGTGCAATTATGCGGCGGCCTGGCGCTTCCAGCATTGTTCCCATAAAGTAGGTACGCGGTGTCAGTGAGCGCTGGGGCCCGGTAACTCAGGATGCAATCAATGACAGACAGCTAAATGTCCCCAGGAAGAACCACTTCCACTTCATGAAACGTTTATTCCCTTGCGTAGCTGGACCCAGTCGTATTTGTAAGACTTGGGGGCTCAGCTTGGAGACAGGGGTCGGCCGTGAAAAGGCCGTGACTTTTCACGGCCGTGACGGTCGGCGTTACGCGTCACGTGTGTGATAGTTGGTGACACGACCCCCGGTGACCGTGACACTGCCGGTGTCCAGGCGCGTTGTCACCAACACGGGCGCCGCCACGCGCTCCGAGCTCGTACGGAACTGCCATACAACCGAGCCCGCCGAAAACGACCAGACTCCGTCACGGACTTCCTAGAACTCATCACCGCCAGACTTAACAGTCTGATGGTGTTAGGACAACTCCAGTCGTCATCCGCTCGCCGACCCCAGCTCGACGAATGTCCAGGAGACGGACCACCTTCACGGTCCGTGTCTCAATTTAGCCTCTCGACCATAACTCCTCGAGCATGCACTACTCCTTCCCCGCGGCCGAGCCGGTTCGGGCCGGCGCGGCCATTGATAGCTGCTGTGGGGCGCTGGGCGCGGAGCCGCCTGGACCGGCCAGCTGACGTCATTTCCTGGCGTGACCGGCCATAAACGGAGCCGCCGGGACGCCGGGTACCTACATGGGCGGGTCGCCGCCCCTCCCCGTCCGCGGCCGATGTCGCCTCCGATAGCACGAACACGCCAGGCGGCTCCGAAACCGCCGGCCGGACAGAGTCGGCTCATGGAGGCGTTTGGACTCCGGTAAACCGCCGAACTGGTCACTCAGCGGCTAGAATTGAACACAGTTTGGACTCTGGTAAACCACTAGACTGGTCACTTCAGTGTCTGGAAATGAACATTGACAAGCGGTTGTGGGAACGACCACCAGCCAGCCCGGCCACACCTTGTCGTTTTTTGCCGCCGCGACCGCCCGGCGACGACAGACTGTCGTGCTCGTCGTTGCGTCAGCAGTCGCTCATGAATGGGCGGCGCCAAGGTTGTCGGGTCGGCGGCCGCTGTCGGATCGGCCCTGCCCGCGACATGTGCCCACCGTGTGAGGCGCAGCGTCCATCAGTGTTCGACAGGCTCAATGTAAGCAACGGCCGGGGGCCCGGGGCCGGCGCGGGGAGCGCCGTCCACCACTCAGCCGCCGCCGCCAGTCCGCCCATTCATTGAATACTCGGCGGTGCTAAGCTGGCTGCTCAAAACAAAGCTTCAACCGCCCTGCATCGCCTGCATCGCGGCATCCCAATAAGCTATTCGTGTCTGTCCATGTTGGGCGCCTTTCCGGTCGCCAAATCGGCCCAGGTGTGTATGTAATTCACTCCGCCCTAATCTGGTTGGACAGGCCGCGCCGCAAACCTGGCAGACACCGGTTCACAGACTGCCGAGTAAGGCAGCTAAGCCCGGCGCCCGTTACAGCCCGCATGATACCTTCATAATATGCCGCGACAGCGATGCTTAGCAGTGTATCTGGCATAATGCAGGCCTGCTAATGCGGTGTGTGTCTCAGCGGCCCGAGCGCAGCTTTGACCGGTCTGTGTCCGGCAGACTGCTGGGATGACTGACAGTCGGCGGTCCCCCGGCGGTGCCTCTGCCGGCCCGGCCGCCCAGCTGCACAGCCGGAGCCCGGGGTGCGGCCCGTCCCTCTGCTGGGAGTGGCGCGGGCGGCCCCCGGCGGCCCCACGCAGCCGTCCCAGCCGCCGCGGCAGCCAGGGGCGCCTCCGCTGCAACATTCCCCGCTGGACAGGTGGCGTTCCACGGATTAGACGGATCCCACCGCGCTTACAGACACCAGCCCTCAATGAATGGCGCTGATAAGCGCGACTAGACGTCACCTGGCCAGCCGGTTTAACGAATATTTGCAATGCTCAGGCATGATTCTGTATGCCAAAGCACACGTCGCACATTTTTACATCAATTAATGACCTGAAGTAAAAAAGGCTGCTGCAACCCGTGTGATTTGACGTCCTTGTCCTATATCATATTATCCTGCATTGTCGAAACAGTATTCATCGCGATGAAAATAATGAGCCAGCGTTGCAGCGAACACTGACTCGACTTATGTAACGTTGGTCTCGCCCACCTGCTCTCTCATGCGCCAGCTCGCTACTGAGTACCGCCGTGACGCCCGCGGCTGTGTCCTCTGCGCCCGGGGGCTGAGTCACCCCACCCCCACCCCTCCCCGCGGCCGGCAGTCACGCCCCGGTTCAGTCGGAGACCGGTGACGTCATAAAACGGCCGTCGGAAGACCTGTGACGTCACAAACAACACTTGTCGCCAGCTGAGAGAGGCGGTGGCGTGTGTGAGTCAGCCGTGGGGCGACCCGACCTGACGGCCTCAGGCTGTAAAACGGTGAGACTCGGGGCCCAGCGGCCGGCGGCTCGCCCCCCCCCCCCCGTCCCCGTCCGGCGGCGGCAGTCGGAGTCTCGGCCGACGCACACTGGGCCGGTCGCCAGGTCTAGCACGACATGGGTAAAAAAATCGAACTTTGTGGATGTGCAATGAAACCTATACCAATTTGTTCAAAAATGATCATACTACATTGCTGTGGTCTTTGTTTTCCAACACAATTGCTATTTCATGGCGAAAACTCAGCTTAAACACGAACTTCGGAATCGTTTGGACCGAACTCGTCCCCCGCACTCTTCGACAACGTATCTTTGACCCACGAAAACAATCACAATTTGAGGAGGAATTCCACATTTATATACATCAAACGATAGCTCCGGGCCTGCAGAACGCATATAACCACATGAAAATGGCGAACTCTTACTTGGTTATGATGTATTGGCACCACAAATCAAAGATTTAAAGACGAAAATATAATTTCACATAATTGATGTCACACACAAATAGACTTGTAAAAAAAGTACCGCAGAGTACCGCTTCGAAAATCTCGCTACATGTCAATGATTCATTGCACTACAAGATCCAACAGTCATTTTTTGCGACTTTTTGCGACTTTGGATGTAGCAGCCAAACATCAACCCGCGCCGGACCGGTGCTCGGCGTCAAACGCGCCGGGCCGGGAGGTGTTGATTGAACCCCTTCTAACTCGGCTGTTGGGCCACATAGCGACACGTAGTAAGTGGCATTCGAAAGAGCGCCCAAAATTCCAGATGGAGTAATTAGTCATTTCTAGGTCAGGTCAAAGGTCACGTCACCAGAGGTCATCAAAGGTAAAATGTTGCGTATATCAACATTTCTCGAAAACCGGCCCTTACCACGGGGACCAATAGAGCTATATCGTCGCGGAAAAGTGCATTCAATTGCTCTTTTAGCAGTCTTTCTGAAATAAGCCCTCAGATTTGGCTTAACCCTCGCCCCTAGTGGTGTTTTTCCAGCCGCGAACGTATAGAAGGGTCCGTTGGACCCCCCCCCCGCCGCTTCGCCCCTGATCGAGCTAGAGCTTTGCGGAAAAGACGAGAGTGTTGCCCGTGACAAGAGGAAGCTGATGATACCCAATTGTAAGGTCCTAGGTCATCGGTTGACCTTCCAGGTCAGGTCAATGACCCAAAAGTCGGGAAAATCGGGACCTGTTAGAACGTCGTAAAGGGTGGCTGCTTTGGGTTTTTTGGGTGCTGATCACGAATATAATGTTATTTACGATCATAGATGATGTCTTCATACATTTAGACCAGGTCGGGTCAGGTCAGGTCAGGTCAACCAGTAAGGGTTTTGCCGGGTATTTGCAGTAGGTGGCAACCTCCTCTAACAGCTTTGTAACATGTTACGAAGGCACCAAAGCTACATAGTAAATGTTCAAATGGTTGCTAGATTCGAATTCAGCTCCAAAAACTAGCCTAGAAACATGTAAAACTCGAAAAAGTGAACCAAGGTCATCAAGGGTCAATGACCTTACCTGACCTTCTGGTGACCTTGACACCCACCCTAATGCATGGGAGCAACATAATATCCCATGTTTGAACGCTTTAAACCAAGAAAAGACTGCAAACCCGCGGCTAATGCGAGCCGACATACGCTGAATCGCGATTCCGGCCAAACATGGTCTCGAAAGAAAGTCACAGGTCAAAGATCATTAAGGTCAGAGTCATGAAATTTTCAGGTTAGCTGTAAAAGTAGTTATCGCGAAGGTACTGAAAGTTTCGTTGCGATTGGCCGCTTTTTACGCGAATTACTCGCGAAAAACCAAGGGTTCCGTTCGAAGATTCAGGCCCTGTCGCGCTAGAATGGCATATCGGCCCACTGTGCGACGGTCACGGTTTGAGCCGGCCGTGACGCCAGACGCCAGACGGTAGGCTGGGCTTTCAGCAGCGCCGCGGTCGGTGATTGACGGTTCCGCTAGGCAGACTGAAGGCTACGGATGGAGCATGGGCGCTGGCTGAGAGTGGTAGAGACCTCAAGCTCAGTCACGAAGGGCAGTACGACCCTATGGCCCGTACGGTCTGGCGGAACCCACAGACGGGCACGTCCTATGGTCTGGAGAGTGGCACGCCCTGGGACCGTGCCCTGTTTGTCAGTACGCCGCCGTACCGGGCGTGGGTTCGGCCAAAGGTGACGAGCACGGACGGCGGCGTGGAAAGGTCAGACGCCACAGAGACCGTCCACGAGGTGTGAGCGATGCCGCCGCCGCAGGGACACACGTGAATACGGAATCAATTTACCGCCGATATGGGGTATACATTAGGGACACAGCGGGCTGGGTGAACTTTCCGTCCAAATAAGGTCCCTCCCGGAGGCCGGCCTGGGGCGGGTGCGGTGTCCGTCCCGGGTGTGATCGATCGGACACTGCCAGCCGTCAGTCGCCGCGACGGCCGCCTCTCGGTGTATACGTTCGGCCTGCACGGACCGGCCGCTCCGCGGAACCGCCGGCCACCGAGTCTAAACAACCGGCCTCGGACCGTCGCGACACACGGCACAATCGGGCGACCGCCCCGCAAGGTCGTCAGGATGACCGGGCAATGGCAGAGAGGATGATGGAACCCAGAGTTAGTGGATGCTCGGGGTGATTTATGCGCGGACTTTCGCTCGGAGGCTGGTCAAGAGGTATCAAGACACCTCGAGACACCAGACACATTTATAGAGCGTTTCGGTGCTCCCGACCTTGTATGAGCCCGTTCTCACGTCATCATCTCACTCACGGAGCGTGGTCGGTCAGAGTTCATACGATGAGTGGCGCCTCACTCGGCCAGTCATCGTCTCACATCCGGGATAGGTCATCCGTCGCCCGTGATTGCCAGGTGGGATTGTTATCTGCCGCACGCACAGCGCCACTTGTGCCGAGGAGCGATCCTCTCGACAGTTATCCCGCGTGGGTGCGAGCCCAGTGCGGCGTCGCGCATCCGCCTTTCGTCAGCTGTGACAGATCGGGAACCCCTGACCTTTGATGCCCTGATTGACGATTGTGACGCCGTTGGGCGAATTAGCTGACGTCATACACGCGGTTGTTTTCAGGTCAGAGATCGCGTTGACATCGACCACTTCACATCTATCAGATCGTATAAATCTGCAAATCATCTAGGTGTGCTTTGAACCGACGGCGTAATAATTACGAAGCTTCTTTTCGACGGTATAACAAATCCTCTCCCCCACAGTCGTGGAAGCAAACATCCTCCGATAATCTTCGAAGTTCCATTTTCTCTCGGAAGCATCCTCTCTCACAAACCCTTCCGTCTCCCGGGCACACCCACCTTTGATGACCTCGCGGGTGCGCAGCTCGTCGGGTCGCAGGTCGCCGTCCGACCCGGCGTCCTCCGAGTCGGACCGTCCGGGCCCGCAGGTGATGACCGACGGCCGGCCCAGCTGCCGACCGGACGGCGACACGGCCGCGCGGTACGGCGGCGGCGAGCCCCGGCGGACCGTCATGTCCAGAGGGCCGTCGGCGCCGCCGGCCGCGCCGCCCTCGTCACTGTACGACGCCGACGAGTCCTCTCTGGAAATGAAAGATGGGGGACGGGTTAAAGGGGTGTCTGTGCTGTGGGTTAGGGAAGAGTGTGCGACGGGTGGACTTGGTAGCGGTTGGTGAGATAGAAAATGATACAATGGACACGACATATGGCGAACGAGTGCATGCTGCAGAAATGAATTGAAAGCATGGCCAATGGGGTGCCCTAGACCTGTGCTGTGCGAAGAACTATGCATCACAAGGCTTTCTTGGCAAGCTCCCATTGATTGGGTGACTTGACTTCACGTCTACCCACTATCGCCTCCCGCCACCTGGATACCCCAGACGGGCCATATCCCGTCCCCGGAAGCCGGTGGCGCACTGGTCCGACCGGCACGGCGCACGGCGCCCGGCTGGCCAGACGCCAGCGATGCGCCTCTGGCCGGCAGCGCTCGGCATTTCCTGCGGTAATGACGGCTAAATGGCGGCTCGGTGCGCGCCGAGAGGGGCCGGGGAGCCGCGCCGCCGCCCGCGGCCCATGTCGGCGCCGAAATCACTCACACCCGGCCGCCGGGGGTCGGTAACTCGCAGCCGAGAATGCGGCGGCGTGCCTACGGCGCACGCCGTGCTCTGGCGTGCCGAGTGGAGAGTAGCGAGTTGTGAGTGCCGTGTGGTGCTAATGACGTCAAATGAAGAGTGGGAGGCTTTCTTTTCGAGTGTTGACATGTTGAGAATAAGTATTTCACGCACTAAAACAAGAGGCGTCATTTTCAATGTTAAGTGTGACTGTCACTCTTGAGCTCAAGTTCAAGTGGGTTCGAGTAGTTGTGTGGGTACGGTGACCGACTGGTACCGACTCAGCACACTTAGGTAGCATGTGGGCGCTGTGATGCCTCCCTGCCCACGGGCGGCCGCCGCGGGCGTCACGGTTCCGCCGCGCTGGAAGTGACTAACAGGCTGTGCCTCTGCGGCCGGCACGGAACGTCCGGCGGCCGCCACACCAGACGATGTGTCACGTGATCACGGGACGTGCCGGCGCGCGCGGCCGGCGGGCCGGTCACGTGACCGGGCGCCGTTTGGGTGAACGGGTCGCCGCCTGGACGTGTCGGGCGGAGTCGCGGCCGGCAGTATCAGGCGACACAAGTGGCGCTCCTGCACGCGGGCCCACCTAACTACCGGCGGAAATTTACTCCGCATTAGGGCCTCAATGGACGGTGAATTAAGGTATGGCGCTAAATGAAACACTAATACCGCACCGTAAATGTAAAGAATGTGCTGTGTGCACAACCCACTGTGTGCTGCGAAAGCATGAAAGCCGCCTTAAATAATTGCATCATCAAGTGTCGCGTTTCATGAACGATTTCAATATTTCACTTGCATAATTTCATTGCGCAGTCTGCAGCTTAGCCGCAAAAAATGTTGTCGTCATAACAACTTGAACAACGGCATGTGTAACGTGCATCAACTTCTCCAAATCCACGCGGGATTTCGTAACATAACCGCAGAAAGCAGAACACAATAGCGGAATAAAAACAGTGCGTGTATGTCAGCACGTCGTCCCATTCGCGTGTGCGTGAGTGTGGGTGGGAGGGGAACGCTTGCGATTGCGAAGGCTGGTAGGTGCGTGCTGTGCGTGACCGGCGAACCGCCCCGGCCTTCTCCGCCGCGCCCGCCGCCTGTTGACGCCGGCTGTCTGTCTGTCTGTCTGTCTGTGTGTCTGGGCGGGGGTGGGGCTGACTCGTACCTTTTGACGCGCATCTTGGGCCCGGTGAGCGGGTCGTGGCGCCGGCTCTCTGACCGCTCCACCTTCCACTGGCGCGTCGGCAGGTCCTTGGTGGGCGACCTCCTGTCCTGGCTGGAGGACGGCGACAGACTCGAGCCGCCGCCGCCTCCCAGCGCGCGCTGCGCCGCCCGACGCCGCAACTCCTCTGAAACAACAAAACACAGACGTGAGTACGTGAACATCGCATCATCGCTCTATATCACAGCTCGACCACCTCCTCGAATAACCATCACATCACGTGACGTCACAACGGCGCCAGGTTTGTAGCTCTGGACAGACCACGTGACAGGCCGTCGTCACCCCTGACCCGGCCGCACCCCGCCGCCGCGCCTGCCGTTATCACTCGTCGTCCAGCCCCGACCCATCGGCGTCATCGCCGCCATCGCGGAGCCGCCTGCGTCACCGTCATCCTTCCGCCACGGTCCCCGAGCTGCGTGCGCGCCGGCGGACCGCAAATTAAGCCATCCGTCAGTACACGCCGGTAAACTGAACAGCACGACCGGCACGTCGCTCTGAGCACGCCGCCGTGCCGGGACGTGCGCCGTTCTCGGGCTGGGACGTGCCGTCGGCGTGGCGGCGTGCTGAGCACGGCACACAGGTATCGAACATCGCGCCTGCGACCGACCGGCGTGCCCGCTGCTCGCGCCTGCTCGCGGAGGTGCCGCGCCTCGCTTGGACGGGTGTCTGTATCGACCGGAGGCGCGCGCGCTCTCCCATGATTAATCACAGTGGAAAAGGTCGCCCGGGAGGCGCGCACCTATTGTCACCGGTATTGATCACGATAATCGGTCCTGCTGGCGGGTGGGGGTGGTGAAGGAGGCGGAGGGGGCGGAGGCACAGGTTGAGAGCGGGCGGGGCGGGCGGGGCGCCGGTCAGGGTAGGCAGGAGGCTCAGGTAAAGGCAGGTCGGCCCTGAGGTGGGGTTACATATCGCGGGAGATCGCGGTGGGGAGGTCAGGCAGAGGGGCGGGTGAGGGTGTATAGAGGACTGGCAGACCTGGAATAGAGGATGGGGAAATCGGGTAGAGGCTGGGTAGAGGGAGGCAGACTGAATCGGCCGATGTCTGCGGTAGGGCGGACGTGCCAGTCGACGGAGGAGGTGTGCTTTCCTGGTACGGAGACAATGATGAACGGATCGCGAATGAGGATGCCGCCTGGCAAGGTCGAAGCCAAGGTGAGAACACGCTGACAAATTGTTGTCTGTGTTGCAAAACCGCGAGCCTTCACAATCTCATCATCTGCAGCAACTGACAATAAAACTCCATCGGTGAAAAATAGCCGCGCTCCTACAGAAAGTGAGTCATCAGGTGTCACCACATCGCACGAACGACGATGAAGACACGCCGCCTCCCGACACGGCGCTTGTCACGCGCGTCACGTAACGACACGGTGTCCTCAGGGTGGTTCGGCCGTCCCCGTACCGGTCGGTCCGTTAGGGGACCCAGGGCTTTTCTGGTAGTCCCGCGGGCCCGTCAGTTACCGCGGCCCCGGCGGTCCCAGCCCGCAGCTCCGTCCCGATCTAACCGTGTCCGCCGCTCAGCCAGGGGCAGGCCGTGCTTCGAATCAGGGACTGAATGGGCTCCGCGCCGTCCGCTCGTCACGCTATGACGGGACACGCAACGACGATAGGACCAGACGCAAAAACAATGCTGCACACAAAACTCAGGTAATGGACGTCATGGTGTGAAAAATAGTCCGCAGGTAGTTGTCAGCGGCTACCATGTAATTGCGTCTACTTGATGCCGTCACAAAGCGGCCTGCCTACGCGGCCGTTCGGGCGCGCCGCTGTCCGTCGCAGGGGCGCCATGCTGCGTCACGTCCTTCTGTGTGCTGTCGGCCCGTGTCCGTCCTTCGGGTCGGGCCGGCATACGGCGCCGGAGGCGCAGCCACATACAAATGCCGCGTCATGACCGCGCCGGCCGAATGAAGGCGGCGGCCGCCCGTCTGTCCGCCCCGGGCCGCCGCGAGGGCGCGTCCTTGTTGATGTGCCGCAGCACGCGACACAATGATTTCTCATGCGTCACGCCAGCGGCCCATCATTAGACTCACCGCGGCACGGCGCCCTTCGGCGGTTTTCACCGAGAAATCCAGCATCGAAAAACCACCACTCAAAGGCAAAGCGCTCTGAATTTGTGGCTTTTGAACTCTGTGCTGAACTGCGTTTGATCGCCTGCGCTTGGTGGTGTGTGAGATAGCTCAGGCGTGCCACGTGAAGCGCCCCTCCCTCCGCCGTAGTAGCTGGCGTCCACAGCCGGGGCCAGAGAGCCCCTCCTCCGCGGGTGTACCGTTGGGCCCGGTGTCCGCGGGTCCGGCGCCGGCGGATCCCGGGTCCGGCGCCGGCCTCATTACGGAGGGTCAGCGTCCCCGGCGCGGCGCCCGGTAAACAGCCACCCCACCGGCGAGGAGCCTTGCCGCGGGCCGCCGCGCGCGGCCGGCTAACAAGAATTACAGGTGTCCGCCGGGCATCCGGCGCCGGCACTGTGCACCCGAGCAGCGCGCCCGGCTGCGGGAGCGGTAGGGCGGTGAAGCGGGGCGGCCGGGACCAGTGGAGGACTGGCTGAACAAAAACGCACTGGAGGAGACGGTCCGACCGACTGGGCCGAGCTGGGACGGCACGGGACGGGGTGGGATCTGAGACCGTACCAGTCCCTGGACCGGACGGGCGGAAACTGGAATATGGGAGAGGGGGAAGACAACCTGTCCCAAGAAAAGAGCGGTCCGCCCGCCGGGTCACCCCTCCCCTAATGACGCCCATGATCGGGCCTAATTTGGGCCCCGGACTGTGTCCCGCGCGCGGCCGGATGCCCGCTCGGGAGAGGCGGTGCCTTTGAAGGCTCGCCGGACACAAGGCATTAGCGGCCATTTCACGTCTTACAAGAAGTGTGAATGGAGCGTCGGGCTTCTTTTGTGCGCGCGGCTGTCGTCGAGGTAATTTTACGGCACAGCAGCTCGGAAAGGGCCGGCCAGGCCCAAACAAATACGCACGGGCCGCGGGCACAGGTGACACCGTCCTCCGGCTCGCGGTGGGACGGAGGCCCGGTCCGGTGTCCTGTTACAGGCGCTCCACACCGACCGGCCGCCGGTCCTGACCGCCGCGCGGGGACCCGCGGAACAGGTCGGCACCGGGGTCCCTCAGTGGTGACACGGCGGGAGGAGGGTGCTGATGCATCTGACTGGAATGGTAAGCCTCGACTCCGACCGGTCCCGTGTGACTGTGAACCCACCGCGGTGCGTGGCGCTCTGCCGCTATTGAACTCATTCGGAACAATCGCCAGGATCAGTGGAGGCGCTGACTGAGGCGCAATTCGTCGGGCTTTACGACGTGCGTATAGGTGTGTCGTATCTGTATCAATCCAAGCAGCGTACGCACTACGCAGTACGTACCGTACTGATCCGAACGTAACTGCGTAAATACAAACAACCGAAAGCTGATGGAAGGATTTCACAATCACAATCCACAATTCAATCCGAATTTTCACAGTTTTCGACTCTGTGCTGTGCGATCTGTCCTACCCGCACGACATCGTGAGCTGTTGATGGTTGTTGACAACACAAACAATCAATAACAGCACTGTAAGTCGCCACGTCGGCGTGCATGAAGTGTCGCGATGAAAAATGAACACCGCGAAATAACACCGACAAACAAGGGTTCAGTCAATTTTTGGTGTGCAAACACCTCGTACTACCGATGTTTATAGACTATCGGGAGACAGGCGGGAAATTTGATGGGAAAGTGAATGGTCGACACTCGGAAACTGTGATGACGTTAGTGACTTGTCCACATTTGTACCTTATCGAATAATTTTCTCCAGTAAACGGCTATATTTTTAGAAATACTATATAATCGCCTTTGATTTATTTCTTCTTGATCGGTCGAAGTTATCATACCGGACAGTCCATGGCTTCCATCGACAAAACAAATACTGGTCGACAACTCTTCCCACAGTCATTTAGGAGATTTGCATCCCCAATTTATCGGTAGAAGACAACAGCCCTTGAATGCACTCACCCCGGATGCTACAACTAAGTCGTTGGTGAAAACCGTATGCACTGCAAAGCGCGCGGCACCACTATCCCCTTGTAGAGGACCTGACATTAAAAAAGGTTTTAAAAGTCGAAGTAGTACTGAGGGTCGAAAATGAGCTGGGGAGACGTTACCATTCCCGACCGTCCAAGCTCCACCACCAAGTGGACCACTCAGGTCCAGCCGCGCTGCCCGGCGGCCGCCGCCTCCGTGCGCGTGGCTCCACTCCACGTCACTCACCATCGTCGTCCTGGTCGAACCACGGCTGCCACACTTTCACCCGTGGTCGCTCCTGATCGGACATAGTCGGCGGCATCGGACTGCTCGGCTATGGTCCACCGCCGCCTCTCAGCATCGTCACCGGCACCGAGCGTCGCGCGCGACACGCACCCACCGACAGGTCTCCGGGCCGACTGCCGGCCGCCGCCGCCGCCGCCGCCGCCGCCGCCGCTGCCGCCCGGGCGGCTGAATGAGCCGCGGCGGCGGCGGCGGCGGCGGGCTGTGATTGGTGGCTGGCCGCCGCCGATTGAGGCTGCCCGTACCGCCACGCCAGGTGATCAGCTCACCGGCTGCGGCCCTGGAGACGATGTCGTGTGGAGCATTTGATGGCCCGAGGCCTTACTCGCAGCGGTGCATGGACGGAAGCTAAAATCACGTCAGCCCGGCATGCCTGTAGATCATGCCGACTGTGAGTTACCATCCCGGAGAAAATCACCAAGCCCAGAGCAGCGCTAACGCAACTGTGCTGATGCAGCGAAGCTCAGCTTCCTGAGTCGGTCCTCAGGAGCAGACGCTCGTCGGCCGCCCACACAACCTCCCGTCGACGGCCAGACAGCTCGGCGGAGGAATTTGGCAGCCGCCCGAGACGTCTGAATGCCGCGCGTCGGCCGGCACACGTGAACTATTTGTAACCGGAATGCTTAGGAAAATATTGTCTCTGCCGCTGGCCGGCCGACTTGGCTGGACTCTCGGCTACCTCTGATCGCTGACGGGTGGACCCGGTGGGCCAGTGATGACCAGCGACCTTTCAGAGCTGGACGGTAGCCGAAGCGCGGCCCACAGTGGCTAATTGGACAGCTTTACGCGGCCGGAGCCGGGCGCGGTTTGGCGAGGTCAAACCGCTCGGCACGCCGCTGGGACCGGTACACTTGCACCCGGCGCTCCCAGAGTCCACGGCGATTTGTGTGAGAAAAAGGGCAGAGTAATGTTTGCGGTAGGCAGACAGCTTTGCCACATAAATTTACGAAACAAAAAAAACTTCCTGGATGGGGAACATGTGCACAACGGGCTTCCGCGTCAGCCTGTAGTGCCTCTATATTCCTTATTTTGCTTTTGAGGACGAAGGCACGAAGCGTAACACAGCCAGCGTATTTTCAACTATAAAGCCAGCACTGCTTTTGAACGTATGGATATTGGATACCTGCAGTGTACGCAACATATGAACACTTTACTAACAGCCATAGACCATCGTTCGATATAAAATGTCAAACACGTAACCTCTCACATTAATTTCGATCGTTGGCCGCCGTGACACTAAACGGCCGTGAATGATCTATCGCGATTGATAGAGATCAACTGTGGAAACAAAGAGCGCTTACACAAGCGAACGATTGGTGAGTCCCCACTCCAGACAATTGTCTCCTTGTCCTGGGATAATCAATGACTGGTAAAATGCCCCGAGAGCTCCGCCGTAGTTTCTTCCAGCATCGGAAACCGGTAAGGCTGCTGGCAAGAGGACGAAGGAAGGTCGAACTTTGAATGGGCATTCTACGATAAAAATGATATCTACAGTAAACCGTCCATCCGAACTCACAAAAATAAAACCGGTCAGACATACCTTCGACCCTGCAATATTTTTGCCGTAAAGGTAATTATACCTAGCCGGAGACCGAAACAAGTCTGACGCTCGCAATCTGCACAGCTTCCCAGGGCGTATTGTCCCGACACAGGCCGCGGTCTAACGAGAAACCGTTGTTGGTAGAACGGTTTGTGGTAGGCGATTGTCATACCGATAAAGGCATCTAGCATCGTCAGATGAAATACCTCATCATTCGTCAATAAGATGTGCTCGAGATAGCGGCGCCAGGAGATCCCGGTTCGGTTGTGCACAGTCAGTGCAGTGTTTCCCACGCGGCACCGGTCCAGGGTGGGCTGGAGGCGCGCATTGTTGGCTGTCAGGACAGGCGGGGATCTTATGGTGACGGGCTGTCACGGGCCTGTACTGTCACCTATCACCTGTCACTGTGACTGCCACACGCGCAGGAATGGTTAAAGTCACCGAGAGAGCGCCGAACACAACTGCGGGCCTGAGGTGTGTGCAATGGTCGTGGCATATCCTGACGATGTCACATTGTGAATAGTGTGTCCGATAACGCAGCACTGACATATCTCAGACAGACGAGATGGTCACCCTGTGTGGTCCTTATGCAGCCCCCGAATGAACACTGGACATCCGACTAGACACCGGACAATGGACTTCCGACCGGACAGTGGACAGAAGACTGCAGACAGAGACTAGACCACCCGCGGATGTCGTGCTTCCATCACTGTGGTCTCACGCTGGACGAACAAACTGAAGAACAACCTCTGCACTATCGCATTCCGGAATCCCACAACACCCTCCCGAATCCGTCAGACCTCACACACGGCGTCAAAGCTGACACGTAACACTCAGAGACAGCCCACGGACCTCTAAAGCGGCACGTCGCCCGCCCAGAGCACCTTACCTGTGCACCACATGTTCTGCTCCGATCACAATGGTCGACTGAACCAGTCCTGGCGACGCGGCCGTGTCGGTGCCCGGCACCCTGTCCCCAGTATCCTGTATGCCACGCCGACCGACTGCCCGCCGGTGTATCCTGTATTCCATGCTGGACGACACGGCAGCTTCGCTCAGGGTCAGCGGGTCGCGCCGGAAGTGACCGGTCGGACCGGGGCGACACGGCCCCTCAGAGGCTTCACGGAACGTCACAGATAGGTGACGTCACCGAGCGAGCGTTATGTGACGTCACTTGCAGAGATGTGACGTCAGCGTGACGCCCGTGCCGGACGAAACGAGTTAGCACTGGGGCGGAGAGCTCACAGGTCTAAACAAACCACCCTCATGGGACGGGTGGAAACGGGTGGTGTATGGGCTTCATGGAGTCACCGTATGGCGGCCACTGCAATGAAAGTCGAGTATAGTCGCTCGGGTACATTTAGCATAAGCTCTGGTGTGCGTCACGTCACCTTATGGCCAGTGGCGCAGCCAGAACTCTGGCGACGGGGGTGAGAGACGTTCGCGATGGGCCCCCCAGCAAAGTGGGCCCCCCTCAACCTAATGGGGGCCCCTTACCAACAACGAAAGTTCAGATCATTGTCCTGATCATTACCAGCCAAATCGGGGAAAAGGACAAATATCTCTTGATTTGAAGAGGCACGTAAAAAAACAACAGCATATTTACAGAAACACGACCATTCTGCCCATATTTGACGGACAGCGTGCAATTGATGGCCAGCGGCCACTCAAATGGTCGGGCTAGGTCAAAAAGCTTTTAAAAAAGCTCAACATCAGTTTTTCGACTATTTCTTTTGATATAGGAGACGAGGTAGAGTAATGAAATTGTCTTGAAGGTGTTAGATCATACATACGGATGAGTTGATGACCATCATGAACTTCTCAAGTAGGTAAGGGCCATGACCTTGATCTGCGGTCACATTTTGAAGTTGAACTTTTTATGTGAAATTATAGGTGTTAACATTCGATGCATGTTAACGAGAGAATGATGACAAAGTAAATTTCTCATAAGTTTTCTCACCAAAGTTCTTGCAAAAGTTTTTAGCAAAACTATTTTGGTAAAATGCGACTATTTAGATGGTTTTGCCCTCTGCTCTGTAGCCAAACCATTGACATGAGGCATTGAGGTCAAATCTTAAAAGCGACAGCGTTTTGAAAGGCCTATCGAATGAGTTGTTCCGCGAAGCTCTAGCTCTTTGGTTCACGAGTTATACGGTTATTTGTGAAAATATAAAAACTAGAATTTTTTCGTCGTAATCTTGTCTTTGTGTTTATCATAATTTTATCATAATTTCATCCTCGATGACCTCAGCGATGACCTAATCGAAAAATGACCTCTACGATTCTAAAGCATCCTACAGCTATCTGTTGCTTTTCTCGTCTTTCTAGCCTTCTTAAATTATGATCGGGTCGACGGGTTTGGCCGATACGCCCCCCCCCCCCCGCCCATGGCTGATTGCACGCGTTAGAGAGCTATCGAACCCACTTGCAGCGCGCTGTAGCTTTATACATATGTCCTCGAGTGTCGAAATAGGCGAAGCTTTTCCTTCGATGAACATGATGACGTGGGCTTTGGTCTGAACTGCAACATGACTGAAGTAATTTCTCCATGATTTTCGACGCTCTTTAGAAAGCCGTCTACCGCCGCACTTGTCGCTACGTGACCCTGGAGTCAGGTTAGAAGGGAATATTCAAACACCCCTCAGGGGCGTAAAACTGGAAAGCCTGGGGCCCTGCTCTGCGGGGCGCGGTCGAGCTAGGTTAGAGCCAGCTCGGGATGTTTACAAGCCCACGTAAAGCCCTCAAGAATCTGCATAGAGCACAGGCCTTCCAAGACTTGGGGGGTTAGCTAATAGCTATCAACAATCGACATGGTCTTTTGAGACCTGCGTGGTGGCTATCAGAGGTCGGTGGGCCCCTCAAAAGCCGGTGCAGGAGCCTCAGGTGTCAGTTTGGAGCCATCATGGACCGGTGTGGAGTCCTGATGAATACCTAGGCGTCAAACCCCTAGACGTCAGGGTGGGGCCGGGCGGTGAGGCAGGCACAGGCCTGAAGAGAAGAGGAATTTTCAGATGTCGGCTTGGCATCTTAAGGGCCCTGCATGGCCTTCTCAGAGGCTGACATATCGTACTGCGGGACCTCCATGAGCCTCAAAAACCTCTATGGGCCCCCTCACGCTTGGGGTATGCTTGCTTCCTAGTTCCTGAAGCATAAAATCTCTGAGTCTTGAGATGGGCCCATTAGACATGAACTGGGCCATCAATATACATGTGGTGAGTTGACCTATATCAAACATGATATCGGCTCAATCAGGATTGGGATAGGCCCTCTCAGACCCAGACCAGGCACGGAGTACGGACCCTCCCACACATAGGATGATCATTTCATTCCTGGGATGAGTCTTCTCAGGCCTGAACTGGGCCCTCTCAGACCTGAAATGGGCCCCTCTCAGGCCTGAAGTGGACCCTCTCAGGCCTCAAATAGGTCCTCTAGGGCCTGAAATGGGCCCTCTCAGGCCTGACATTAGCCCTCTCAGACCTGAAATGGGCCCCTCTCAGGCCTCAAATAGGACCTCAAGGGCCTGAAATGGGCCCTGTCAGGCCTGACATTAGCCCTCTCAGATCTGAAATGGGCCCTCTCAGACCTGAAATAGCCCTCAGCCCGGAAATGGTCCCTATCATGTCCAAAAAAGGGCCCCTCATACCGTAACTGGGCCATCTCAGGTCTGAAATGGTGCCTCTTATGCCTGAAATGGGCCCCTCTCAGGCCTCAAACGGGCACTCTCTGGCCTCAAACAGGCCCTCTAGGGCATGAAATGGGCCCTCTCAAGCTTGAAATGGGCCCCCTCAGGCCTGAAATGGCCCCGCTCAGGCCTGAAATGGGCCCCTCTCAGGCCTGAACTGGGCCCTATCAGGCCTCAAACATGCCCTCTAGGGCCTGAAATGGACCCCTTCAGGCCTGAAATGGGCTCTCACAAGCATCAAATGGGCCCTCTCAGGCCTGAAATGGGCCCCTCTCAAGCCTCAAACAGTCCCTTTAGGGCCTGAAATGGGCCCTCTCAAGCTTTAACTGGGCCCCTTCAGGCCTGAAATGGGCTCTCACAGACCTGAAACGGGCCCTCTCAGGCCTGAAATGGCCCTCTCATGCCATGGAACGGGCCCTTCTAGGCCTTGGATGCACACCCTTAAATAATAAAATGGGACTATAAATCCTAAAGGGGGGCTAACAGGCCTGAAAACTGTTTTTCAGTCCTATGACGGACCTTGACATTAGTGATAAAAAATTGTCAGGCTGCATAACGTTACAGTTCGAATCGACGGTGGGCCCCTAGGATATGAGACGGGGGTGAGATCTCACCCCTTTCACCCCCCCTGGCTGCGCCACTGCTTATGGCTTATGTAACATCCTCCGCTCCCCTTTGATATAAACACTTAAACAGATGACTGGCTTGACCAAGGGTCAGTTCAAAGTTCAGACCAATTAAAACTTACTTTAAAGCATGAGGCTTTATGTACATTTACAAGTTGCAAGAACGCCACGCTGGCAGAATATTGTCCCCGAGGTGGACTCTTCAACCGGCTTCCTGAAATGTCTGATGTCTCTGCCCCCGTCAGACGCCGGCCTCCGCCACACTGGCGTCCACAAGTCCAGTTCGATGTATCTGTCCATCGTCGGACGCCGGTCTCCAGTCGCGGGCCGTCACAGACCGGTGGATAGCCTGGAGGACGCTCCGCGCGGCGGACGGCAAACAAAGGCCACGCCGCCGCTCCGCTCCGTGGTCCGAGACGCACCCGAGCAAGGCCGCCGCATCTCTGAGCCTGCGCCACAACAGACGCCACCGCGCCGCAGACGCTGCGTCGAAGTAGCGCAGACGTGACGGAGCGCTTCTCTCGTCAGACCTCAAACTTCTTCCAGCTCGCAGAAGATTACACCCCTGCCAGGAAAAATCAGACGCGCAGAGTGACGCGACGGCCGACGGTAACTTTTGCGACCGTCACGACGCGCTGATGGGATCTCTTTGCGCCGCCGCAGACGATCTCACGGCCACTTTTGAGTGGATTTGGAGTAAAATGCTCGGCTGATGGCAGGACGCAGCGCCACAGTCGGTAGTCTGGTTTAGGCCCGATCGCCTTGGCCCGGCCCACACGTGGGGAGACTGGGGCAGAGGATATGCCAGTGACACCGTCCCTTCAGAAAACAGACAGACAGTTCCGAATCCGGGTAGGAGGAGCTGGAAGTGCGAGTGGGGCGATGCTATGTTGACCAGGGAGCCGGTCATCCTAAGTGGGTGCTAAATAGACCGATCTGGTTATCTTTACTAAGCTGGTTTGGCAAACAGGCTGATGTTATTTCCAAACCCAGAGATAAAACTCGCTGATCAGCGATAGGACAGTTTACATAAGCATCAAATCAGCTCCCGCCAGACGTTTTACAGGATGGGCTGGACTAGGGCGAATAGGGTGCTCGGCAAAACAAACCAGTTGTGAATTAAGCTCGATTCCGCCTCTGGGAGTAAGCTTGAAGCGCATCGTCCATTACTGGTCAGATGGCGTTCCCGTTCGCGGGGCAGCGTGGAGGCGGCAGACAACCACTTCCGTGGCGGCTCGCCGGCGCTCAACCAGAGCCGACGACGACCTTGGCGGCGCCGCGCCACCTCCGCCGCCGTACCGCAAAAAGGCGCCACTTTTGACGCGGCCGGCCGGCGCGGCGGGGTGCGGCCGCGGCTCGCGTACGCTGGTCGCGCGGCCGGCGCGGCGCGGCGCTCGTTTTTGTTCCCAGCCAGTGTATGGTGTATCGGCCGCGCTGAGCGCCGGTGGCGCCGCCGCGCGGTCGGCGCTGTCGACCTCCCAAGGTTGGTGCGGCCGGCGCGGCGTCACTGCCCGCCGCCCCGGGCACCGCCCGCGGCGGCGGCGGCGGCGCACGCGAGGCCCGGCCGGCGCGCCCGGAGCGGCGGTAGGACCGAGGCCTGCGCGGCGCCGCGGCGGTACGGCGGTGTCAACGGCACGACGGCGGCAGACGGCGCGCCGTAAACGGAGCCCATTGATTGACGACGGGCCGTTCCAACTAAAGCGGGAGACCGTGACTGCGCTTCTGGGAGCAGCGTTATTAGTCAGTGACGTGGCGCCCGCGCATGCAACGGAGTACCCCCAATTACTTGTGAGAAGATGTTCAGCCAAGTTTGATGGCAGAGGAACGATTAATCCAACTAACTAAGCTCATTCACTAAAAAGTGCATTCTGATACCGGACGTGCCTAGCGCTGGACAAAAATTCAGGTTCGAGACGGCACACGAACGAAAGCCCATGGTCCCGACAGAACAAGTTTTGTTTCACCACTCATTGAACAAAAGCAGCTGCCTCGCCGGATCGGTACTTGTTTTGACAGCCGGTCCCGTTTTCCGCATTGCTAGGAGCGAGCTGATTCATTCAGCGCAATGTTTCCGGCACAGCGCGCCACCAGTCCCGTTTACATGCTCAGGAAAACTGCCCCGATATCATACTAAGTAATGAAATCTCTAGAAGTGTCAGTCCTGTTGCTTGACGTGTTTTTATAGTGCAGACGAGTTATCAAACACGCGATGCCCAGCAAAGTCTGCATTGAATACTGAGCAGCAAACGAGCGAACAAGTATGGACTTGAAATCAGTTTTTGGACAGAAAAGGTTGATACCTTGAATGGATCATGCGATTTTTATCGACCAACAACAGACGTGCGCAAACGCCATCGGACCATCACAAACGTACATATCCACTGTGGGCCCTCTCGGCTCTCCCCCATGCCCTCTCGAGTCTCGGCTGCCGGTCCGGCCCAGGACATCGACCACAGCGCCACCTACACCGTCGGTCCGGGTACGCGAAGCGCCACCTACCGTCAGCAGCTCAGTCACTGCCCATGCGCCACCTATTACCACGTCGAGCTCTTCAGCAACTAGCGCCGCAGCGGCGTAGGTACCGCTACAGCTGCGCCACCAGCGGCCGACTCGCGAACCACTGTTTGAAATTCCGCTCGGTAGGCGGCTGGCCACTATCGAGCGGTCTGGAGCTCTGCTTTCCCGGGTCGGGCGGGGCCGTCGCTGCAACTCGGGGCGCTGGATCGAGGGCGCATCTGCTCCTGGCGAGACATACGGTCCTGTTTGCTGCGGAGTGCCCCGGCCGGCGCCGCGCAGTATGACTCACAGCACGCCGCCGGCGGGACATGCCTCCAGGCGTGGGGCGGGGGCAGGCGACAGCTGACGTGCCCCACTCGGCCCTCACGGCGTCTGCCGCACTG
Source organism: Amphibalanus amphitrite (assembly GCF_019059575.1). Classification (NCBI taxonomy): domain Eukaryota; kingdom Metazoa; phylum Arthropoda; class Thecostraca; order Balanomorpha; family Balanidae; genus Amphibalanus; species Amphibalanus amphitrite. The sequence goes on from NW_024882097.1 coordinate 43,321, forward strand.
CATGTTTTGGCATGGCCCTGGTGACGAACCTCGCTGAAATGCGTTCGGATTCCACGGCTAAACATGGCCGAGCCAGCAGCGTTGGCCTATCCAAGGAATGCCGTTAGCAAACAGACGGGCGCAGTTAATGTCTTCAAATGGCCATAACCGAAGTCGCACTGAAATAGTACGCATTCCACTCACAGCGAACTCGTGCAGTACGCGTCACATTGATTTAGTAGCGAATTTAGCAGCACAGCGGTCTAATGCCTGCACAGGGTTACGGGCCCGTTTTCGAGTCGGCATATTCACGGCTCAGTTAATAAGTTCATCGGCACGGCATGGCATGCCTTGGAAGACTTGCGGTGCTTCATGGCAGCAGCGGATTTTTCACATGGTCGATTCAGGAATGTCGTAAAGGCAAACGACATTTCTTATTCAATGCAAGCCCAGCTTGGAACATAGCTACCAAAGCACACGACAAGCCGACTTAAACGGGGGCACGAACGCTAACTTTATAAAACATGCAGTGCTATACGCCAGCACGGCAAAGTTTTGTAGCCGGCAGTCAAACAAGCTCGTCTCGTCTGGTTTATTTCCGCCGGTACCGTCACGGCGAGCCCAACTGAGGCCAGCTGGGGCTGAAAAAGCGGCGCCCCGCAGCGACCGGACGGGGCGAGTGGTCCAAGACAGCGGCGGCGGGCCCTCTGAGGGGACGGGGACGGCGCGCACAGCTGCTCGTCGTCTGTCCCCGCCGGTCGTCGGATCCGACGGGGTAAGACGAGCGCCGGCTGTGGCCGACGGGTGGTACGGGGAACCCGATACTGTAGTAAGGGCGTCGGTACAAGTGGGAGAGACGGCAGCGTCACCGCCGCCGCGAACTATCGTCATCGCTACCGCCGTCAATGCCGCCATCGCTGCCATTGCAGTCACCACTGCCGCTGTCGCGATGACGGCAACAGCTGTCGTCGGAAGCCTCCAAGTCGCTGTTTTGCTCCCACATTTCGCAAGCCGCGCGGCCGCGGAGCGGTCCAGAGCGCTGGGTCAGTGCACCTCGCGGCCGGCGCATTCCTCGCCGGTGCCGCAACACACGCACAGAACACGCTATTTTCGACGGGCCGAGTTCACAGGGCGACCAGGACGGCGCCGGGCGAGGACTGAGGGCGTGTTGCAATGGTGGAACGACCCGTCCCAGGTGATAGGGAGGAATGTGCAATATTTGACGCTAAAATTCGCACATTGCCAGTATGTTTGGTTAGTTGATAATAGCTCGTCACGGGAAATTGGTTCTTGTGCAATACGTCAGTAATTGCGTTCGGCTTTATTTTTCTCCTCGCAAACGTGGTGATTAAACGCACGCATTCTTGGTTTAGAAAGTCTAACATACCTTTAATTAACAAGTCCAAGCCGCTTCCACTTTTTCAGTCCCTATACTTTTCTCTCCCTCTCCCTCCCTCCCCCCCCTCTCTCTCTCTCTCTCTCTCTCTCTCTCTCTCTCCTCCCTCTCCTTATCCCTCCCTCAGGTCCTCTCTCTCCGTGTCGCTCCCGCCGCGCCGGCCGCTCTGAGCTCTGCTCTGCCCCGACTCTGGTATGGCCCACTGCACGGGTCCGTGTTTGTCGGCGCCATTCCGGCCACATACCAGCTGTATCGGGCCACGAGTGCCATCATCTCACAGTCACGAGCGGCACAGACCGTATACTAGCGGGCATACCAGCAATGAACGACAATCAGCTGCTATACCAGCGACCACCAGCGGACATACCAGAGGTCACCAATGACCATATCAAAGGTCACCACTCACCAGTGTGCCATCAGCGACTATACCAGCAGTCACCAAGTGCTGGCCGAACCAGCGGGCATGCTAGTGAGGAGTGACCTCCAGCGCTTGCCAGTGCTCATACAAACAGCAAAACAAGTGCTCACGACGTTCTTGCAAGCACTGATCATTGCTTACTTGCCCTGCAACTACCAGTGCTCACGGCACCAGCCATACCAGTGCTCACGGCACCATACCATACCAGCGCTCGGCGCTCACAGCGTCTGCCGGAGCCGCATTCCGGCTGCGGCCGGTCCGCAGAGCACTGGACGCCGCCCGCCCCGTCCGACGAGCCGAGAGCCCAGCTCCACATACCAGCGGCTCGGAGCGCCAGCTGAGAGTGCCGGCCGCGCTGCGCCGAGTGACGCTCAGAGGACACTCAGCGGTCGAGCGGGAGCGCAGCCGAGACGGAGCGAATCGGAACGCCGAGCTCAGACAGTCACATTCCTGTGAGCTGAACCCTGAGACCACCGAGCGGCGCGGCCGCGAGCCGTGACGACTCTCTCAGACAGAGACTTCTCTGCGCGCTATCGCTGAATTTCAGAATCGAGAGTTCCTCGCTCCAATCTGGAGAGGTACTGAAGACAGGCGCGCAGAGAATGTCGCGCAGTGCTGCGGATCTGCTGGCTGCGGAGAGGGCGTGGGCTGGGTCCGCGATGCCTTTCAATTTGCGCTCAGTATATGACGTAGTTCCTCAATACGCAGTTGGCATGCCTTGGTGGTAAGCTTCGGAAAGACATCGAAGGCTGTCGGTATAACTGAGGTCTGACATGGCCGCAAATGTGATCAAAATATCTGTATTGTTTCAAACAATTCCAAGCAAAACAAAAGACAACCGCGTATCGCCTTGATAAACCTTTTACAAAAGGTAGACAAAGCTTGTTCTCGGGAAAGCGTTGCTCGACAAAGCCCCGTCTCGGTGCCGCCTCTGAGCGGCTCGGAATGCCGGAGGTCGGTGAGGTCAGAGCGCCGGCGCGCCGGAGCTCTCCTCCGAGTCGTGCTGAGCTCCGGTCGCGCCGGGCCGGCCGCAGAGAGCGGCGAGCGCCCAGTCGCGGCGCCGCCCACCCGTATTACCATAACACGGCTGGAATCCGGAGCTGGCTTTCTCACGGCGCTCGGCCGGCTCACAGCGAGCTCGACTGTATGGAAGCAGGGGAGAACAGGTCGAGGGGTGACAGGGGCTGCCGAGCATACCACAGGGGCTGACGCATAGGACAGGGCGGGGCCGGCGGCACGCTGCCGGAGGGGACAGCGCGGGGACACGGCACGCCGCCGGAGGGAACAGCACGGGGACACGGCACGCCGCCCGAGGGGACGCCACGCGACACGTGCCTCCGCGGCGGCCCGGCGGCGGCACATACCAGCGAGCGGCGTCCGTCCCGACCGGACGGCGGTCCGGGGACGGCGACAGAATAGGATCGGCACGCGGCCCGGTCCCCGCGCGCCCCGGACACAGCACCAGGTATGTGAGTAATGCGGGAGCAGAGCGCCGCGATGAAACCGGAGGAGAGCGATATTCAGACGAGGTCTTATCGATGAGCGTCAGCACAACGGAGCGATGTGGTAAAAAAAAAAACGGCACCGAACTATCCACATAGACGTCTGCATCTCGCCGTGGAGCATATGGGGCTCGTCTAAGAGCTTCCGAAGAATAGCCAAGAAGAGGGCAAAAAATACCGGACCATAATGAACAAGACCCTGGAAATAAATGCTCGGGCGTCATGTTTCAGGGCGGTGATTGCTTCGACCCAGAGCGGCCGGCCGGCCGAGACAGCCTGATGAATGAGGCAGTCGTACTCACAGAGGAGGCTGACGTCGGCCGTAACATACCGCGCCTAAACGCCCCGACCGGCGGCTGTTTATTGTTGCTGGACATGAACAACATTCCCCCGAGCAAACAGTGCCCGTGCGAGGGCTGCGGCGCACCCCGGGCTCACGGCCACCTCTCACATTCCGGCCGGCCGTTACCACCGCCGGAAGTACAGCACGGCACGGTATAGTGCCGTACAGCACGGTACGACACCGCACGGCACTTCACGGCCGGTCGGCGGACCGAGCCGCCGGAAGCGGCGCCCAGGTATGCCGCACTAAGGCGTACGCGGCGCGCCGGAAACCCATTCAGCATCGGTCACTCCCACGGCCGGCGGCGGCAGCAGCGGCGCGACCTCCAGTGCGACCGACGGAGGTCGGCCCGGCCACCGGAGCGCCGGCGCGCGGCTGCACGGCGCCCATTTTCACGCGCTGTTTGGCGCGCCGCAGCTGGCACTAAATTCCCGACAAATTGCCGCTGTCGCGCCGCGCCGTTCCCGCGCCGTTCGGGTCGGACGGTCGGGCGCCTTGGGTTGAGGTGCGTAGGTCCGCCCCGAGCGGCGCCAGGCTCGGCGCCGGCTTCGGAACCCGATCCGGCGACCTGACGCCCCACAGGGCCGTGGGAACTGCGCGAGACGAGAGCGAGCGCTTACAGGATACCCCGGCCGACGCACGGAGTGCGCCGGTCTCCCTCCGCCCTCAGACCCGGCCGGAGAGGAGGGCTGCTTTGTCGCGCGGAGCAGCCGGGCGCACAAGAAGGGGCCGAGGTCACCGATCCGGCGTGTTGCCGGGCGGCGTGTGAACTTGTGGAGGTTCTGGTGGGAACTTTGGGCTCTGTAAGGACTGGCAGTGCTAGGGAGATGAAGACTGAAGAACAGGACTAGACGGGAGCGAGACGATTCCACACCAAACACCGCCGCGAAACGAATAGCCGCACGAAACTTGCCCATGATTGTGAAACGAGTCCAACGAATGGTTGGGAGTTTTTAGTACGCATTCGGTGAAACCAGGAAATACGAATCAAGTGAACAACACACGCCGTGCCAAAGTTGGAGCTGCGCAGATCGCACTTGCCAAGCCGCATTCCCGCCCGACTGTAATGTGTAATGGCTACATTCCGGCGTACCCTTCAGGTCGATCGTCCAGTCAGATGGAACCCACCGAAACGTTTATCGGAACCGGTATTTATCACTTGGTGGAATCCGCCGTCCACATTCCGCTGACGCCGCGCAGCGCGGTCGGCCCGCGCTCCGGAAGACGGTCTCAGACAGGGAGCGGACAGCGGGGAAGGTGTAATATAACACAGGTCTGGTGACCCGGCTGGTACTCACCGATCTCCTGTCCCTGCACCATGGAGGCCGCTCGGGACAGAACGTCCAGCGGAGACTCGCCCGCTGCCTCCATGCCCTCCCTGCAACAGCAAAACATACAGTCACGTGATCGGAAACACCAGTCAGCAGTAGTGCACACGTGACCGGTGTCGTCGGCAGGCTGAGCTGAAATACACGGCAGCCCGGGCCGCTGACGTCATCAGCTCACCCCGGAGCGCTGCTGTGGGTGGAGTGATCAATACATCAGTCAGCATTAGATCCGATCAAGGCGGGCCGGCCGGCAGTCCGACTCGGCCTCCGGTCATTACAGTTCGACGCCGCGATACTCTGCAACCGTGGATTGAAAGTCGCCGATTATCCCTCCGTGCAGCGCGCCCATCGGCCGACAATTAATCGCAATCAGGCGCTGACCGCGGCCGGACGGTCGTTCCGTCAAGGCCGGACACCGTGTGACGCTCCCGCTCCCCGCGGGACCGGGCCGGACGCGACAGGTGCATGTGTGCGTGTTCCACGCGGCCCGGCAGCCGGCTGCACCAGCTGTCAGGCGCACCTGAGGGGCACACTCCTGAGAACTGCTGACGAGCGCGTCCCACAGGCGCGGGTCGGTGTCCGAGGGACACACGACATCCGGAGAATTGATACGCTGAGAACGGGCCGATAGAATCACTGGCGTGGTTCGATGTCCTCCGCAGGGCTGGAGGAGGAGAGCGGCGTTCCCACGTCAGACGGTGGTGTTATCGTCACGGGGAATGTTACAGTCGTCACCAAAGCCACCATCACCATCAGGCCTTACCGCAAACTTTCGCGCTGAGTATTACGCCGCTGAATTTCATTTACCCTTTACAATTTAGTAGGTAACGTCCGTCACAAATGCTGTCACAGTTGCCGTCAGCGTCTGTCACGGGTCACCTGCAGTCACCGTCACCGCTGTCATGACACCCCCCCCCCCCCGGGTCGCGGCAGTCTGTAAACTTCCGGCCGTCGGTGTCGGCTCTGGGCCGGCACCGTCGCGTGCCTCAGGCGATAACGCAGACACGAGCCGTCTGAGCACACAACAGCTCCGAAATAAGCGGCCTGGATGGCGGATAAGTGGCATAAAGCCGACAACCGTCGCTTGCTCCACTTTCAATCAACTCGTAAGGTGCATTTCACATGCGGTGTCAGGACCACAAATCACTTGGCGCTGTCGTCTTTGCCATACAGTACGGGCATATTTTGAACTCAGGCGACGATTTCAGGTCATCGAAAAACACGGACTGATTTTCCGTCTTCCGTCATGCTGCACTGTGTGCCGAGTGTCGCACTCCACTGCAGGTATATGCGCCGCGATGCGTGGAACCGGACCGTGCCACGATGCGATCTGTACCGTCACGGGTAGCGAGCTGCGCGCATCACGCTCCTTCACATCCAGGGCGGTCGTCTGCACGTCTCTGCCCCGGTTAGTGGCACTGTGACGCTCAGGTCACGGGGCTCACTAGATCATCGAGTACCGCTCCGGCCGATCCCAGTGCACTGAACGTCATTCGTTAACCCCTGCCAATGGCGCAGCTCGCTGCAGCACAGTAGCCCGCCCGATGGTCGGCCGGTGGGGTCGTGTTTTGTACGGCGCTGTGACGTGATCACGGCGAGCGGCTCAGCCCCACTCGGAGGTGGCGAGTCGTGTCTCTGGTCAGAGCGGGGACAGACAGCCCCGAGCCCGGCGAACCCCAGCCGAGCGGCATTCCTCACTACCGGCGTCACTATGGCCAACGGACGGCGACGGAGCTAAACAGGAGCTAACGGTGCTAGAAAGGAGCCCAAGGAGTTAGCTCGGTCAACATTGGCGCTCAAACTGAGCAGAGGTCGTCTCAACAAATCTGGTTTGCGAGTAATATTGTGCCGCGCTTCCCATCTACTCAACTTTTTCTCGCGAAGAGTTCGCGGAATGATTGGACAAACCGTTACTGATGCCAGTGGAGCGACTTAGTGATCATGTAATGTGAGAAAGCAAACTGGAAGTGTTACAAACATGAGAAGGTCAGCCCAAACAACAGCTCTATGTAGTTAGAATTCTATACAAATTCAGCATTATTACATTTTCCCAAAAATTGACCGCCCAAATGACGTATTCAAAGCTGGAAAATTGGCTGATTTACATGTGAATAGTCCCGCTCATCTACCAAGCATATGCGGCGCAGCGATCGGGGCCGCCGAGCGCCACACTCATCCCCGATTCCCAGCGTGGGTCGGCGCGCTCAGTGGAGCTCGGCACGCGGCGACATTCCAGTCGTCACTCTGAGAGCGCGCGGCGGCGGCGGCGGCGGCGGCGGCGGCGGCGGCGGCGGCACCGTGACCGTGCCGTGAGCGGGCGGCGTTCGGGACGCACCGTCTGCGGCGCAGAGGGCGGCGCTCCCGTCCGGCGCCGGCAGCCGGAATTTACGGCTATTTTCGACACATTCCAGCTGAGCGCGGCGGAGTCGTTACGGCTGAAGCGGCCGCCGCCAGCTGGCTGGTCGGACTGACGGCGCGCGCTGCGACCGAGCGACCGCGCTTCTGCTGGAAGGGTCGCTGCGGCGCGAGGGATGGGCATGGAGATGGTATGACGGTATGGAGGAATGGCCGAAAACTGGGGATCGACGAACGCGTTTGTTAGGATGAAACGACGTGAGGCAAATGCTATCAAACTGAAAGAGAGCGCATCGGAAGAAAGAAAATACAAGGCAGGTAACATAGAAGACCGTAATGTTTAGAGACCATAATGTAATGTAGAAGACCGTAATGTTTAACCGCGACCCGACCACGACGCCGAAAAGACGTCCAGTTCACCGGACCTGGATGGACCGACAGGGAACTGGGACCATTTTCGTCCCACATTCCGGCTTCAGGCGTTCTACAAATCGGAACACTGACGCGGTAGCCTCACCGGTTAAAACAGTGGAATGCCAGAGGGTGACCGCGTAACCAAAGCCACATGGAGCGCAGACTCAGAACTTAGTCCCGGATGCCGGCCAGTGGCGGCGGAAGGTAATTTTGGATGGGGGTGCAAAGTTTTCCCAAGGGGCCCCTCTGGAAGTTTTGGGCCCCCTCCAGTGTTTTTTTTTTTTTTTGAGTGATAATTATTGATTCATGAAAAATGAAGATTTTGGAAAACTATCCCCATACACACAAGTTCTGTAAAAGTTTGAAATTGCAGTGTACCTACCTATCTCAAATAATGAAAAAAGAAGTAAATGCAGCTAGTTTTTTATCGGCTAATCTTTTAGTCTAGCCACCACCCGCAGCGTCTCAAACCACCTTTCTGGATCCGCAGTGGACCATTGAGTGCCCTACGAGACCGTTCCAAGAAGACCGTGTTTAGATGCCCCTTGGAAACCGACCACATAGAGACTCCTCCAAAGACCTACATGACTCCCCAGACTGAATGAGCCCTCCGATCACAGTCGGTCCCTTGAAAGTTGCTGAAAGGTTTCAGAAGACAGTATAGGCTCGTCTTTTTGTCTTTTGTCTTTTGAGGGCTCTCAGAAACCGGCATCGGACCCAAAAAAGTCTGTATGGAGGCCCTCCAAAGCCGGGGTGGAGGCCACAGGAGCCGATATTTAGCCTAAAGAGCCGGTATGGAGGACTGAGTAGAGGAAAGGGGTCTCAGTGGGGCCTTCGGGGGCAAACTTTTGAGCCCCAAAAGTATGTGTGGGGTCTTAGAGGCAGGTAGACCCCTCGAGTATGCACGGGGTCCCAGGAGCTCGCGTGTGAGCCCAAATATTCGGCTGGCGGCTACTAGAATGGGCATGGGGATTCTTAGAAGCCGCTTAGACCCACATTTCACGGGTCATGAGTCCCAAGAGTCGATGTAGGGGCCATAAAAGCCGGTGTAGGGCCCATGGCCCTATAAGTTCCGACATTGAGACTCTCAGAGGCCGGCGACGGGGCACCAAGAGCAGATAAAGTGCCTCAACAAGCCGACATGGGGCCTGAGAATCAGTGTGGAATTCCAGGAGCCTGCGTGGGCTCTCGGAGACCTTCGTATTTCGTAAGGTCCACAAAGGTCGTTGGATCCTCTGAATCTGAACTTTGTGGGGCCCTCAGAGGCCAGCATGTCTCCTGGCACCTGCCTGCGTTGAGTTGAGACCCTCCGAGGCCGTCGTAGGGTTCTTCAGAGGCCAGCGTTGGCCCTTGAAGCCTTCGTTAGGCCCTAGAAGCCTCAAGAGGGCCCTCAGAGGTCAGCATGGCCCTGGAGCCTGCCTGCGTCGAGGCCCTCAGAGGCCGTCGTGGGGCCCTCAGACGCCAGCGTGGGCCTTCGGAGCTTGCGTTGGGTCTTAGAGACCATCGTGAGGGCCCAGAGAGGTCGTCGTCAGGGCTCTCAGCCCCTCAGGGACCGTCCTGGGGTCCTCAGAAGTTGTTGTGAAGCCTTCGAGAGGATCATCAGAGGTCGTCATGAGGGTCCTTGACCATAGTGAGGGTCTTCATGGGCCCTCAGATACCTTTGCAGGGCTCTCAGAGGCCTTGGTAAGACCGCTAGAGGCCATCGTTGTTAGGGCCCTCAATAGACCGTTATAGGGCCCTCAGATGCCAGCATAGCCCCTGCAACCTGGCTGTGTTGGGGCCCTCAGAGGCCGTCGCTGGGCCATCTGAAGCCAAATGGGCCCTCAGACTTGAGTTGGGTCTAGGGCCGTCACGAGGGCCCTCAGATACCGTCGTAGAGACCCTCAGAGGCCAGTGGGGCCCCTGGAGTCCTGTGGGACCCTCAGCAGTCGTCATGAGGGCCCTAAGTGGCCGTTGTAGGGCCCCAGGGGACAGAGGTCGTCGTGGGAGCCCTCAGAGATCGTCATAAAAGGGCTCTCTGAGGCCGTCGTGGGGGCCCTCAGATGCCGCGTGGAGCACCAAACGCGGCTCGGGACACTTCTAGGCCGGTGTGGGGGCCCCAAAGACTAGCATGGGGCGCTCCTGACCATAATTGGACATCCCGGATGATTCTACATCAGTGTTCGTTTCCCGATCACTGGTTGTCAGGAGAAAATATATTGGATGGTGCGATGGGCCCCTTGTACGAATTTAGGGGGTGCAAAAAGATATGTTTGCACCCCCATGTTCTTTGATGGGGGTGCAGCTGCACCCCCTGCACCCCCTATTCCGCCGCCACTGATGCCGGCGAGTCTTCCACCGAAGGAAGTTAGCTGTAATTCTGCAGAAGATAGCGTTCCCAGAAGGGAAAAGACATCATCCGCCGCCGTCTGTCTGAACTCGGAACGCGAGACAGTACCGACAAACTTGCACCAACGCCGCCCGAAACATGCCAGTGGACTCATGTCACATACCTTCTGGCGAATTGCTACAAGTTCGACCCATGGCTAGCGATGACTTCACTATTTAAACATACCTCTCGGGTATGTGACTGGAATGCGTGTCGCCGCGCCTTGCGATCGGCCCCGCAGGAGCGTACTAAACCAAACATCGGCCGCGGCGCACTCTGCCGATCAACCCAGTGAGTCTGTCAGTCTGGTACCGCATTGGATGCACATATGTCTACGTGCCGCCGCTTCAAATCCAGCGGACATACCGGCGGACCGGTCCCAGCGACACACGGCGTGTTTGGATCGCGACTCTGGTGGAGGGGCTGACGTCTGACATGACCCCTCCATCGGTAGCCGTCTGAGCCGCCCTGCGCGCCCAGCGGGTCGTCCCGGACCGCTCCGACCCCCCGCTGGGTCACTCCGCCGGCCATCTGGACAGAGCCGTGGACGGCGTCTGGACTCCGCACTGCAGCTGATCGAGCTGTCCTTGCTGTCCGACTCCGCCCCTTCTCCTTGTAATCGGACTGGGGAAACCTGCCGGATGCTTGTCTATCAGGTGGCGTGTAACCACAGCGCGTCGTGACGGCCGGGGGCGCTCAGAGGGGGTGTCTGGGGGGGGGGGGGGCAGCTGGCGGGCCTGCCGGCAGCTGCCGGAGGAATGTGAGGTATGGCACCAGCAGCCTGCCGGCGGCCGGCATACCCATAGAGATCTTATATACATAGAGATGACACGCCTATGTTAAAGCACTTGATTTCGTGGCGATTCAGTGGGTCTTTTTAAGCAAGGTTTTCTGGGGTGCCATGGCCCGTGACTTGCATTTTGTAAGGATTCGGTCAAGGAGATTGTGTTCACATCCGCTTATTTTTAAGTACAGTTTTTCTTTTTTGTCTAGCTGTGACGCTTTCGAGCGTTATTATTGAAATGAAATTAGGCATGTTTTAACCTTATGCTCGTATCAGGTACTGCATGTATCATTAACCCTCGCCGTCCGACGGGGGGGGGGGGGGGCGGGTGCCGCCTCCCATATAGGGTTTTTAACGATAGCTCCGAACACGCAGGCGATGGAGAGCTGAAACTTGGCATACCTGACCTTTGATCCAAGCCGCATCTTGTGACACCAACCGCATTTTCAGGTCAGGTCAGGTCACTGACCTGTGACGTCATAAGTGAACCTCTGCACAGTCCTCAGATGTCACAACTTCGCAACGCCGTCAGTGCCAGAGGAACTTTCACAGGGAGATGAAACTTACAGGATGTAGTATCATCCAGAGGTCTCACAACTTGTACATATATCTCGGATTTTCCCTAAAAATCACATGAGGTCAGGTCGGCCACGTGACCTCACCATTAGGTATAAGTCAATGGGGAAAAATGAAAACTGCTATGTTAGCGCCGAGAACTATCTCAAGCTGTCTCCAGCACATGGAATCGTGATTTCTTGCACGTCTTGCAAGGTCCGATGCTTCACTTTTGCATTGTTGACATTGCGTGGCGTCATTTATGGTCACTTGGGTCATTGATTAAAGAAAGCGCGGTTTTGAGGCTCCATGATTACACAATATATAACTGCAATGAAAACCGTAAGACGGTTTGACAAAAGTCAGTTTGTCAGTTTGGCCAACATGTCTTATTTTCTTGGCCCTATTTTGAATATAATTATTAGCATGAGGCTTACGGTTTTCATTGCAGTTATATACTTGGGTCATTAGAGTTTTTCATCAATAACTCCCCATCAAATTGAGTTAGCGAGTCGGGAAAGCCACCACTAAACTCAGGAAGACCTGCCGATTCGAGTACTATGTAACATGACCTCTTTCAAATTCGAAATTCGCCCCGACGGGTTGTCGGTCGTACCCCAACCACATTTCACACCACTATGAACAATAAATGCACACACTGAAATCGCTATTACCGATATGCTCATCCAATCAAGTTTCGATAAACCCGTTCATCATCATCTCCTGCGGTTTCGAACACGCCTGTTAGGTGGTTCGGTAGACCGCGCCCAAAGCTTACAGGCTTACAGTTTAAGGCTCGACATTGTGTTGTCTACGATTAGACAGCTGATAACTCATTCCCGTACGTCGTAACTCTATAATAAACTTTGCTTATTGTCACATGTGCGCCGCATTCGCGATTGTTGCCGACGCCTGTTTGCAGGTCAGACCACTACAGTTGTTATACATATCGAAAAACCGATAAACTTTTAGGCGAAAAAAGGCACTATTCCAGGCCCATTTTTGATTTTTTTGCGATATTAGGTAAAAACAGAAGCTTCTTATCCTAGGAAAAATAAAATGGGAAATCTTTCAAAGGTGGCACACTACCTTTAAAATCGGGTTCCAGTCCCTGCGTCTTGTAACGGAGGACACGCTTGTTTTTTTCCGCGACGCTCTAGCTTCATCAGGGGCGGGGCGAAACGGCGAGGGAAATCGTACCACCCCCCCCCCCCCCCGGCCGGCGCGTATGTAGAAAACCAATAGTTCCGGCGAGGGTTAATGTATCATTGAATGGGAACATGCAACATATGTATATTTGAGCTTGCACGGTGCTCAGAAAAGTTCAGAACAGCCGTTTTCACGACGGTTGACCGAAAGCGCCAAACTTGACCAAATCTCAAGGAACCTACCCTGAAAATTCCATGAACCTGACCCAAATGATCTTAGACCTGTAACCTTTTTTTGGGAGGGGGACCATGTCAGGGGGGCCATAAAACAAGCATCGCACAACCCTAGTAAATAGTAAATTTGGTTCATGTGCTGACCCTTGGTGACCTGACCTGTGACCTGACATGGTATTATCAGTGGCCTCTAATAACAACATATATATTAGGCAACGTACGTCCTATTTTTAACGTACGCGAAACATTTTATCTTTGACCTGACCTGTGACGTCATCGGTGAGCCCGAGGTCAATGAAATTGGAGTTCCGTCGACAAATTTGACAGGGCTATCGAACATCGTTTGAATGTTACAGATCCGTCCAGTAGTTTCGGAGATACGGGAGGGGGGCAAAAAATGCCCCCCCCCCCCACCGCGCGGAAGGTGGTCGGGAGGTCCACCGCTTGCCGGGTTGATGAGAGCCTGAATGAGAGAGAATGTTTTTAGGCGAGCTTTTAAGGAATTCAATAAAAACACAAAATGAAATCATGCTACAAATTTCATTGCTTACCTCAGGAATGAAATCAGCCAGGAAAGAACAGCAATATTTCTAACCAGTAAAACGCCTTTTGGGGCGACCAACGGAGCGAGCGAGAGGGTGGGCCTTGGACAAGCGAATTTGCCAGGGACACCTCCAACTAACTTGTGCACTGCACCCTACTAACCGGTCCCTAGCGATGTGCCGAATTTGAGCGCAATCGGCCTAGCCGTTCTCGAGATCTGGAAGCGGCACTCTGCACGTGCACACGTGCAAAATGGGTCACAACTGACTTTTGCACGGCACCATACTAACTGGTCCCTAACCATGTACCAAATTTCAGCACAATCGGTTCAGCCGTTCTCGAGATCTGGAATCGACCCCTGCACGTGCGCACGTGCAGCAGCACCCCAACTGTGGCACATGGATATGCATTGCCTAGTGGGTGCCTATCTACATACCAACTTTCAGCGCAATCGGCCAAGTAGTTACCAAGATATTGCAACAATTGCAAAACTGACACCTCTTCGTTTTGCACGTGGCACGTGCATAAGCGGTCACCCACATGCATCGAGAATAGTCCAATACTTGGTAGAAGGAATGAAGCTACCCTAGAAAAATCATCAAATGTAAATCGGTCAAGTGGTTGCTGAGATATAAGCCTCGCAAAAGCGTAACCACGGCCGGCCGGCCGCTCATACTCAGAAATTTCCGTTAATCTACGAAAGACTACGCTTGCTTCGCTCGCTACGTAATAATTTCTTCAGACTAACAATGCCTCAGCCATATTGGCACGCTACTGACTGAAAATAAGTTGCTTAAAAAGACCCACTGAATCGCCACGATTTTAAGTGCATGTCATCTCTATGTATATAAGATCTCTATGGGCATACCGCCGCCTGCTCGCGGTACCGGCACCGCGACCGGCCGGCCGGCTCCGGCGCTCTCCACAGCATAGCTCCCCGCTCTCCCCGGCATAGCTCCCCGCTCCGCACTCTGCCTCACTCGACAATGGATCGCACTCGCCAGTCGCACTTCCTGAATGCTCGAAAACATTCCCTTTTTGTCCCTAACAAATTAACAATGATAATGTTTACACTTTAAAGGTAGCCTGAAGCAATGCTTGTTCGGCATGCAACTGATTCACTTTATAGCAGATTCACGCCTAAGAAGCGCCCACACTTCTCGATGGGCGTCTTAGGTTAGGTAGGTATTTAGAAGTATAGCTATAGACCAGATAGAAATGACCGATATGACTGCGATCTGCCAGTCAGCTCATCACACACACACTCGTGAATGATAATCCCCACATGGAATGTCCCCTCACCGCGCCGCGGCGTGCGCCGTAATCTCCTCACGATAGGAGCGCGCGCCTCCCATCCTGATCCCGTTCTCACCTCTCACTCTCACCGCGCTCCTGGGATTCCTTTCTCACTCTGTCGGGACTCCTCTCTCTCTCTCTCTCTCGGCACGCGCGGCGCTATGATCCTCCATTCCCGAGGAGCAGCGCGTCGCCGTACCGGGCTTTCTCCGTCCGTCCCGATCGGACCTCTTTGTCCACCGCTGCTGAGCGATTACTACCCAACAGTGATGTTTATGGATACAGGAAGTGCGTTTCTGGCCTTCTGCGCCCGTGTTTCTTTGGGTCTGTTTGTTTCGAGGCTGTACCGGTGACGGAACATGTGTCTGCAGTCGCTCTCCCCTCTATTTATACATCCGTTCTCCGGTTTATTTCGGGCCTGCGCGGTTCGTCTTTTCTCCCTCCCAGACTTTCCAGGCGCTCACTAGAAACAGGCACGGAGCGACCAAAGAGGACGGGAGCTGTGGCCTAGTACGCGAACGTGCTGCGGAGTCTTTTCAGCGCCTCTTGTAGACTTTTTGTCACGTCATCTATCCGCCAAAACCCAAAAAATTGAACCAAACAACGGGACTAAAATTATCGGTGAGGAACCACATATTACGAATTTCTCACGCCCGCACGGTGCGTAAAGTTGTTCATACGAAACAAAGCACGGTCCCTATCGGTGACGACAGGTTGCACCAGCCACACAAAGGCCAAAGGTGCCGAGAGTGTACCATCACTCCAGGGCAAACAAGGCTACAGAATGGAGAGCGCCGCCCTTTGCTGGTCGATAGCGCTCCTTTATAGACCGTAAACTGAACAATATAAATCGCTGAAGAGGCGAGGGCACGCCTAGAAGCACTTATCAGACGTCTTACGGCGCCTATTTGAGAGCATTATCATCGGATTGCAAGAGTGTTGAGCTTTTCGTGCCGTGACCCCGGCCAGGTTGCGGTGTTACGACACTGACAGGTCGGTTGACACGGCACGAGGACACGTGTGAAGGCTGACACACATGACATCCATGACACAGCTCGAAAGGTCATCAGAAATGACCTGTTTCGTGTAGTTACAAGCTGTACACGACACGGTAGGAAAAATCAAGGGACTAAATCGAATTTCAGATTAGAGACGTAGCAAGTCAAGCTGGTTAGATGCATGCAGCGCAAGTTAGTTTCAGTAAGGAGCGAACGAGGACAGAAGAACATTTCTAAACTCAAGTGGGGGACACTGTCGTTCAGGTCTTCCCGCCGACCGAACTACCAAGTGGTCCGTCCACCTCGCCACATCGCCACACCTCGCCACACCGCGGTCTTGACGTTCCGTATGTCTTGGCGCGTTCGGCGTTCCTGTGTCCGCCCTAACGTGTCCCTGTGTCCGCGCCTTGCCCGCCCTAACTTAACCCTGTATCCGTTCTGTGTCCCGGTGTTCCTGTGGCCGTCCTGTGTCCACCCTAACATGTCCCTGTATCCTTCCTGTGTCCCTGTATCCGTTCTGTGTCCCGGTGTCCGTCCTGTGTCCCTGTGTCCGTCCTGTGTCCCTGTATCCGTCCCGGTGTCCCTGTATCCGTCCCTGTGTGTCCGTCCCCGGCTGGTGACCCGGTTTTTGTACCGTCGACAGTCGCGGCGCCGGCCGGCGGGCGAAGGCCGAATTCCTGTCGGCGCGGCGGCGCGTGTTTTGTTTATGATTGATCTGGTGGGAGCGGCCGGCCGGCCGGGCGTGTTTTGTGCCTCTGCTGCTGACCAGGCCGATCACGGAGCATGTGATGGTGACCGGCCAGCGCTGCAGCCGTGCACAGGGGTAAAAACGACTCCAGATCCTAATGGAGAAATGCATGTTTAAGTTATGCGCCGGGTAAAAAGAGGTGAGCTCTGGTGTGGGCGGGCATGCTTGGCAAAGCACTCTTGTTGCTGTTTAAAAATTGATGTCACTCAGTGCAGTAATGCGGCCTAAATCGCCTTACAGGAACGCCGCCCAAGTTGACCGCAATTGGGGCGTTAGCCGATAGTCGCCAGACCTTAGCGGACCAATAAAACCACCGAGGAATGCCATCGCTCCACTACGGAGCCAATAAAGCAGCTCATCAACAACAAACCGTCACCAGCTACGCGCGGATCGATCGGCCAATAACCACCGCCGGACCGTAACAGGACCATCGCCGGACCACTGCAGACCATCGCCGGACCACCACAGACCGCCACAGAGCACCACGGACCACGGCATCCCCACAGCCGGCCCGGGCCGGGCCGGGCCGCGGACCGTATCGGCCCACATTCCGGGCCGGGCGACCACGCCTTGTCGTCTCACGAGCCGAGCGGCGGCTCCCACACCGAGTGGACGGACTGGCTGGGGAGCTGGGTGGAGCAGAGTGCGGCTGGCGCAGCTCCCCGGTATAGGATGAGCCTCTGATGTGGATTGCTGCTACTAGATGGAGAAGGGATGAGGGAACGAGTTGAAAACAAGGTAAAACGAACCTACAATATCAAACAAAGACGGCACGGACGTTGATCATTGGTCAATCACTGGGTAGATACACCCACGATATAGACTCTCCAACAGCTGCACTAATATTAGGAGAACGATAGTGAACGGTATCCAGGCGTTGTTTACCGCACGCTACAGGAATGTTGTCCGTGACTCAGCTCCCCCTACACCTACGGAACTCACCACGGCGACAAGGAAACTGGAGCAGGAGGTTCCTGAGTGTGTGTGCTGAGAGAGCGATAGGGAAGGGAGAGCACCAACAGAGGGACGAGGGGGACCGGAAGTGCCAATCGGACCGGAACCGGATTCCAGCGACTCTCTGAAGTGTCACGCGGACACACAGAAACGAGAAACACCTCACGGGAAACGAGACGCGATTGATTGCGAGAACAATGGCGCAGAGACGAGGCGGAGGATAGAAATGCGTAAACCGGAAAACGAGGACAGGCACGCTGTGATCATTGCGTTACGCTTCAGCTGATTGCAACTGGCGTGCCGATCGGGCCCAGCCCGGACCAAGCCCACATCCGGTGCACAGCGGGTCGCGCCCAGCACACTTATTTCACCGGCCATACGTCATCACTGACCCGCACCCGTCCCGCACCCTTCCGCACCCGTACCCACCCAGAGCGGCCCAAATGGGGCGTCGGCGCGCCCAGCCTGCCCCGAATAAAGTGCTGGGCGCGCACGTGAATCATAGCACGACCGGAACAATAGTGAGCGTGTGCCGGCCTCTTGACCCCGCGTGACCCGGACGTACCGCCGGCTACAGAAAGGGCCGACCTCGCGGACCGAGACGAACGACATTCCAAGACGGCGGGAATTATCAGACAGTGGGACTCAAAGATCCGGAACTTCGCCTCGATAACGACAAAGTACGGAGTCGGGTAGGTGGGCTTTTCTGGAGAATCTGCAGTTAAGGATGGGTGTGAGGAACGTGACAGCGCGACATACCCGCCAGCTAATGTCACGGTGCCAGTGCATCAAAGGGCCTGCATGACTAATAAAACAGACGTGCTATCGGGTCCTCAGACAGAAATCGGTCAGTCCACACGGAAAGTGGACCGATCCACATTCCAGTGCGTTTTATCAGCACTAAAAATGCGTAGTCAGTGGGATCGGCTGCGAAGTTTAAGACTGCAATGCTCATTGGTAACTGGTCCTTAGCGCCAATGCCTGCGTCGACAGCCCAAGCCCCGCACCAGACTCGTCCGTATGTGACCTTTGAAACCGACGCAGGACCACACTGCCCCCTTCAGCCCCCTCCCCCCCCCCAGTGACACGTCAGCGGGTGACACCACCATGGTCACGGGTCGCTAAGTGACACCCCGTCCCCAGTCCCTACCCTCCCCGGCGAAGACAAGAATGCAACAAGTGGGGCCGGTCGGCCGGGCACCGGTACCGGTACCGGTGGCCGGAGCGGCGCGCCGGCCGACAGCCCGCTCGCCCACATTCCTAGCCGTAACAGGCCGGCCGGAGCGGGCGGCCGGGCAGCACGGGCGCCGGCCGGTCCACCGCCCAGCCGCGGCCGGGCTGTCTCAGCTCAGCGGCGCAGCACGAGCGGCGGGCACAGCCGACGGCGCAGCTCCGGCTGCCGACGTGCATCCGACGCAGCTCGGAACAATCGACCGCTCCCGGCGCGCCGCCATACCGCGGTCCTGCACAGCGACACGGAACGACACACAGGGCCCCTGCAACCCACCACCGCCCCTGCGCGCCCAGTACTCACTCGTATCTCATCTGTGCGTCTCTGTGCCGTCTGCTGTGTCGATGTCTTCAGTCCGCTATCCGCTGGCACTTCCTCACCCGTCGGCCGTCGCCACACGCCTGCCGCCGCGCCGCCGCCGCCGCCGCCGCCCAGCCGTCCTAATCAATGAACTATGCCTGGAATGCCGCGGTCACGTGACCGCCGCGGCGCTCTCTGATTGGCTGACGGCCAGATGCGCGGCCCGGCGCGGGCGGCAGGAATGCGTGGGTCAGAATATAGGCGCGCTGGTATTTAATCCGGGCACCGCGGCCCTGAGGGACGGAAGGGGGTGCAGGTGACGGGGGCAGGTGACAGGGGCGCGCACAAGGCGTGTGGAACGACTGGAATGGACGCTAGTCGGCGGACCGGGAGTCGGGGCGGACCGGGACCGGGCGGGTCGCGGGGACCACGGCGCGGCAGGGGACGTGCGCAGTAGTACTACGAAGGAACGGTACGAGGGGCACACTAGAGCGTGGTTGTGTGCCTCCCTTGAAATAACTTGGTCAATATTGAGCCATGCCTCCAACGCTAGACATCGCACCGTTCCTGATCCGATTGTAAGGAACCGGCGCTAGTAAACGTTCACTGAGCGCGAAGTAGTTCACTGAGCCGGTTGTAAAAGCAGCGTTAGTGTACGCCATACGGAAGTATGCACTGGCCCTTGTTCCATATGAATGTCATACCAGTGCTTCGGCCTTGGATCAAAGTAAAGTAAATGAAGCGGTTAATTATTCAAACTTCCTGCAATAAACCCTAATGATGGTGTCAGCGCATAAATAAATGACATTCTTACGGCATTTAACGATCAGCACACAACATTGCACATGTGACAACGGATACTGTCTCAGCACCGAGAGTTTATGATGGGAGTGTAAATGTGACCAATGCGAAAGTGCGCAACGCTTTACTGGCTACCGCGAGTCTAAATGAAGAGAAGAGAAAAAACTGGGCACCCAGCGCCACTGATACGCTCACGCCCCAATGAATCAGGTGATTAATGAGATGTTTGGTGACTAGAATGTCTAATAAAACATTTAAAAAATAGACATCTATTAATTACCGAGCTCATCAGTGAGCATCCGAACGCCCCTACATACATTAAAAATGCATTTCAATGCCTTTTACCCCTACATGTAAATACATTAAAAAATGCATTTCAATTGGATCGGAACTTAAAATCTAGGGTTCGAACGTCCTCTTTCTGTCGCACAAAACTATGCCCAAGATGACATGCTAAGTATCAGCTACCTGCGGGAAGGAATAAACCAAGCAGGTTTTCCTGTCTTCAACACGGTACGACCACACAAAGTTGGTATCCAGTTCTCTATTGACGTACAAATGGACAGTGAGTGGCCGCCACTGAGTTTCAGTGGGCTGGGGGTCGGCGGCTGAGGCGGCAGCGTCACTGAACGAAACTGCCGGAACTTACAACAGAAATGCCGTAATAAGATCAAACAACAGCGCAATGCATGTCGAGTCGACATTGTCCAGTTACGAATTCATAACGGATGCCGACAAAAGGCGGTCAGAACATACCAATCAAGATAGCAAATAGTGTATCAAACATTGGTCTGGTACGGGGTCCACCACGAATAGAAAGACATACATCGAAATGGGAAACATGTCTCGCGTACTAATAATATGCAGGGAGTTCAATAAAACTGATCTACCTCTAACTGTCCATCACAGAACGCCGAATGAAATGCACTTCCTCTCCGAAAGGAGACACAATACCGCGTTTACAAAGGGATTGTTGCAAGCTTATAGCTCCGCCCATGGTGTTGCAATAGATGCCAATGGTGCTTTACAATTTACAAAATGATGCCTTTTAAATCTACCAAGAGCATTGCATCGAAATTATCGCAAAATAAATGAGCTGAAGCCTCGTCGAGAATGCTATGTAACCAGGCACAATATTGAATATTGGGCGAAACGACATCATCCCATTCCAGCTCTTACGGAGTCAGTAATCACTGGTCACTGGTCACTGGTCAACGATCATTGATCAGCCCATCCCCAGGTCCCGCCACAGTCGACAGATGGCAGTGCCGCCGTTCTGTTATACGTTCCTCTCTCTCGATGAGATCCACCACTGCGGGTCCGTGTCTCTCTGAATGAAATGTGTCCCGTACATCACACATGGCGAAGGGCTGCCAGCGTGTGAAGAACGTCTGGCAGTGTGAGCACGTGACGATGAAGGAAAGACACCATGCGATCTGGCCGACAGCATTCGCACTGGCAGCGCCACCTACACAAGCAGCTAGCGACTAGAGCGCCACCTACCGCGGTCAGCGACCGCCCCGGCCGCGGCCCCGGCTGTAGCCACCGCGACTCTTGGGCGGCGGCGACTTGGGACGCAGCGCCTCGATCCGCTCCGTGCAGCCTGCCGAGAAAAGAACGGACAACAGTCATACCTAAGCCACAGGGGAATTTTTAATTAATGCGGCACAGCGAAGTGCGCTTAAGAGCAAACGAGATCAGCGAGTATGCGCATGGCGGATTACACGTCATCGAATAGTACAGCCCCTTTCCCTTTCCGTGACAACTGACTAGAAACTCATGACATTCGTAGCCGTTGTAGAGGTTCGGAGGCCATACTATTCCAATAAGTACGTAGAGACCCCATGAGCCGCGGACGCCGCCAGGGACCCTACCGGTGGTGGTGTTTCCGCCGGCGAAGTAGCCGTTGTAGAGGTCCGGGTCGAAGTTGGACGAGGTCAGGCCGGGTCCGACCGTCAGCCAGCCGGGTCGGATGGTCGACTCGCGGCCAAACAGATGCAGTCTGCCGGGCACACAGGGGTACGGAGGGTCACCTAAGGTCATACATACCCGTCATACATGCACTGCCGGGCACACTGAGATTCGTACAAAACCATACACTCCGTGCAGTCGAGCGGTAAACACGCTTTGCGTACGCTCCCATTTGATGCCATAGTAACAGATAAATATTTGCTGTCCAATCAACGTCGCTAAAACGGCAATTACGCTGAACGCTGTGGGTAATTTGTCGTTCAGGGATCCCCCCGATAGTTGAAAGTACCGCATGGAGCTCGGGACTTTGGGATCACCAGCCGGTAAAGTCTGTTTCCAGGGCAGCGAATGGGTGCAGAGGTCAATGGGATAAACAACATCACCACTGGATGACCTCGCATAGGGGTAGGATGGTGGCAAGGCGATAAAATATAACGCGATTAAAGGACGCGTTGAAGGCACCTAACCCAAAATGGCTTCAGCTTTTGCAGTGTTGTGGCTCGAAGGAGGATTTCCAGTGTAAAAAAGGAAGCGAGTTTCTTACCCGCAAAATATCAATTGCCATGTCATGATTGGCTACATCACGCTGG
Source organism: Amphibalanus amphitrite (assembly GCF_019059575.1). Classification (NCBI taxonomy): domain Eukaryota; kingdom Metazoa; phylum Arthropoda; class Thecostraca; order Balanomorpha; family Balanidae; genus Amphibalanus; species Amphibalanus amphitrite. Next base: position 65,577 of record NW_024882097.1, read on the forward strand.
TTACATTCTTTATGTGGCCGTTAAAGGGACCCTCCCACCTTAACATTAGTTTTGAGTTGAGATAGCCAAGTTTGCGGCCAGGCTCAGAAACCACCATTTATCCTGGTCGCAAACCCCCCAGGCTTTATGGTGTTCAAGAAATTTATTCCCTTTACTTGCAGGGTGGGACCAGCGTGGTCCCTATCTCTTAACCATTACGGGAATCTGATGACGTCATCAGGCTTTCGAACGTCCGTTAAATGTTTGACTAAAACGTTTTGTAGCACGCGGTGGTATATGCTGCTTTGCGCGCAACAAATGCCGCACTTTCAAATAAAGTCGCTAGGAACAGCGGAGATCCCAAAAAGTAAACAAAAGTAAAAGTCTAATATCTTGAAAACCGGTGAATATTTTTCGATGAAATTTGGTAGATATTTGTTTTTGCTCTTTCTGAACCGAGCGACATCACTTTCATGCCAATTCATTAACTTTTTTGAAGGTGGGAGGGTCCCTTTAATTACTAGGGACGTCGTGTCAATTCAGATTTAATTGTTCTGATCAGAAATTTAATTGAGTTCAGATCAGCGGGTTGTACTTTCTCCTCCGTCAATTAATGTACATTGTACAAACAATGGGCTGCTCGCTGCCTATTGTCAAGGTCTCAATTGCACGCAAGCTTAATCATTTCAATGACTGGTTGGCAAACTAGTCAATAAGCATTTGATGCTGGATACAACACATGCACATCATACTGGCAAAGATATAAGTGACAGCCTTGGTACTAGGTAGTCGAATTGTCCTAAATCTAGATTAATGACGTTTCTTAGTTCTTATGGGGATGGTCTGCAGCTTGTAAGCAGTTCTCCAAGGAAGAGAAAAACTTTTTGTGCGTGACTAAAGATCAATATTTATTCAACGGACAATCCTGATACACCGCGTTACGGAACTCCCTAGCAATACTCGACCATGCAATACAAGATAGACCCAATGCGATGTTTCGTGCTATTTGTGAGAAGAAAAAATATTATCTTTAAATGCATTTGGTGTATTCTATTAGAATATGAGGGGATATCCTACAAAGCACACCTCACAAATTTAAATACTTTCAACAATATGACAACCTGCTACGAATAATGGTACCCGTGTAATTTAATAACACTCCTTGACAACGTAAGAACAAAGCTCACGATCTACCCATCAGTTTCTATCATCACCAAAAGAACTTACGACTATATCTCATATGTGGCAGATAAAACTCTACCAAGAATGCAACCCAGTAAACTGCGCATTTTCAGCTGACATCCTTATCGTCTAGGCGACCATCTTTTTGATCCAGTCCATGTAGTGGCTGACGTCCGTGTAGACGCCCGGCAGGCCGGGCCGGCCACAGCCGATGCCGGCCGACACGACGCCCACCAGCGTCGAGCGGCCCTCGAGCGGCAGCAGCAGCGGGCCGCCGCTGTCGCCCTGGCACCCGTCTCGGCCGCCCTCCTTGAAGCCGGCGCACAGCTGGCCGGCGTGCAGCCGGTTCTTGCGGCCGGCGGCGGCGAACCAGTCGGTGCACTCTAGCGGCCCCATCACCGGCACGGACACGGTGCGCAGCCGGTCGGCCCGCTCGCCGCCGTCGCGCACCTCGGCCGTCCAGCCCCAGCCGGCCACCGTGGCCGTCCGGTTGAGCACCGCCTCCGTCTGGTCGGAGGCCGGCAGGCAGGCCGGCTGCACGCGGCCGCCCCAGACGGCCGGCTGCGCCAGCCGCAGCACGGCCAGGTCGTGCCGGAACTTGCCCACCCGGTACTCGGGGTGCAGCGCGATCGCCTGCACCGGCAGCCGCTGCTCCTTGCCCTCGTGCTGCGTCAGGTCGTGCTCGCCGGCCACCACGCTGAAGCGGTCGGCCTTCATGTTCTTCAGACAGTGGGCGGCCGTGACGACGAACCACTGGCTGACCAGCGTGCCGCCGCACCACGGCTCGCCGTCCAGCTGCAGCGACACCAGCCACGGAAACTGGCCCGGCCGCGCGCCGCTGCCGCCCACGATCTTGGTGGCCGCCCTCTGTTTGCCGCACGGCACGTCGGCCACGTTGAGCGCCGCCGCGGCCGCCGCCAGCGCCGTCAGGGTCCACAGCAGCAGACGCAGCTGCATCATGATGCCGCTCCAAGGAGGGAGTTCACTGACGGTCAGGTAGAGACTGTGGCAGCTGACTGACCGAGCAGAGGCAGATCTGTTGTGTTGTCCTGTCCTGTCCTGTCCTGTCCTGACCGTATATCTCCCACACTGGACCACACTGGGACCGGAGAGGCAGCTGCTGTTGTGACTCCGCTACACTGGACCGCTCACCGAGCTCTGATGCTACCCCAACAATCCGGACAGATTTATACGGACTGCCCCCGGGCGGTGTGGTCACGTGACCGCAGTATTAGTTGGCGGACAATGTCACGTGCTGGCAGTCGACTATCGTGTGCTGCAGTGAACTCTTTGTGACTGGTAAAGCAGATATGCATTGAGTCGCGGTGAAGGCTACCAGTTCATTGCAGTGTGTATCAAGAGCATCACGGAAACGGGGCAGTTGAAGTTCAACGTCAATGACATGGGGTTAAGGACATTGACCATGGGGAAGGGAATATTCTAAACGTGTGCGCTTTTCTGCTGAATACAGTGACACGCAAAGGATAGGGGAAAGTTCGGGTAACAACTGCATTGAAAATTGAATGTTAACCCTCGCCCGTATTGGTGTTTTTCCAGCCGCGAACGTATAAGGGGGGGGGGGGGTCCGTTGGACCCCCCCCCCTTGCCGTTTCGCCCCTGATCAAGCTAGAGCTTCGCGGAAAAAACGAGCGTGTTGCCCGTGGCGAGAGGAAGCCGATAATACCTAATTTTAAGGTCCTAGGTCATTGGTTGACCTTGCAGGTCAGGTCAATGACCCAAAAGTCGGGAAAATCGGGACCTGTTAGAACGTCGTAAAGTGTGGCTGCTACGAGGTTTTTCGGGGTGCTGATCACGAATATCATGTTAGTTTTGATCACAGATGATGTCTTCATGCATTTAGTCCAGGTCGGGTCAGGTCAGGTCAGGTCAACCAGAAGGGGTCCTGCCGGGTATTCCTAGTAGGTGTCAACCGCCTCTGACAGCTTCGTAACATGTTACGAAGGCACCAAAACTACTTCGTAAATGTTCAAATGGTTGCTAAATTCGAATTCAGCTGCAAAAACTGGCCTAGAAACATGTAAAACTCGAAAAAGTGAACCGAGGTCATCAAAGGTCACTGACCTGACCTGACCTTCAGGTGACCTTGACACCCAACCTAACGCATGGGGCAACATCATATCACATGTTTGAACGCTTGAAACCACGAAAAGACTGCAAACGCGCGGCTAATGCGAGCCGACATACGCCGAATCGCGATTCCGGCCACACATGGTCTCGAAAAGTAGGTCACAGGTCAAAGGTCATTGGGGTCAGGGTCATGAAATTTTCAGAGTGGGTGTAAAATTGATTAACGCGAGGGTACTGAAAGTTTCGTCGCGATCGGCCGCTTTTTACCCGAGTTATTCGCGAAAAACCATGGGGGGGGTCCGTTCGACCCCCCCCCCCTATACGGGCGAGGGTTAAAAAGGAGTAGGTACTTTCAAATAATCACAAGAAATGTGTGGGCTAGACTCAATGGCATGGATTTCACTAGTCCCATATCGCTATTATGCGATGTAATGGGGGACTGCCTCGAACCATATTATCATTTGAAATGACATCATCATTTATAATTCCCGTAAACAGATGAATGCCTCGCACATGATTCAAAAATAGCGGATGAACCAAAGGACACAACGCAAGAACCCTTGCCAATGGTAATGCAACGGCAGTAAAACCCACATTTACCTACGGATTCAATGTCATTCAGAAGCCTATCAGTCCAGAGCTACAATGTCCCAAAATTTGTCGATTTGGGTGGGAAACGACATCCAAATTAAATTCATTTTTCACTCTTACCACCAATATTTAAGAATAATTTCCACTCCCAACCAAGAAAACTTAGGATTTTTTACCAAGAGCATTTGTGTGGATGCCAGGTTTAGCATCAAACATTCTACACCCTAGAATAAAATACATGTTTTTGCTGTTTCTCACTCCTTTTAGATCTAATCGAATCAGCAGTTTTCTACCTCCCCCCATTTTGGTGGGTATTTTTCCCCTCTGACACCCATGACAAAACTCATCAAATTTGGCCTTTGGGACACTGGAGCTACGGAGTTGAAATCGGAGTCAACAGTTGTGCCCGGAGTAGGAGTCGCCAAAATCCTACCGGCTCCAGTCCGGAGTCGGAGTATTACTGCTGCATGCCTCAAAGTCATGCCACTCACCTGTTTGCGAAAACAATATTACATTCGTTGAACGTTCAAAATGAGATTTTGTCCCAGCTAAGGCCATACCCTTAATTTAGAGGAGCGTTTTCATGGAAAAGGACGAAAACAACGGTTGCTCCAGAACCCGTTTTTATTTTTGCATGTATTGAAAAAGTATAGGTGCAAGGCCTTGGAACGGACAAAGAGTGCCGTTCCATGCCAAATCCCCGGCATGAGCTTTTCTTTCATTATATAGACTGGGAGCAATGTCCGGAGTTGGAGTTGGAGTCGGACACAGAGTCGATTTTTGAAGTCAGAGTCGGAGTCGAAGTCAACCAAAAATCCACCGACTCCGCGGCCCTGCTTATGACCTTTGGTGCGTAGGCCGTACCCCATCAGTTTCTGATCCCATTACATGGCAGACTTCTATCCTTTACAGCGTTTACCCCAAAAACCTCCTCCACTTTAAGCATGCGTCGTTGCCACTAAAGACAAGTCCACAATGTAGTGTTTATCTCTGATGTAAGATGGAACATGAAACAAGCGACCGAAGTATGCCAAACCGCAGAAACATCTCTAGCGCCAGATCGCATTGGAATTTGGAAGTAAGCGCCTGATGGCCATGGGTATGCTGTACCGCAAGTGTTGTGTAACTGTGGTCTTTGACGCTAGATGGAACTGGTAGTAGGCGCCTAAAAGGTATACTGTACCGCACGTCCTGTCTAACTGGTCTGTGACGCTAGATGGAACTAGCAGTAGCCGCCTGAAAGGTATGCTGCACCGCAAGTCTTGGAAAGCAGTCTTGTTACATACCTCGGTCGGGCGTTAGGGAATGGTTAACAAAGTTCTTGGCGTGTCATCAACTGGCAAGGTTATGATGCAGGTTAGTGTGGAGACATAGTGGTTTCAGTGAGCAAGATTGGTGGTTACTTGCTTGTCGAGAGAAAAGTGCACCGACATTGCTCAAAACCAACTTTAATATGGTATCAAAATAACGGTCACGATTAGATAGGGAGAATCTAATGAAATATGGCCAATCAGAAGTCCATGACTGTTCCACAAGCTCAACTCAAACCCAGCGTTTGCATCCAGCTACAGGTAGGCGACATTTTGTATATCAGATTCCCGTAAGCAATTAATTATTCAGTCACCTTTGGGTTTCGCACAATCACGAGCACATGCAATACATACAGCTATTTGCTTTCCATCTGCATTTAGCTGTTCTTATCATAGTGATGTTGGGCTTATGCTGCATTGTATCTTTAACCCTCCCTTCACATTGTTATAACATAAGTAATTTCTGGTATGGCGAACAAGTACATAAAGGACTGGCCTACAGACCAGTCGCAATATTTGCATGTTATGCATACTCTGTCCATTCGCCGGGTAATTCAGGAGCTCTGTGTTGCATGATGTTCGATGGAATTATTGAAGAACGAAATAGATAATCCGTAATGCATTTTATTCGCAAATGTTCAGTCTCATCATAGATAATAAACAGATAAACATCCACCACCATTCATAAATACCTACAAGGCTACAAGCACATTGTGCCGAATATCTACACAAGAACAAACTATTAGGTACTATTAGTTGCAATATCTACAATAGGAGTTCGTACAAACAATTGTTTAAATAGCTATCCGAGAAAAGCTCTATCAACATCTAACCAACATAAGCGAGTCAAATATGAACGTTGTCGCCGTGTCATCCTTTGAATTTAGGCGACCATCTTTTTGATCCAGCCCATGTAGTGGCTGACGTCCGTGTAGACGCCCGGCAGGCCGGGCCGGCCACAGCCGATGCCGGCCGACACGACGCCCACCAGCGTCGAGCGGCCCTCGAGCGGCAGCAGCAGCGGGCCGCCGCTGTCGCCCTGGCACCCGTCTCGGCCGCCCTCCTTGAAGCCGGCGCACAGCTGGCCGGCGTGCAGCCGGTTCTTGCGGCCGGCGGCGGCGAACCAGTCGGTGCACTCTAGCGGCCCCATCACCGGCACGGACACGGTGCGCAGCCGGTCGGCCCGCTCGCCGCCGTCGCGCACCTCGGCCGTCCAGCCCCAGCCGGCCACCGTGGCCGTCCGGTTGAGCACCGCCTCCGTCTGGTCGGAGGCCGGCAGGCAGGCCGGCTGCACGCGGCCGCCCCAGACGGCCGGCTGCGCCAGCCGCAGCACGGCCAGGTCGTGCCGGAACTTGCCCACCCGGTACTCGGGGTGCAGCGCGATCGCCTGCACCGGCAGCCGCTGCTCCTTGCCCTCGTGCTGCGTCAGGTCGTGCTCGCCGGCCACCACGCTGAAGCGGTCGGCCTTCATGTTCTTCAGACAGTGGGCGGCCGTGACGACGAACCATTGGCTGACCAGCGTGCCGCCGCACCACGGCTCGCCGTCCAGCTGCAGCGACACCAGCCACGGAAACTGGCCCGGCCGCGCGCCGCTGCCGCCCACGATCTTGGTGGCCGCCCGCTGTTTGCCGCACGGCACGTCGGCCACGTTGAGCGCCGCCGCCGCCGCCGCCAGCGCCGCCAGGGTCCACAGCAGCAGACGCAGCTGCATCGTGATGCCGCTCCAAGGAGGGAGTTCACTGACGGTCAGGTAGAGACTGTGGCAGCTGACTGACCGGGGAGAGACAGGCCTGTTGTCCTGTCCTGTCCTGTCCTGTCTGGATATACCCGCACTGGAGCACACTGGGACCGGAGAGGCAGCTGCTGCTGTGACTCCGCTGTACTGGACGGCTCGCCGAGCTCTGGTGCTATCCCAACAATCCGGACAGATTTATACGGGCTGCCCCCGGGCGGTGTGGTCACGTGACCGCAGTATTAGTCAGCGGACAATGTCACGTGCTGGCAGTCGACTATTGTGCGCTGCAGTGAACTCTTTGTGACTGGCAAAGTAGATATGCATTTAGTCGCGGTGAAGGCTACCAGTTCATTGCAGTGTGTATCAAGAGCATCACGGAAATGGGGCAGTTGAAGTTCAACGTCAATGACATGGGGTTAAGGACATTGACCATTGGGAAGGGAATATTCTATACGTGTTCGCTTTTCTGCTGAATACAGTGACACGCAAAGAATAGAGGAAAGCTATGGTAACAACTGCATTGAAAGTTGAATGTTCAAGAAAGGAGTACTTTCAAATAATCACAAAAAAATGTGTCGGCTAAACTCAATGGCATGGAGTTCACTAGTCCCATATCGCTATTATGCAATGTAATGGAGGACTGCTTCGGACCATATTATCAGTTGAAATGGCATCATCATTTATAATTACCGTAAACAGATTAATATCTCGCACATGATGCAAAAATAGCGGATGAACCAAAGAACACAACACAAGAAGCCTTGCCAATGGTAATGCAACGGCAGTAAAACCCACAATTACCTACGGATTCAATGTCATTGCTAAAGTGAATTACATTTTACCGTTTAATTCCGAACACTTAATTTCTATTCCGAAATTTAGACATCTTAGATTTTCCGATACGCATCACGAAATGCAATTTTCTGAGCGTTCCACGTCAATTGGGAAAATAAAACTATAATAAACTTGAATGACAGGACGACGTATCTGATGGCAACTGATGCATCGAGACGGTGCTGATTTTTGCACAAAGCTGATCAGTCCAGGGCTGCGGAGGCGGAGTCAACAGTTCTGCCCGGAGTCGGAGTCGCCAAAATCCTACCGGCTTCGGAGTCGGAGTTACCACTGCATGCCTCAAAGTCATGCCCTTCACCTGTTTGCTTGACAATATTACGCTCGTTGAACGTTCAAAATGAGATTTTGTCCCAGCTAAGGCCACACCCTTAATAAAGAAGAGCGTTTTCATGGAAAATGACGAAAACAGCGGTTGCTCCAGAACCCGTTTTTATTTTTGCATGTATTGAAAAAGTGTAGGTACAAGGCCTTAGAACGGACAAAGATTCGTTTCAGACAAGATAAGATCCCCGACATGAGCCCTTCTTTTATCATATAGACTGGGAGCAATGTTCGGAGTTGGAGTTGGAGTCGGAGTCGGACACGGAGTCGATTTTTGAAGTCGGAGTCGGAGTCGGAGTCAATAAAAAAGCCACCGACTCTGCAGCCCTGCTTATGACCTTTGGTCCGTAGGCCGTACCCCACCAGTTTCTGATCGCATTACACGGCAGACTCCTACCCTTTACAGCGTTTACCCCAAAAACCTCCTCCACTCTAAGCATGCGTCGTTGCTACTGAAGACAAGTCCACAATGTAGTGTTTATCTATGATGTAAGATGGCACATGAAACAAGCGACCGAAGTATGCCAAACCGCAGAAACATCTCTAACGCCAGATCGCAGTGGAATTTGGAAGTAAGCGCCTGATGGGTATGCTGTACCGCAAGTGTTGTGTAACTGGTCTTTGACGCTAGATGGAACTGGTAGTAGGCGCCTGAAAGGTATACTGTACCGCACGTCCTGTCTAACTGTGGTCTGTGACGCTAGATGGAACTAGCAGTAGCCGCCTGAAAGGTATGCTGCACCGCAAGTCTTGGCCAGCAGTCTTGTTACATACCTCGGTCGGGCGTTAGGGAATGGTTAACAGTTCTTCAACATCAACTGGCAAGGTTATGATGCAGGTTAGAGTGAAGACATAGTGGCTTCAGTATGTAAGATTGGTGGTTACTTGCTTGTCGAGAGAAAAGTGCACCGACATTGCTCAAAACCAACGTCAATATGGCATCAAAATAACGGCCACGATTATATAGGTAGCATCTAGAGAAATATGAGCAATCAGAAGTCTATCCTTGTTGGACAAGCTCAACTCAAACTCAGCGTTCGCATCCAGCTAAAGCAGGGGTCGGCAACCTACGGCCCGCGGGCCGGATTCGGCCCGCGACCATCTGAACCCTGGACCGGCAACTTCACATGGGCGAGCACTGCGCGCGCGTCCGGAAGAAGACCAAGCCGAGGATCGCACAGCTCCGTAAGATGACCGGGCGTTCCTGGGGTCTGCGGGAGCCACAGCTGCGAGTAGTAGCCAACGGCTACATCCGCGGTGCCCTGGAATACGCGGCGGCTGCATGGCTCCCTGCAGCGTCCGAGTCCCACGTAGAGCTACTGGAGATTGAGATGCGCGCCGCAGCCCGCGTTATCACCGGGTGCCCCGTGAGCACGCCGAGGGACCCGCTCCTCGCGGAAGCCGGTCTGGTTCCCGTGAGAGCACGCCGGGACCTGCTCGCTGCCAGACTGAGCTGTCTGGCAGCCTCACAAAGAAGCGGCGACCCACTGCGCGCGGTGGCCGAAGCAACGGCCCCACGGCGGCTCCGCACCACCACCGGCTGGCGCGACACGGGAGCGCGCGCCCTGGTGAGCGCGGGCGTGCGAGATGTACCTGTGGAGGAGCGCCTGCACGTCACCATCCCACCGTGGATCGATGACACCAGGGTCCAGTTCAGACTTGACATCGGCAACCACATCAGCCGCACAGCACCACCCGACGGCCGGCGGGAGAGAGCGGAGGAGCATCTGGCCACCCTCCCAGACGACGCCGTATGGGTGTGGAGCGACGGCTCGGCGGAGGGAGGTGTCTCAGCCGGAGGGAGTGGAGCGCTGATAATCCTCCCCTCAGGCGAGGAACACGAGCTCCGAGCCCCTGCGGGCAGGATATGCAGCAGCACCCGCGCCGAATTGGTGGCGATCCGCGGGGCACTGGAGATGCTGCTGCGGCTGGAGGGCGGCCTGGCGGAGAGCCCGGTCATCGTCTGCGCCGACTCGCAGGCGGCGCTCGCCACACTGGCGAGTGGGGCTGGGAGCCAGGCGACAGCACTCGGCGCCGCCGTATGGCGACTGCTCCTGGCGCTCACGGACGGAGGACGCCGAGTCTTCATGCAGTGGATCCCAGCGCACTGCGGAATACCCGGCAACGAGAGAGCGGACGTGCTGGCTAAAGAGGCATCCAGCCTGTCGCAAGACGCCGTCCCAACGGACGTCCGCTCGATGGTGAAGGCAGTCGGCCGCTCCGCCACCAAGGCATGGCGTCGCAGCTGGCCAGACAGCTTCTTCAAAACCATCATGGGAGACCGGATGCCGATGCCGGTGCTCCTGGAGTCTCGCGACGAGGCGGTCAACGTCCACCAGCTGCGGGCGGGACACTGGAGCCGCTCGCAGAGCTACCTTCACAGAATCGGACGCCGCCCCGAGCGCGACTGCCCACAGTGCAGTGATCTGGCCTGCCCGGCGGCGCGCTGCCTGGTGTGTCGCGAGGGCCCAGACACGCCGGAGCACGTGCTGCTGAGGTGCCCGTGCTTGGCTGGCGCGAGGCTCCGCCTACTCGGCAATATCAGACCGGACCCTACGCAGCTTCGGGACGGCGGGGCCGTGGCGGCCTTGAGCCGCGGCTACCTCAGTCACCAAGAGCCGTTGGGCTACGGTCGGCCGTGAGCCGACCCGGGGAGACCAACAACAACAACAACAACCATCTGACGTCCGGTCCGCGGCTGGTATCAGCGACTTACATCGTGTTCCGGCCCGCGGTTCCTTGAGAAATCGTCTTCGATATAAAAGTAACTGAAATGTGCATTGGCACGATAGTTCTTCCTTCACGCATTTCATGAGTTTATAAGCACCATTTGCAGATGTTTTTGTCTAATTCTACTTCTAGACAAAACTTGCAACGGTAAGATTTGGTCAGCAACTTTTGCGCGCAGCAGCAACGACTGCTGGCTGCGCGCAGTTGGGGGCCTCACGCGGTCTACTCGTTTAATTTATATCTACGGGATAACTTGCCCCTCTCAACCGCTGCAGGATTATCCCGCCGGGCAAAGCATGTGAGCTGTCACAGAAAAACATGTAAAAATAACGCTGTCATATTTGGCAAACATTGCTTGTAATTGCAGCAAATTGTAGCCTTACTATATGCCCCGGCACGCCGAGTGCTTTCCAATCTCATTCGGGCCCGCACCCAAAAAAAAGGTTGCCGACCCCTGAGCTAGAGGTAGGCGACATTTTGTAATACATCGAATTTCCGTTAGCCATTAATTGTCCAGTCACCTTTGGCTTCCGCACAATCACGAGCATATGAAATGCATACAGCTATTGGCTTTCCATCTGCATTTAAAGGGACTATCCCACCTTCTACAATGTTGTTAAAACCAGTTAAATTGTGCCCGACTTTATAGATTGGATGACCAGGAACACGTTTCTGGAATTTATTTTTCATTAAACATCTTAGGCTTCCCCTATTCCAAACACAAACATTCAAATATGTGACGTCACAGCCCAAAATTACCTCCTTCCCCAGGCCACATTACTGTCATAAAGCTGATTCTTTTTACTCTGTAGGCACCACAACAAAGTTCAGACTAAGTTTTAAGCGATTTTTCAACGAACAAACCCATTTAAATCAGAATGACTAAACGAGGTGACGTCACACTAACGGTCGCTCCATGTTGAAGACAGGGCCTTGTGCAAGGCCCATTTTCAAATGAAGGGAACGAATTTCTTCAACACCAAGAGGCCGCGGGGGTTGCAACCTACATAGATAGTGGTTTCTGAACCTCGCCGCAAACTTGGCTATCTCAACTCAAACCCCATGTTAAAGGTGGGATAGTCCCTTTAACTGTTCTTATCATAGCGTTGGACTTATGCCGTATTGTATCTTTAACCCTTCCCTCACATTTTGTTTCCGTACTTTCTGATGTAATAAACGAGTAAATAGGGGCCGCCTACAGCCCGGTCGCAATATGTGCGTGTTATGCATAGTCTGTCCATTCGCCGGGCAATTCAGGAGCTCTGTGTAGCATGATGTTAGATGGAATTATTGAAGAACGAAATCAAAAATCGGTAATGCATTTTATTCGCAAATATTTAGTCTCATCATAGATAATAAACAGATATACATCCACCACCATTCATAAATGCCTACAAGCACATTGTGCCGAATATCTGCCCAAGAACAAACTCTTGCTATTAGTTGTAATATCTACAATAGGAGTTCGTACAAGCAATTATTTCAATAGCTACTCGAGAAAACCTCGATCACCACCAGACCAACATAAGCGAGTCAAATATGAACGTTGTTGCCGTGTCATCCTTTGAATTTAGGCGACCATCTTTTTGATCCAGCCCATGTAGTGGCTGACGTCCGTGTAGACGCCCGGCAGGCCGGGCCGGCCACAGCCGATGCCGGCCGACACGACGCCCACCAGCGTCGAGCGGCCCTCGAGCGGCAGCAGCAGCGGGCCGCCGCTGTCGCCCTGGCACCCGTCTCGGCCGCCCTCCTTGAAGCCGGCGCACAGCTGGCCGGCGTGCAGCCGGTTCTTGCGGCCGGCGGCGGCGAACCAGTCGGTGCACTCTAGCGGCCCCATCACCGGCACGGACACGGTGCGCAGCCGGTCGGCCCGCTGGCCGCCGTCGCGCACCTCGGCCGTCCAGCCCCAGCCGGCCACCGTGGCCGTCCGGTTGAGCACTGCCTCCGTCTGGTCGGAGGCCGGCAGGCAGGCCGGCTGCACGCGGCCGCCCCAGACGGCCGGCTGCGCCAGCCGCAGCACGGCCAGGTCGTGCCGGAACTTGCCCACCCGGTACTCGGGGTGCAGCGCGATCGCCTGCACCGGCAGCCGCTGCTCCTTGCCCTCGTGCTGCGTCAGGTCGTGCTCGCCGGCCACCACGCTGAAGCGGTCGGCCTTCATGTTCTTCAGACAGTGGGCGGCCGTGACGACGAACCACTGGCTGACCAGCGTGCCGCCGCACCACGGCTCTCCGTCCAGCTGCAGCGACACCAGCCACGGAAACTGGCCCGGCCGCGCGCCGCTGCCGCCCACGATCTTGGTGGCCGCCCGCTGCTTGCCGCACGGCACGTCGGCCACGTTGAGCGCCGCCGCCGCCGCCGCCAGCGCCGCCACGGTCCACAGCAGCAGACGCAGCTGCATCGTGATGCCGCTCGAAGGAGGGAAACTCTTTCAAAGTATGACAAATTATCCGCTAGCTGGGAATGGCCGGTGCAGTGGGCACTGGACAAGGCTCTGAATTGACGAGATGTGCTCAAATTGGCAAAGTTCCTTAATTGGAAGCAACTAGAACGTACAGCTTTCCAGCTGTTGTGCAGTGGACTGCTGACTGGGCTCTGATGCTGCCGACTTTCGTCACATACTTTTATGCGGGACGCCTCGCGGCTAATACAGTCACGTGACTTTGTTATCCGTCAGCCGGCAAAGTCACGTGGCACCAGCCGACCAGCAACCATGCGCTCCAGCCCGCGCTTTGTCGCTATCAGGGAATATGCGCGTTGGCGATCCACAGTGAAGGCTGCGGGCCGCTTATCTTCACACGGGTCATTGTATTCCGGAAAAGCCAGTTCACTGTGAATGTCATAAGGTTAAGGCCGCTTACCAGTGATGAACATCACACCGGCACATGGGGCACCACGCTGACAGCTTATCGCATCGTTTATGCGGTTTAATAGCTCATTATGCGGGATCCTATGGTAGATTGTATGTAAAAATGTCTACCTGTCATCATTCGTCCAAAGTGCAGACCACCTGCTCGGTGCAGCCCTAAATCAGAGATGATGGTTCAGGCGCGTTTACCTCTCTGTTGGCTATGTATCTATAGTCATATATCCGGAAATTTGCTCGTCTTTGACGACACAAAAGTAACCGCCCGTCATGTGTATTGGTCAGCTTATCCAGTTGCAAGAACAGCCGGCAAAGACGGATGCAAATAAACAGAGTCGAGCCGAACCCCCGAATAAATTCCAGATGTGTCGGTAGCTATACACTCTCGTTACAGCTGCTGGACATCCGAACCAGAGGACCTGGCAGCCCTGTTCGTCACCAACAGCGCCATCCTGGGGAGACAATCTAGGCAAGACCACCTCTTTCAGCTTCCGCGACCGCGGCTGGAAACGGGCGGGCGGCGGTTCGGCTATCGAGCTGCAGCTCTGCTCAATAGTCTGCCACCTCAGCTGTCGTGGCTGCCTCCCGCCCGCTTCGCCCGCGCTGTTAAAGCCGCGATCGTGGACGGTGAATCAGCCCTTCGTCGCTGACTAACAGGGTGGTGGGTTGGGTGGTGGGTTGGGTGGGTGGGTAGGGGCGAGGATGTTCTACGTAAGTGTCTTAGTCTGTGCTGTTCTAGACTCCGAACCAAGTCTGAATGAAGGTAAACAATGGTGAGCTCTTGCAAAAAAATGTGTAACATCTCGCCCGTCCCATCCCACAATGGCCAGAAAATAAAGAGCGTACCATCGCCGTCTCGACTGTTCGGCGATAACCGTCGCCCTACAGCTGATTTTCTTGAATGTTTCAGGTAAAACAAATAATCACATGACCTAAGCGGGCTATGAGAGGTTCGGCGACACCGGGGTGCGATTTCATTGACCTGATCTGAGCTATAGCACAGTCATGGCTGTCTTTAGCCCGATTTTACCTACACCAGAAGCGCCGCATGGCAACGGTATGAGTCAGCCTATCAGATTGGATTCCGCTCCAGTTCATGGAATATCATTGGCCCCGACCTTCACCCCACTGGGATGACATTTTACGCTCCCCGACCCCCCAGCCGCGTACCCTTCAACCCGTTCGTAGCCCACTCACCCGGCTGGCCAGGTAACAAGCCGGCACCCTCCCTCCCCCGCGCCTATCCGGAAATGAGCAGCACAGGTGCTGAGCAGGTGCCGGGCACACGGCCGCGGAATATCTACAACAGTTTACTACGGTGCGCGGCTGGGGCGCGGGCGGCCGGTACCAGCTGATCGGGGTGCGGACCGCCGCCCGCACGGCTCCCGACTTCCGGGGCACGCCGGCGGCGGCTGTGCCCGGTATGCGGATGTGGTGCCGGCTGAGCCGCCAGATCTGGCGTGAAGCGTTGTGTATTACTGGAAACAATGGCCGGCGAACGCCCAGCTGATGATGGCAGACAGAACAGGAAACGGCGCACGTAATTGCCGAGCTATGAGCGCAACGACGATAAACGGTTCCGCGTACTCAGACGTCAGACTTTTTTGCGCGAGAAGTTCAGTCTTAGTTGGCGTCAAGGACAGCTGATGTAATCGATAGTACCCGTATTGAAGAGACCCGTGTCAGATAGGTCTATTGATTTATGAAGGTGACTTGGATCCAATGCGAAAACAAAGGGAACCCGTACATTTACTTGCTTTTGTAAATACCAGTCGTTACTCAAGAGGCTCATGAAACTTCGGTTTGACAAGCAAGTAAATTTCTAATATATGAGTTCACCGCACCAGTGCATTGAAACTCGGCGTAGGTCAAGCATAAAATCATTGATTGTTCAACTTAAATAGATCATCTAACATAACAACGATCTTAATTAACGCATATAAATTAACGAGGCGAGCTCAATTTTCGAGCTCAGATCACATCAGTAAACTGTTTCGCTCAGGTGACAGATCCTAAGAGCTCGGCTCCCGCGGTCCCCCTCGCTACTTGCCACAGAATGGTTGGTCAATTTATATGCCGTCGAGGCAATGATCGTGCCACGACCACATGAAGTCGGAAGACCTGGTTCATCGAGTCGGATTATACCTGTAAATTATTCGACTCTATATTGCCAGAACGAGCGTTTTGATAAAGGTTTTGTGAGAAAAATGGCAGTTTTCCAAACAAGTAAATCACCGGCTGCGGATATTTCTAGTTCTTTAAATCGACACAGACTTCACAGGCCACGCGAAAAAAAGGACTGCCAATGTGTAAAGATAGGTAACAGCACTTCTTACGGATATTTTTTTCACATCGGCGGTAATTTTTCGCGCAGTATCTGAAACTTAAGTGAACTTATAGCCCAATTACAGTTCCAGCCGGTAGCGGCGGAACACCCTCAATTAAGGGGGGGGGGGGGCACTGCCGACTTTTGGTCCCATTCTTTCCATGCAACGCCCATAGGGCTAATGCTAAAATGCCAAAATCAAAGGGGGGCACGGTGCCCCGGTGCCCTCCCCGTTCCGCCGCCTATGGTTCCAGCCGGATATTTTACCTTCTGTTGATAAAATTAGCCTCTGGCAAGTGTTAATTCCAGAAATCTTGCGATTACAAACACTGGTACAAAAATAAACAGAATCCAGCTTTCTATTGGCTTAAAAATATTTTATGGGAAAATATCACGGGGTGCAGGGTGAATAAATTCCAATATCCGAGCTAACTATCTAGTCAAAAACTAACTGCGCACATGAAACTGCGTTTCGTCAAACACTCTGAATGACTGTCAGAATCCCCGTTCGTGCGCACTGTGCCGGCGCACCGGGTCTCGGAGATAATACGGGTGATGGACGGGCGGCCCACAGGGACACAGGGAGTGCATAGACCCCGCCGGGGCGCACGTCGCCAATCCAGGAAACGGGCACGGGAAGCGGAAGAGCGCGGCGCGCGCGGGACTGCCGTAACGCCGACGGCGGCTGATCGCCGGAGGGGAGGTGGCTGTGGCGACCTTCAGTCGCCGGCTCACAGCACGTGATACAGTCGGCCGGGTACGGGGGCAGTCACGTGACCCCACCGCCCCGAGGCAGCCCGTATATAGGCGACTGGCGAGGGGTCATCAGCATTATACCACGGTGAGCGGTCCAGTGCAGCGGAGTCACAGCAGCAGCTGCCTCTCCCGGTCCCAGTGTGCTCCAGTGTGGGATATATACGGTCAGGACAGGACAGGACAGGACAGGACAACTGGTCTGTCTCTCCCCGGTCAGTCAGCTGCCACAGTCTCTACCTGACCGTCAGTGAGCTCCCTCCTTCGAGCGGCATCACGATGCAGCTGCGTCTGCTGCTGTGGACCCTGGCGGCGCTGGCGGCGGCGGCGGCGGCGCTCAACGTGGCCGACGTGCCGTGCGGCAAGCAGCGGGCGGCCACCAAGATCGTGGGCGGCAGCGGCGCGCGGCCGGGCCAGTTTCCGTGGCTGGTGTCGCTGCAGCTGGACGGCGAGCCGTGGTGCGGCGGCACGCTGGTCAGCCAGTGGTTCGTCGTCACGGCCGCCCACTGTCTGAAGAACATGAAGGCCGACCGCTTCAGCGTGGTGGCCGGCGAGCACGACCTGACGCAGCACGAGGGCAAGGAGCAGCGGCTGCCGGTGCAGGCGATCGCGCTGCACCCCGAGTACCGGGTGGGCAAGTTCCGGCACGACCTGGCCGTGCTGCGGCTGGCGCAGCCGGCCGTCTGGGGCGGCCGCGTGCAGCCGGCCTGCCTGCCGGCCTCCGACCAGACGGAGGCGGTGCTCAACCGGACGGCCACGGTGGCCGGCTGGGGCTGGACGGCCGAGGTGCGCGACGGCGGCCAGCGGGCCGACCGGCTGCGCACCGTGTCCGTGCCGGTGATGGGGCCGCTAGAGTGCACCGACTGGTTCGCCGCCGCCGGCCGCAAGAACCGGCTGCACGCCGGCCAGCTGTGCGCCGGCTTCAAGGAGGGCGGCCGAGACGGGTGCCAGGGCGACAGCGGCGGCCCGCTGCTGCTGCCGCTCGAGGGCCGCTCGACGCTGGTGGGCGTCGTGTCGGCCGGCATCGGCTGTGGCCGGCCCGGCCTGCCGGGCGTCTACACGGACGTCAGCCACTACATGGGCTGGATCAAAAAGATGGTCGCCTAGACGGCAAGAACGAAACAGTTAAAGCGCAAGCAGCGCTTGGTTGGAGAGGTTGGAAGCGAATCAAGAACCAAATAATGACTGAGAACGGATTCGATAGCGGAATACGGACGCCATAAGATCTCAAGTTGAAGAATCAGAGCGATGCCATAATTTAACCAATTACATCACGAGACAGAACCGAGATATTGCAGCACTTTGTCGTAAATGTCGCACCTCTGCCTCACATACCTCTGAGAGGGCTTAGGTTTAAGTTTTCATCATCAATAGCTGTGATCGTGTGGAAAGTAGATTTCATATTATACCAATATGACATGTTAAGTACTTGTAATGGATTTATTTATAGGTAGTGACCAAACTTACTTGTAGTTCTTGCTGTATGTGAGGCGTTTATATATCATAAGGTTTGTGTGACCTTCTAATGTTAAAATCTAAAATAAAAATGACGAGTTTTGAAGAATGGTTCTGGTGATACACCAGTAGTACATGTACGAATGTTCTATTATGATGTTCAAATATACAACCACACAGGCCATCTGTCAGTTGATCGTCTTTCACTAGCATGCTGGGCACCTACATGGTAAAAGAAGATCCCGCGATTCGACAGGAAAGCGATATACAAATCAATGCCTGCGTATTAACTGTGGACAGACATTGAACGTACCTATCTTTCCAACACTCTACGCCTATGAGCTAGTCTAGGAGTTCGTCTGTGTTTGCCTTTATGAGTTAGACTGTGAATGAAATGAGGATCGAGGATCCGGTAAAAAAAATTGTCTTCGTAACATCGGAAGGTAGCGGTTGCAGCGACCCACTCACGTAAGATGTCAGTCGCCCGTGTCACTGCCTCCCTGTTTCCTGAATCCTGCACCATGCATTGCATAGCTAGGAGGGGTGGGAGATAATATGTCCCAGACAGCGGACCGATGGACACCCAGCGCCATCTACATTCTACGGGCAACGGGAGTGGTCTGTTCACATCCTTACCCCCACAGCGGCCGGACCAGGAGCACCTGCCGGGTCGCTCCAGGCAGGCCTGACCTGACCCACGACACGGCCAATGCGGAACAAACATGAGCCGAGTGACGAATCGTGGCAGGACAGCCGCAAGACGCCACACCAAGACGGAACTGGGGTGGCCCAAGCCATGCCACAGAAAAAGATCACACTAACCCAGCCAGTGCCGGCGGGACTGACCTGCGCCGGCCGAGGCAGAAGTGCTCGATGATGTGGAAGATCTCCTTGGCTTTCTCCAGCGACCCGTAGCCGGGGTCCTCGGCGATGATCAGGTCGATGTCGACGTTGGCGTGGATGAAGTCTCCGTCGACCGACCGGCGCACGGTGCCCTTGATGCCCATCAGACAGTGCTCCTGGGGACGGGGTGGGCGGGGGAGTCAGGTGGGAAGTGTACGGGTAGTTGGGAGGGTGGAGACACAGGGCATCGACGAGGTGTCGGTCTGGTCATGTGGTCCGTGTGGTGTCCAAATCGGCGGCGAAAATTCAGAGTGGTTCTGTAGACCCTGTCCCAAACTTCATGCCCAGAATGTCCATATGTACAAGTCGCGTAATTTATACATAGCAGTATTGACCTCTGACAATGCCAGACTACGTGACAAAAAGAGATGTAGAGTGTAACAAGCGAATTCACGTAACCAAATATGTGTATGTACAAGCCAAACAAAAAGTTCAATCATTCACCTTTGTGCGCTGGAAGATGGCCTTAGTCTCCAGGTTTTTATTGTGGCCGGGGTTTTTGATGTTGGTCTTGATCCAGCAGATGTCTTCGCAGCGTCGGAATCCCCACTTCCTGAGACACTGTCTGCCCTTGTCGAGACCGTCGGACGAGCCGCACCAGAGGAACACGAACGAACGGTGCGCGGCCACCTGGTCCAGCTGCAGACCCATTATCTGACCGGAGAGAGATGGGGGAGAGATCAGATGTCAGCAGACAGGTCACCTGGTGCAGTTGTAGACCCATTAGGCATTATCTAACCGGAGGGGAGACGGGAGGTCATATGTCACCGGTGGGTTGACGATCAATTCATACACCCTAGCTGATAGCTGGATAGTCCCTTGACCCAAAACAGAAATTCAATGGTAACATTCTATTCAAAACATCGACATCGCTTAAAAGGTGCTATACAGGGTGGGGCAGCATAATCGGGAATAAATATCAAACGGGATTATTTGGTCATGAATTTAAAAATACAGCTCCAAGCACTATTTTAGCAACATCCCATCAATTGGTCACCTTTTACCTATCTCTCATCCTATGTGACCGCCCTCGGCGTCGATGACCTTCTCAAGGCGGGTCCAAAAGCACGCGCATGCACGTGCAACCTCCTGCTTGTCCATGATCGCCCATCAGCATCGTACCTTGCACTGAAGACCGTCTTTACTGATGATAAGTTGTTCATTAACCTTCTACCAAAAAACGCTCCATGTAAAGAATTTGGTCGGATTTAAATCGGCGGAGTTGAAGGACCAGAAGTTTTTGGTTCATCTCAGGTGGAGGTGCCCTACACAATAACATGTCGTCCTCACTGCAGTACCAGCACAGACAGAGTCCTCGTAAGACGTGATCTGGACCGTCAGTGATCCTCTGTTCCGACGGCTCCACATGAGTCTGCCACAGTGCGGATGTATTTACCAGAGGTGCTCATTTTATCTGGGCTCGATGAAGTAGGGTGCACCACGTGCACCTCCCTTGAAGACCACCCATAGGTCCATCACCCCAACAGGATGTTTACTTTGCATGACCGCTGGAATATTCTCGATACAATCCCCTATATGGCTTGCCATTCTTTTTTGTCGTATTCCAGTCGGTGGTGAGATTTTTGGTCGCTGAAGTTTTGAGCATTGTTTCTTTTTAATATGCTCAAGAGCGTCTTCCTTATATTCAAGTGAGTCATCTGTATGTCCTCTGCTAAGAGTTATTTTACGACGATTACGTTAACCTTTTGTCCTAAGTATTCCCACACAATCCTTATTGTCCGTGATAACACGTTGACCTGTCCAGCAACCTTTACGTGGAATTGCAGGGGTTTCAACAAAATGTTCTTGTTTTACTCGTTTAACATTAGTGTCTATGGGCGCGCGCAAAGCACTTGGAGCACCGTCGAACTATTTTGCTGCTCTTTTCCAGGAGGTTGCATGCTCATGGATGTAGTCATGTTAGATGATGCACAACTTTTGGGCGTTTCATTGCCATGCTATAATTTATCAAAATAATGTCATGCCTACTCATGATTAGAGCCCAAAAAGCATTCCCGATTATGCTGCCCCACCCTGTAGGTATTATAATGCTCATCTACCCTACATAGTCTATCCTACATAAATCTCCTACGAGCGTTGAATCTTGATAGTAGTACTAGCATATATCGGCAGCCCTGTCCTCCTCCCTTCAACCCCTCGTTCCTCGTATTCCCCACCCACCGCCTTTCACTGAACCGGACCGCACCTCGTCCCAGTTCCAGAAGCGTTCGTTGGTGACGCCCAGTGTGCGCTGGTACTCCTCCAGCGGCGGCTCGACCAGGATCACATCGAACTCACTGCGCAGCTGGCGCAGCTCGAACGACAGCAGGTCCGTCTTCAGGTACATGGGCGGCGTGGCCGTCTCCTCGATCAGCTCGTCCTGACGCGCACAGACGGTCCCCGTGAGCGGGCAGTTTGTACTGGTGTTGTGAGAGAGTGACGCGGCGCGGAGGGGGGAGCAGTGAGTAGAGCTCGGGATGGGATTGTGGGAATGATGCTGTGGTCGCAGGAAGGAGGAGAAGGTTTTTGAAGGGAGTATGGAGAATATATGTAGTTGCATGATAGAGACATGATAGCAGAAGGGTTGTTCGGGGTTGTTCGCATGATGAGGCATGGATGCATTGTAACCATAAAGTAACCAAGGTATATTCTAGGAGAGGTGACTATATATCTAATTGGAGAAGGCTACTCACTACTCACAAATTCCACATATCTTTGCATCTTATGTCTAAAATCTAACATACTTTTGTCCCTACCGTCTTTTACAGACATTTCCGAATTGATTTTCGCAGAATATCGTACCCACCTTCAGTTTGATGAGCTCCCTCAGCTTCGGGTACTCTTCAAAGCGGTCCTCGAGTCCGACGTCCCTGATGAAGTTCTGCGGCCGCTGGCCGGTGTCGACAAAGTGCTGGCAGTAGTCGTTGTGCGGGTTGGCTGACTGAGTGCCCTGAGAAGATGCAGAAATGACGGAGACCAGTGAGTGGGGGCCCAGTTTCATTTTCAAACAAGTAAGTGGCAAAAGTGGCAAAAGTGTAAGTGGCAAAAAGGATGTTCATAGCGCAAATGGCCAAGCATTAAGCAACATGCCAAATCAGCTGTGAGACAATAGGTAATCGAAGTAAGCCGCTGAGAGGATATGAGGGAAGTGACTAGAGAGTTGTTACCTGGTGTCTGTCATGGGTGTAAATTATGGGGACTAACAAAAGCAGGGTGGTCATTTCTTGCATTTAAGACATGAGAATGATGTTCACGCAAGTATGTCCAAGAACTTGAACAGCAGCAAATTACAACTGCTGGTACCTTGAGGAAGGCTGAAGAATCAGTATACACCATTTCTTCAGCTGTGTCACTTTCATCACTTTTGGCCTTCTTTGCCTCTGGCTCCTCTTTCTTCTCCTCATTTGGCTTCTCTGATGATGAGGTACTTCCTAGAACCTTGCCCAAATTTTGTGGGCTGGAGACTCCAAGCTGAAACAAAAACAATAATCATGAAGCACCTTCTTGCCTTTAACCTGATTGTCAAAGCTAAAGCAAGAACATTTGAATACATCGCTGATCGCATTGCACTACCTAAGCATCATGAGCACAATGCAAATGTTTTTTAAGGAATAAAAAATAGATCTCATAGGTACACTGAAGAATATTTTCAATATTAGAGCTAGTTTGAATTCCCTAAAGAGCCTAAACAAAATCTGCTGAAGAAATCACAAGCGGGACACAATCTCAACTCGCCCAGACTTCAACTGACTATGGCTACTCCCTTCCATAAGTAACCAACCATCCAACATCAGACATGTCATGCATCAAGTGCAGCAATATGCCTGATATGCTCGCTATGGCCCAGGCTCCCACTGAATGACATATTCCGTTGCAGGAGCTAGAGGAATATCAGAAGCAACAAGACCAAAGCTGAAGGTCATAATGTGTCTCCAAAATTTAAAACTCATTCAAGTTATGTTATTCACACCTGATGCAATAACAATATTCAATTGATTTAACTAATATATCTCATCTTTCCCATATCTCAGAAAAACCTGAGTTTGAAAATCCTGAGTGACTTTTTCCTGAGTAAAAGAGATGTCAAGCATATGGATGAAATAAAAAAGCTAAGCAATGAACTCAGCTATTCAGAGGGGTGTTCACGGGCACCGCACACTGCTGCGTGCGGGGTGTGCGGTGCGTCCAGCAGCGTGGGGGTAGGGGATGGGTAGGCAGCTCTGATGTCACGGCTGCGTGCAGTGGACGGTCCACTGTGGCCGGTCCCAACCGGCCACAGCGGTCGCTGTGTGCGGTGACGGAAGGCTGACGTAGGGATGCAGTGGGCGGAGATTGGAGGCTGTGTGCGGTCCGACCGCACACAGGGCCCATGAACAGCCCTCAGTTTTCAGGTGACTTTTAATAGCTGTCTCTGACATTCTAGTTGTGTAAAAGCTTATCAAAGCTTAGCAAGAAAACTATAAGTACCATGGGATATAAAATGCTTTCATGTAAACAAGCTTGTATAAAGCACAATATATAACTGTTTAATTGAATACTTATCAAATATCTATATTGTCTAGGAATAGAAGACAGGCCAGGTATTACAGAGCCGCAAGAAACACAAAATTAAAACATGAAGCACCTACCTGCTGAGCCAGGAGCTGCCTCCTCCTCTGAGACTTTTCCCGCATTTCCTTTAGTTTCTCAGACATTTTAATAATTTATTGGGAAGCTAATAATGCAACACAAGGAGAATATCTTGAAACACCAAAAAATACACACTATCTTTGTCCGATGCGCCACCTGGCTATACTCAAGGTATATAAAAACACTATACTATGGCTATACAATGGCTACACTATGGCTATACTGATGATACGGCCTTGCACTTGGCGACCGGTGAACGAAGACAACTTTTTAATAGTATTCTATCCGATACGCTCGCTTTGCGCTCGCTTTTGCTTATAGTGTATGTTATACGCAAGTTATACGTGCATTCATGGTGCATTCTGTTTTCTTTCACTACGAACTGAAAAATGAACACAAATGAAAGTTCTTAAATGGCTAAACTGCGCTGTTTTTGTATACGGTACTCAACTTTTTCGAATGGAATCACTACAAATTCAGTACAAAAGCATATTATAGCACAAGTTCTATTTTATTGAAATTGAAAAATAAGCTTTAAATTTGATGAATGGCAAAACCACGGTGACTATAAATAGAAATTCAAATCGCAAGACTTGAACCCCGATAGGTGGCAGCAGCAGGTAACGCCTGAGTCATGCTGCACCGGATAACACAAAATGACAAAAGTGCATGACGCTGAATCGAAAACGCCTTGTTTGGTGTTTTGTTGGGTTAGGCCGGCTTTCGGTCTGACAAGTCCATTTCAGAGTCGGAAGGATGATAGGAATTAGGGGGAGACACTGGTCTGGGGCTGGGCAGATACCCTAGAGAGTCGCCGGGGCTGAGCCCGTCCAACTGGACAGGCCGACCAGCCCCCGAAGCACTCTCTGCACCCGGCTACGGGGTGCGCTCCCTCGGGGGCAGCAGTGCCGCTCCAAGGGAGCAGCCTGCATAAGATTAAAGGGACCCTCCCACCTTAACATTAGTTTTGAGTTGAGATAGCCAAATTGGTGGCCATGGCCTGAAAATACCG
Organism: Amphibalanus amphitrite; assembly: GCF_019059575.1. Taxonomy (NCBI): domain Eukaryota; kingdom Metazoa; phylum Arthropoda; class Thecostraca; order Balanomorpha; family Balanidae; genus Amphibalanus; species Amphibalanus amphitrite. The sequence goes on from NW_024882097.1 coordinate 90,309, forward strand.
GTTTGGGCATTCACAACATCGAAAAATGCTTTGATTCGGAGATATGGAATTTCAAACTTGCAGTTTTCGGATTCTAAGGGGCTAATGCATTGGTATGCCCCCTTAGAATTTGTGACGTCAGCGGAGATCTAACGATTTTTAAATCTTTTACTAAAACGTTTGGCAGCACGCGGTGGTATATGCTGCTTTGCGCGCAACAAATGCCGCACTTTCAAATAAAGTCGCTAGGAACAGCGGAGATCCCAAAAAGTAAACAAAAGTAAAAGTCTAATATCTTGAAAACCGGTGAATATTTTTCGATGATATTTGGTAGATATTCATTTTTGCTCTTTCTGAACCGAGCGACATCACTAACATGCCAATTCATTAACTTTTTTGAAGGTGGGAGGGTCCCCCTCGCCCGTATTGGTGTTTTTCCAGCCGCGAACGTATAAGGGGGGGGGGGTCCGTTGGACCTCCCCCCTTGCCGTTTCGCCCGTGATCGAGCTAGAGCTTCGCGGAAAAAACGAGCGTGCTGCCCATGACGAGAGGAAGCCGATGATACCCAATTTTAAGGTCCTAGGTTATTGGTTGACCTTGCAGGTCAGGTCAATGACCCTAAAGGCGGGAAAATCGGGACCTGTTAGAACGTCGTAAAGTGTCGCTGCTATGAGGTTTTTCGGGGTGCTGATCACGAATATCATGTTAGTTTTGATCACAGATGATGTCTTCATGTATTTACGCCAGGTCGGGTCAGGTCAGGTCAGGTCAGGTCAACCAGTAAGGGTATTCGTAGTAGGTGGCAACCGCCTCTGACAGCTTCGTAACATGTTACGAAGGCACCAAAACTACTTCGTAAATGTTCATATGGTTGCTAAATTCGAATTCAGCTCCAAAAACTGGCCTAGAAGCCGTAATCGCCACGCCATATGTGGAAGGCTTTTGGTGTCAATACATACATACATACATACATAGAAACATGTAAAACTCGAAAAAGTGAACCGAGGTCATCAAAGGTCAATTACCTGACCTGACCTTCCGGTGACCTTGACACCCACCCTAATGCATGGGGGCAACATCATATCACATGTTTGAACGCTTGAAACCACGAAAAGACTGCAAACGCGCGGCTAATGCGAGCCGACATACGCCGAATCGCGATTCCAGCCAAACATGGTCTCGAAAAGTACGTCACAGGTCAAAGGTCATTTGGGTCAGGGTCATGAAATTTTCAGGGTAGGTGTGAAATTGATGAACGCGAGGGTACTGAAAGTTTCGTCGCGATCGGCCGCTTTTTACGCGAGTTATTCGCGAAAAACCATGGGGGGTCCGGTCGACCCCCCCCCCCCCTATACGGGCGAGGGTTAAGGTGCCTCTCCAACCCGATGTGGGAGTTGCAGCACGTGGAGGAGAAAGAGTTCAGTACCCTGAGGACGGAAACGACGGAACGGAGGATCGAAGCCGCAAGAGAAGAGCATTTACATACACGACGGGTGGCCCCAGCCCAGCAGTGGAAACGGAGCAATCGCAAAGTGTGGAGCCTGTTGCAGTCGATGGTTGAGTGTCTGCTTCTTGTCATGCATGTGGTGCGCCTGCGTAAAACCCAGTCACTGATATGTGGTGAACAGCCCCACAGCACCACATGCACATAGGCACCGTAGGTCAAGCCCCGGGGGCATGTGCATTGTGCAAAGGGGCCATTGCCCGTACACTAATTAGCCGTTCGATTGCAAATTCTACCGTGGGTGCATAGATGATGTACCTATCATGTAGGCACACGAGCGTATTCCTGCTCTCTCCCTTCTTGTACCAGCTAGGCGCTAGCAGCAGGTCACAGGAAGCCGACACCGGAATGGGATATTTCCGCTCATTCCATAAGATACTCAGCTCTATGCGTATTTTAAGTTAGCCTATGATCCTCCGATTTTAAGCTGCTCATGCTTACCTTTGTCAGTCACAAAATGTCAACACGGGATCGGCTGAGTGACCAAGTCGCATCACTCATTGCTGAGCCCACATCGGGTAGAGCCATCATTCCACTCCCCGTACCTAATGAATTTCGATTAGCTGCATAGTCACGGACACGGTACCTAGGGCTTTGTTCCATGTCGACATCCAAATGGTTTCAATGCACACTATTGTTTTGAACTCTGCGACACTAATTTGTCTTGTTAAAGGGACCCTCCCACCTTCAAAAAAGTTAATGAATTGGCATGAAAGTGATGTCGCTCGGTTCAGAAAGAGCAAAAATGAATATCTACCAAATTTCATCGAAAAATATTCACCGGTTTTCAAGATATTAGACTTTTACTTTTGTTTACTTTTTGAGATCTCCGCTGTTCCTAGCGACTTTATTTGAAAGTGCGGCATTTGTTGCGCGTAAAGCAGCATATACCACCGCGTGCTGCCAAACGTTTTAGTAAAAGATTTAAAAATCGTTAGATCTCCGCTGACGTCACAAATTCGAAGGGGGCATACCAATGCATTAGCCCCTTAGAATCCGAAAACTGCAAGTTTGAAATTCCATATCTCCGAATTAAAGCATTTTTCGATGTTGTGAATGCCCAAACCGGTATTTTCAGGCCATGGCCACCAATTTGGCTATCTCAACTCAAAACTAATGTTAAGGTGGGAGGGTCCCTTTAACAAACCGGCCTATACGTGCGAGATATAGGTATGCTGGAAAGGCTGTGACTGAGCTGCATTCCATAGCCATTCATTTCCGGTATACCTACTGTCCTCAAATAACGCATATATCAGTCGCAGCCATTCGGATGCAGTGGCATGCACAAATTGCACCAATCTAGTCAGAATGGTGTATTGCCTCAATCAGACCGATTGAAGTCTAATAAGAAATTGCAGCAATTAGGCTTCATACCATTAACGAAGTACGATTTCAAAGATATTGGCTGAGGGGTTCGTCGCATGGTGACCGTTCGAAGAAAGGTTATATCAGTCAAAACAAGCACCGCCTCAGAAGTCCCCAAGGACCGACCGGCGTCAGACGGCAGAAACATGGAGCGTACTCTAGAACAGAAGGCTTGTGAGTTGTGACTACAACGAGAGATAATTAGTCAGCTTTCGACCGACGATCGAAACGAAATATTGACGAGCATTGATCGGGCAGTGCCGACAAAAGTGGATCGAGCTGCATGAGTGCTGGTGTAATTGCAAGTGGATGATAAGGTCAGAGCACAGAGAAAGTTGCCAGTATCATTCATCCTGCCGTGAGCGTGAAGCTGAGGTGCCGAGGTTTGGCAGAAGTTGATATACCGCACGTCTCGAAGTCGTGCGTCATTCATTTGTCGGTAGTTTCCGTGAGTCCGGTGAAGAGTGTCGTTGCAGAGTGTCGGTGCGAGCACTCGGTACCGCCGCCGGACGTCATGCGTTCCGCGGCGGCCTCTCTGCTGCTGCTGACGTCCGTCGCGCTCGGAGCCGAGCGGTTCGACCGTCAGCGGGACCTGGAGCCGGTCAGCTGGATCCACCAGGTGCCGGCGCCCTCTCTGGTCAGCTGCTCGGCCCGCTGTGCGGCCCACCCCTCCTGCGGCCAGCTGAGCTGGGAGAGCACCGACCGTCTCTGCAGGCTGGCCGAGTCGACTGCGGACGGCGGGCAGCCGCCCAGTGACGCGCCGCAGCTGACGCTCTACCGTCCGGCGGCCGCTGCGACGACCACTCCGCTGTCCAGCACCTCTGCGGCGACCACCCCTCCGTCCAGCACCGCTGTGGACGGCCGATACTACTGGCACGCCACCTCCACCACGGTTCTGAGCTACGACGACGCGCGCACGCACTGCCAGGACCTGATGTCGGGCGCCGACCTGGCCAGTCTCCACACGCAGGCCCAGCTCGACTTCCTGTGGGCGGACACGGCGCGCCCCATGTCTATCGAGTTTATCGGCGTCACATACAGGGATATTAACGGTGAACGGCGGGCCCGCAACCCCGACGACACAGACCTGGCGTTTGATATCACCGACTACATCACCGGCAGCAGTGGCTCGCGGCTCGTGCTGCCCTCCAACCTGGGCACCGGCCAGCTGCTCAGGATGAGCCACAGCGGCACCAGACTGACCAACATGGTGTGCGACTCGCTCACGGCTCCTCCGAGTGACGTGGTCGTCACGCCACCCTAGGGCTAATCCATATTATTAAGAAGGCGTCTGGTCCGTGGAGTCTTGCCGAGCTTACGTATCCCATGCGCCAATTGGGTAGTGACGATGGCTTGTTCAAGCAAATATAGGTAGGAACCCATTGCGGCAATAAAAGGCAACTCATAGTCAAGAAACATATTCTGTGACAGCATAGCTAGGTGCCAATATTATATCTGCTTGATACCTAGGTAGGTACCTACATACATGGGTGGAGAATCTGCCCCGGCCACCCCGGCCGTGGCCGGGGTAACTTTCAGCCTACCCCGGCGCGGCCGGGGTAACTCTTCCACTCTTGTAAATCCTAAAAGCTGTCGCCATACGAGAAAAGAAAACTGTCGTTTTTCGGATGTCGACTGCCATGGGCGTAATACTGCAAATCAGGAAGGTATTTACACTATTTAGGTACTAAACTTACCATGCGGTGGCCGGTGGCGTTGAGCCCTAGGACCCGCGTGTGGTTGCCAATGCCAAGATTGCTCTCAAATCGTGTTCAGTTTCGAAAATTTGGCGCGCCTTCGGCGCACTTTTTTAGAACCACTGCTTGTCCTCACTGCCTTCGACTGGCCTGCCACAAACCGCAACCATGCCGTCAGGGCGTAGCCGTCAGGATACTCATACATCGAGCGTCCGTCACGCTTCGAGCTCGGACTGTTGTAACCGGAACACGTGCTCTCGCCACGCGGAGTCCAACGCTCAAGCGATTGAGCTACGAGACCGGGACCGGTCGATATCCCTGGATAGACTCCCTGTTTGTCTTATAAGAGGTTGAGCCACCCAACATTGAAAAAGACTGTGTCCCTGGATGTCAGTGACCCATTTTAGTGCTTTGGTTCGAACGTTCAGTTTTCTCTGTAAAGCTCCTACGAGGTGAGCTGTCATCTTTTTGTAGCTATTTTGAGACACAATAAAAAGCTGAAAACGCAACATTTACCTACTCATAATGAGTCATGATAGGATATATTGTGAAATTGCATAAGTTTAGGTAAAAAAATCACTTAAAAGAAAATCGCCTTTTCAATCATCGCCAACAATGTTATGAATGATACAATGTCGGATACAACGCTCACCCTTGAACAAACACAACGTCCATTATTCCATTTCCATGGGTCAGAATAGGGGTTTGTTTATGATGATCGTTGACAACAACGTGAGCTTAGTCGTCTTTCCGACTATCGGTCGCCGGCCGGGGTAACTTTTTCAAACATTCTCCACCCATGCCTACATATTAACATCTTAAGATTGTCCCCGGGACATGAGCGGACACTTTACAATAACCACGAAGAAAAAATAAAGTATGTTTTTTTGCTTCATCACATCGGATCATCCTAAAATATAAAATTGTTTACTCACGACCTGTGCCGGTTTTAATGTGTTGACGAAAATACATGAATTATCGCCACGCCCTGTTTCCGTCTTTTTACGTCTGCTGGCCGCTGGGCTAAGCGAACAGCGGTAGTTCTCCAGAGTCCCGGCTCGGCTCAGTTGGACATCGGAACAACCAACGAACAAGTCAAGAGACACAAATCGTTTAAACATATCGTTTGAAGAGTTGGAGGCATCATTTCCAACATAGGTATATGTCCGCAAGTCTGATTTAGATCGCTAATCAAGTCCAGTGAGTTTTCAGAAGCAGCTCTTTGATGGTCGCACAAATGCATGATGATGTCGCAGACAACCAGGGAAAGCCAAAGATAGCTATTGCCTATAGGAGCATGTTCTTCCGAGATGGGTGACCGTTTCAGCGACTGGGTAGGTGTGCAGTGTGCACTGTGCATAGATGATTCGGTGGCCTGTCTCAGCCAGTCTCGCCTGAGTCCCGGTGGCACGCTGTAAACCACTGCAGCCATTTAGGGATAGCTGAGACCTCGTCCTCATATCGTATCATCCCATCCTATTACCCAGGAAAGCGATCAAACGCAAGAATTGGTTGTCAGCCCGATACATGGCCTCGTGTCAGTCCGTCAGCCGCGAACTGCGAAGCATAATGATGGACATCACAAGCAGCTTCCACAGGAGGCTTATCATCAAATAAGGATCTGGTCACTTTACAATTTGTTTTCCTAATATAAGCTCATTTTATTCAATCTTAAATCTCATTTGTACAGAAATACAATTTTTTTTTTTCAGCCGTGCATTGCGTCCCATATATTTGTCTGCGCTTTAGTGCCATACCAATCAGCTGTTCTTTTACCAAACCTTGGAAGTATTGACAACTTTCTTGCGTCATTTGTTGTCGTTCGGGCGCCGAGGTCGGTTGCGGCGTAGCTCCCCTTTGGTATTCTGGATTGTTCCTTTGTTGCAATTTTGTTCTGTGTGTTTTGCTGGGTTGGGCAAGGCTGTTTATAGGGCTTGGTGTTTTCCTGCTGCTAAGAAAGTCATTGGCATGTGAGTAGCCAAAGAACGCAACAGCTCAGGCCAAGGCTATATAAACCTCAGGCCAATGATATATTGCTGCTATTTCCTGAAAGCAATTTCATTTGCTGTTGCTCTGTTATTCGTTAATACTCATAAGGATTAATGATTTGTTGCTATCTGAGAGGTTTAATGGTGTTTCACCTGGTTACATTCAAGTTAGAATCTGTGTATTTCAGTCGGTGACACACCAGGGAAATAAGCTAAAATTAGAGTGCTCTATTTATTGCTCCCGCTACTTCACCGTCTCCCATAGGGTCCTGTGTTGAGCTGGTGTCGAGGCTCTAAAAATGACGCCGATTTTTGCACCCTTCTCACGAAAATCGCTCGGACCGCCTGGAAACCAATTGTTCCGCTCTAAAAATTTCATGATCGACGGGAAAATGAATGAGGAAAAGATTGGTCCTGAAATAATTCTGAACTCCCTGTAGAACATATCGAAATATGGCTGCAAACTAGGAGCATGTCAAAATCGACAAAACAATACAAATAAACTTACCGGGATTTTTTTATTTTCCATGCATCTGTGTATGAAATGAGTCGGTTTTTCGGAAAGATCATCTTCTGTTTAATTAATAATTCCACAATTGCAATCGAGAAAAAAAAACATTTCCGCTGTGACAGCAGTTTTGGCATTGTGCCAGTAGTGTGGCGTTCGCGGTGCTGCGTGGTCGTCGGGACGGAGTTGTGAGTATTTTCGGTGTTTTAAATGGTTGATGGCCATTTGAACCAGCTTCATATTATTTCCTACACATTTTTGCATCAAATTATTGCTTTGAAAGACCATTGAAACCCCTTATCTCTTCATGAAACACGATCATATTCATCGTCGACGAAAATGGCGCGGGACTCCATGTGCATTCCGATCGAAATAAATCGTAAATTAAATAATATTCGATGATAAGTATCATATTCTAGTGACACATTTTCATAAAATAAGGCATAAACTTTGCAAGGAAGTCAACATTGGATAATTGGATTCTTATTTTGCTCACATATCCTTGTAGTAGTCAAATGGCTCAATTGTTAGATAGATGTAAGTATATGTTTTGGCTTGATGTTTGCTGTGAAACCACCCAGCCACTTGCAGGTTGAGTGATTTTCTGATAATTACCTGATAATCATTTCTCCTTTTCCTTAAAAGAAACTAAAATTCCTTTCAAAGTAATCCATTTTAAGGAATGGCGGCTTGCTCATTGGCATTTCATGTTCTTGTTTTGTTATTGCTGGCAGTATTTTGATACAATAATGCAATATGAATTTTTTGCAATAATAAAACCTAAGACAAACTCAGTTAATGCGTCAATCAAACACCCAACAGAAAGATTGTGAGTCCTTGTAACGTGAAGCATAATATTCTATGAATGTGTTATATAGAATATGCCAAATATTAAATTAATTATTATTTGATACTGATAGCTGAGCAGGTGAATTATGCCACAATATAATTTCATTTTCTGGTTTTGAAATAGCCGGCAGTATTTTACTTCAACAAATGTAATATACATGGAATACATGTTGTTATGTTACCTATGTTAAAAGTTTAATAACAGCCAACAGAAGGAGCTGTTTCAGCAGATAATGTTTGTACCTTATGCATTACCTTTCTTTTCTGCAGGGCCATGCTTCCGCTGGGTGGTCGACATTTGCCTCCTGAAGAAGTTGAGCAACATGAAGACCACCAGATGAGGTGTCTGCAGTTCATGTGGAACTCTGCAGACTACAAGTGTTATGCCAACCACAACCAAAGTGCTGTGATCATGGAGGCATGAACCTCATGACAACACTTCAGATTTGCAGTTGAACCAAAGTGTGATTCAAACCACCTGTGGCATCTCACTCAATGTGTGAACAGTGTGATTATTGTGCAGTGTTCAGCTGCAACTAAGACATTTTTTAGTGACTTGTTTGCAATTAGCCACCAAAAGCATTTTTGGGCTGGCTGCTGTAATTTGTTGTGCACACTGCACTGCACAATAGTGGTAGTGTTTTGTCACTTGTCAAGTTGTCAGTTGTGCATGTTGCATGTTTCTCTTCCCTCGGCCCTCATTATCAGTTAAGTGGTGAATTGGCATCACTCAGTCTCCCCAGATCTCCATTAGGCATTAACTGTCTGTCAACCACCTAACTTGAGATGGTATTTGCTAATAGTGTCAGAAAAGAAGTGATTGTAGACATTTTTAGGAATATGAGCTCCGTTTCATGCGTGTTCCAGTGGTCATTTTGTCACATGTCCCATAGTGTAATAAATGGAAACTGTTGTTCCCTTTTGAAGGTACTCGCGGATGCAGAAAGCGTTGGGCCTAATTATTAAACGCACCCTCCTATCAGCGACGCACGAAATCGACAAATATCATCCTTTTTAGAACAGGAGGAAACGAAAACTTGTGAACATAGCTGTACCTACAACAGTGCATAAGGAATTGAAATTCTGGGAGTTTTTGAAATTCGGAGAAACTCAAGTTGTCGACAGGTATGCCCCCGCCCCCCTTGCACGTCAAAGACCGCCTAAAAAACAAACGCCTACAAATGAAGGCATTATTCGTATGTTCGTTGTAATTGCAGCAGCCTGGCAACATGTATTGCGGTCCGATGGCGAATTACACTCGTGCTCAAAAACTGCCGGTAACTGCCAATGCACTTAGGTCATAGGTGAGGAGAGGAAGGGTTATGTCATATATCAACATCATAGAAATGGCTTCATCTGAGCTGTGCCTATTGTACATAATTCAACCAATCTATGCATTTCGTTTCTTGCAATCTACTCATGCTTTCACTCCAGCTTCAGAGTAATCATCCCATATGGTACGTCTTAAGATATTGATTTCTATGGCGGTTTGCAATTACTAGCCACGTCTCACCTCAGTTTGGTGGCCCCGCATCGGCCCACTCGGCCGCTCTAAAATTGACTTACGGAGGAGGATGGTGGCTTTTATTTTAGCTTCTCCGCCGACTGCGGGGAGCGCCGTCGCCGAGGTAGGAGCAATAATTAGCTTATGTTTGGGACTTATTTCCACGCTTAATTAACATTTTAATGTTATTTTAATTAATTCATGTTAATCTTTGACGCATTCTCTTTCTATTGATACCATCCACCGGTCTGAGAATTACTGCCTTGCTGCGTAAGGGCCGATAAAAGATCACGCTTTTAGGGGTATCTCTTCAACATGGGGCAGGAGCAATAAATAGAGCGCTCTAATTTTAGCTTATTTCCCTGGTATGTCACCAACTGATTTGTGAAAGTATCATTGTTCTAGTATTCTTGTGTTAGGTGTACCTACCTCTTGACATTTCAATTTACCTAACTTTGAGCTTAACTTGCTTAATTGTTCTTTAGGAGGAATTCCTGAAACTTGCCAATATTATCAAGAAAATAGCCTTTAAAGCCCTCACCCTCACTTCCGAACACGCTTGGAGATACCTACAAACTTTCTCTAGCATTTTAATTGTCAAATGAAATGAATAAGTATCATAACATGCTACATTGCTGTTGACCAACAATTAACATTTTCTGCCAGTTAACTGTAACACTTAATGCTCAAACATTGGAACAATTGATGCCAAAACACCTTTTGGACGGTATGTCGATCTGCACCATTATTCATATCCCATTGTTAATGTTTTCACACGCCATGCGACATTACTGAATTAATCAACTTATCAATCTAAGTGTCTGCTTCAGGCTCAAGTCAATTGGGAGCTATGCAGAGTTGACAGAAGTGTTTTAGCTTGATCTTATATAGGAGACCATAATTTTTGTTTCATGTTTTTATTTTATCTTAGCAGCAAACAGGTATTAGGAAATAGAGTCTGAGAATGCACATGCCTTGTTAAAACTTTTTAATGAGTTCATTTCATTTGCCTATTTTTACTGCTTGTTGTTGTACACATAATGTACAAGCTGATCATATAGGGTGCATCACAGTTCTTCTTTATTGTCAGTAGAAAACACTGGTCTTTTGACCTACACTTCCTTGTCATATTATCACATTTAATGTAATATCTACCCATACTCCTAGTATGGTTCATAGTATTGTCTGAAGATGCCATATGGAAAGCACACTGCACAGGTGTTGATTGTTGGGTTTTGTCTGTAGTTGGGCTTTTTGGCTTTTCAGAGGCAATACCTTACAGGCTTACTATTTGTAGCTTAGTCTAGAATGAAAGTTCTGGTTCCAAGATCTGACAGTACCTATATCTTGAGTTACTACTTACTTGTCATTTGTATGTGTACAGTATTATTTTTCAACCCTGAGTCTAGTGATAGCTATACCACAGTGACTTTTAGCCTGCAGGGCAGCACCTCCCCATGCCCCAGCACAAGTCACACTTGCTGTGCCCATCCTGACAGTGTGTCTCCCCGCAGCGACATCGAGTCACCATGGCCAGTCCTGAGGATGTGATCGAGTACGCGCCGGTGGGCCCCGAGACGGTGCCGCGCTGTCACCGGCGGCGAGTCTCCGAGTTCTCCCAGTTCTCCGAGCTGGACAGGTGAGGGGCAGCAGGGCACAGCAGGCGGGTTGGATGGGCTTTTGTTGCATGTGTTAGCCCTTGCTGTTAAATGCTAAGATTGTTTTCAGCGATTATTTTGGCATGTTTTCAATGTGAATAAGTGGAGATAGCGATAATCGTCGCAACCACAGTTTGTTGCGATTGTCAGTTTCCACGGTTATTCGAGGTTTGCGAAGGCATTTCTAGAAAGCACAGTGATGTTTTCAAATAGGTGTTGTGGTGATCAGCAAGTGGCTTGTTCTTTAGGTTTCTTTAGGTTATCCTTCTTTATCAGTAAGTGGCTTGATTGTTTCTTTACCGCACTTGATCCCACCTCTTCATTTGTCGGTCAAACGCCAAGTTTCCGTAACACGGGGAATGTTCCAGTGGATTGCCGTGTAAGGAAATATACCGTTAGCGCGGCCAGTCACCGAGAGTGCCTGCATTTCATTATTCAGATCGAGCCGTGAAATCGGCGAGGGCTGAGGAGGAAGAGGGGGGGGGGGGGGGAATGATGTGACTTGTAGTCTGTCCGGCTAGGACTGGTTCGCGGTATTTGATCCTGGGGCAGGGTTGGCATGCCTTGGTTGATTGGTGCTGGCTATGGATCGTGCTCATATTGAAGCTGGGTGGAGAGCAGACATTGTCGGTGTCGGGGACTGAGGCTTGAGCTGAGGCTTCGAGTAAACAATTTATTAGCTACCTACGATGGGGCTTTGCTGAAGATATCATAGGCTTATCCGATGGTTACAGTTTCCGAACATTTTCGTAGTTTCCATTACGATGCGTGAATAATCGATTTGTCTGGTTGAATTCGCGATCACATTAACCATTGGTGCGGAGTTCACATTGCCTGCAGCGCAGACCAAAAGTTCGCCTGCAGTTGGGCCGTCTCGCTCCGAGGCGGGCGCGGGCATTAATGTGTAATGTGTGAGCGCGCGGGGCGGCCGGCCGGTTGATGGCCCGTGTCGACTCGCTCATGTCTGCGCGGCGCCCCGTGACCTCAGCGCCGGGTGCAACGGCCGTGCGGCGCGGCGGTGACGAGCGCGGCGCGGTGGCGGCGAGGGTGGCGCACCGGAACGGGCGCGGACTCGCCGCGTCAGCGACTGACGGCTGTCGGTCAGTGCCCAGCGGCTTAGGAGCTGGGGAGTCATGAGCGGCTTCGTTGGGTTTTAATGCGAGCGGTGACCGCGTTCAAAGATGCGCTAGATAAGATTGTGGTGGGAGATTGAGATTCACATACTAGTTGTCGGTTGATACCGAGGGCTGTATTGACTGAGAAATCCGTGGACCGTGTTATTTCAAATGTCTAGCTAGTTTTACCAGATTTCTTGTAATTCTGCTGTCAATAACCTGCTGTAAGTCGCTCAAAGCTCCCTGCTTTTGCCAAATATATCACACGACTGATTTGTTGAACCGCTTGACATTCAGCCATTGTTTCTGGCATGCCCTGTTTAGCTCAGCACTGGTAGGTAACGTTTTCAATCAGCTGTCACGCTCCCGTCCGCGCAGACCGCGATCACGAACACGGAGGTGGACCGTTTTAGCACCGAGTCCAAAGTTCTCGGAACAGTCCCGACCACAGCGGTTGTATACTCGTTGTGTAACAGCATGCGCCGGGGCTCGGAGATTGTCCGGGGTGTAAAGTTCGCCCTCGCCGCGAGCCGCCGAACTAAAACAGAAGGTAGTGACGTAGGCTAATACTGGTCTTCGTGGTGTGCCGGTGGAGAAGATTGTGGGCGGTGGTGGGATTGAATCCAAAGGTCGGTCGGGATCTTGAGATTCGCTGCTGTCAGAATGCTGGAACCGGTTTCGTGTCCAGATGCGTGGGGAGGCGTAGTACGGGCGATTGGGGCGTGGTGCCGGAGTAACAGAGGCCAGCGTGACCTTAGTATACTGCCCTCCTGTAATATCTGATTAGTGGTCAAGTTTCGCCGGGGGATTCATCTGCCCTCGTGATATTCGCCGTGGTTTGAACCGTCGACTCACGCCATGTGACAAAAGGTGTTAAATGATCACCAAATGTACCTATTTGTTCGAATATGGACGGCGCTATTCTCGTGAGCATTGAAACAGAGCGGTGGTCTTCGACAGCTCAATGACACTGGGATTTTCAATGGAAGTGACGTGAAGTGAACATTGTGCCTTGAACCAAAGGTCGGTCACTCGACCTTGAACCAAAGGTCGGTTCAAAGCACAAGGCTCACTCGTCTGTCTTTGGCAAAAAGGTGTTCTGGCAAAGTCCGCCAGCGCCCGATGTGCTTTCTCGGGTTCGTGAAGTGGAAATGGAAGTAAGGTAGGTAGGTGCTCTCGCTGGCGGCTGGGAAAACCTGATTACTTGGCTATCTCGGGTAAGATTACTTGCTATATGACTCAATGTATCTGGACTATGATTGGACTGCTGTGACTGAAGACCGAACTGATGCGTAGGGCTGGGGGGGGGGGGGGATATCGACTTGAACGCTCTGTATTGTTTTGTTTCGTTCGATGCCCAGGAATACAGTAAAGAAGACTCGCATTTCCCCTTCTTCTTTGCAGCTTCGCCTTTGACACATATTTTATTGAATGTGCTTCATTGCGCACATAGCCAGATATTCAGGAGGCCTAGGTTATCTGAGAATGTCTATCTTTTTTTTGTTGACCTGTCTTACTTTCCGTTCCATTTGGTCCGAGTTTGACATTTGACATTTGTTTTCCCCTGTTCTGGCCGGACGCGATATCTTGCATGTACATATAGTGTCGGTGCAAACGATGCTTTCTTTGCTTGTACAGTGTAGTTTAAACGACTGCTTCATTTATTTACCTTTCATGAGTGCTGCACATACAGCGCGCTGGTGACCGCGCTGGCCATGGGAGCCGTGCAGCGCTGTTTATCCCGTTACCACTGCGTCGGCCGTCCCGTTTGCGTGCTGACCCCGTATTGTCGGTGGGCGGGGGAGGCCGGCGGCAGTGCGAACCTCGGCACAGTGCAGTCGCGCCGGCACCGCTTCACGTATTGCCCCGCGTGCAGCCGTTCGGGCCAGTGCAAGTGGGTCTCCTGGGAACTTATTCGCCAGTCATGGAGTAATTTAGCGGGTCCTGGCCATCGCCAGCCAGGCATGCTCGCGGTTAATGCAGTCCGAGCATTCAGGCGTAGTAATGGCAATGAATTCGGAAACAGGCGCTGTTTGGATGGAGAAGAGCAACCGGAAAACATTGGGCGAATATCGCGGCTTCGATTACTTTTTATCTCCATTCGATTGTCCTATCGAAAAGTGCATCTTAAGCGCAGAGTGGGTGCTGTCTGCTGCAGTGTTTCATCCATAAGGGAAAATATACAGTTAAATGAATGAATGAACATTATTGATTCCCTTTTTCTTTTAAGATGCTTTAGAAACGACTGACCACTGCGCGGCCCCTGGGGGGGGGGGGGGGGGGTCCATTATCCATCATTACAGGCATTTTTCCTGTTCGATCTTACTCCCAACTTTTGCATTTGAATGAATGATATTTTCGCCCATCAATAGTGTTTATGACCACTTGGAACCTTGCTTTTGACTGTTTTGGCCTCTCACATGAGTTAAGGCCTGGCTACACTATGCGTTTTCTTCGTGCGTTTTTTGCGTGTTTGCGTGTTTTGCGTGATATCGTTCTAGAAAAAAGAACGATATTACGTTTTTGTGATGTTTTTCACCTTAAATTTTAGTTACATAAGAGTTATATTAGCTTTTGTATATAACCAAAGTAAAAATTATATTGTTTATAACTTTTTTCCTAGAACGATATTACGCAAAACACGCAAACTTGCAAAAACGCACGCAGAAAACGCATAGTGTAGCCAGGCCTTAAGAGAGATGCGTCCATCCACATCTCTCGTCCATGCTTTTGGCATGTAATTTTATCTTCGCATTGGAAGCGGCTGGCACGATACACTGCGTTGACACAATTTTCGATTTTATTTTGCAAATGGCCACTTTCCGGTCTTCGAGCAAGACAACGATTTTTTTGGCGATCTAAATCAATCACAGTGTGCTCAGTTGCGAAACGGCTTTCACAAAAAATTGCTTGTATGGTTCTTGTTTGACTGCGTCAATATTTTTGTAATACTATCTCAAAACGAGTTTTAAGTAACAGCACGAAGCGGATTGGCCGTACTCAGCAGCACCTTTAATTCTGATCGGGGTAATCCAACACTTGTGCAACGAATTGGCTGCGGATAACGAGTCGCCTCTCGTTTGAAGGACGAAGCTCAAGCCATGCCGTTGCTCAATCATTGAGTGTATGGGAGGATTTAAGCAGTTTCGCCATGCTCACGTGTTTGGGGCCATTCTGCCTCGTGTGTTGTGAAATACTTAGCTTATCTTAGACCACGGCTAATCTTAATCGTAATGCACATCGTGACGAAAATGTTGAAACTGTCATGAAGCTGGATGTCGCAGTGCAACATATATTTTGCCAAATGTTTAAGCAAGATTGTTATTTTTCGTCAGATTCGAGCTGCCCGAGGTGTCTCGTCTTCTGGAGCAAGACGAGGGCAGTGGTGGCGGCCATGCCCTCCCCAGCACACCCCAGGACGACTCTTACGATCCCATGGAGGTATGTAACCTATTGCACATTATGGGAATATGCTCTTTTTTGGAATCGCTGCTCTAGGCTGTATCGTATCAATCACAGAATATAAACTCAATTTCATCGTGCACCCAATCGTTCCTGGTGCCGAGGTGCGTGCTCAGTAAATCTGCGTACCTTGCTGTCTTATCTAAATTGCAGAGTGATGTACCCCCGCCCCACCTGTGAATCCGACCTTGTGCCCCTTTCCTGCGCCGCGGTGCGCGCCGTGTCCGGTGTTTCCGCGTTCCGGTGCCCTCCTGCAGCCGGTTGTCTGACGGCCGACCTCGCGCCGCGGCCTCTCCTGCGCCCTGTCCTGTCCTGCAGCGGGCCCCTGTGACGGCGCGGCCGCCGGCGCCGGGGGCAGCAGCCCGCTCCCCGGCCCGCTCCCCGGCGCGACACCGCTCGGCGGACAGCGTGCAGCGCCGGCTGCGGCAGCGGCACCCGGCCATCGCGCAGCGAGCCTCGGTCAGTGGGGGCGCCGCCCGCGTCCTGACACGGAGCGGGGCTCAGTCACCGGACCAGTGTCCTGCGTCCTGACCAGACCCGTATCCTGTGTACTGGCCGGTATCAGCGCGCGGCGGGGTAGATTGTCCCTTCCGGTCATCCTTGCAAAACCCGAAAGGAAATGACAGATAACAACTGACCACTGTATGCATAGATAAACAATGCTTATTGCCTCATTTTTTAAATATTGAGCTTGCAGTAACTTACCGGTTTCCGATAGTTCTGCTTAAGACATTACGTATTAATTATTATCCGGGATGCTTATTCAACTGTGCAATGTGCAGGATCGTTGCATGCTCCACTGGAGACTGATGCCCGTTCTGCTCACGACATCTGCTGCTGACTAAGGCCAAACCTGTTAACTTGGTTAACTTGTTAGGTTACGTAACACCTTTTTGTGAACTGTGCTAGAAATTTCACAACTAAAGGGGATGTCTACACACCCACACCAGCAGCATGCGAGTGGCGTTATGAATTTACTGAATATCCCGCGATACAGTCCTTCGAATCATTTGCTGCAAGATGATGCTCATTATTGGTAAAAAATTATATTTCCCTCATCAACGACTGTTTGGCGTCAAATATAGCCGCGGGCTGTGACACTTTAAACTTGACTTCCGGCGCGCGATGCTCGTCCGACGGATCTGGTGAAATACCCGCTCGCCACACTCGCATAGCATCGTCGCCTCCGAATCTCGATGCACTTCTATCTTTTCCCGCCCCCTGCCATCCTCTCAGCGGATGCTCCCGTGCACGGGCACGTGACTGCCAGATCCGGTTACCGTTCGGTCGATGTGTGCCGGGCGGCGGGTCCGTGGCCCTCGGACCGCCCGGTGCTCTCCAATCTCCCTGTATCGACCGACCGGCCGGCGACGTGTGTGTGGATGGATCGACCACGACCGGAGAGCCATGCTAATGGCGACACACGCTCGTGGACAGAAATATGGCGAGAGGATCCGACGGAATGGCGCGGCTGGTCGCGATCTTTTCCCGGAGTTTGCAGCAGTTTGTTCCGCTTGTTTATGGAGATGTTCGGAAGTCCACTGTTTTAATGTCAGGTTTGCTTATTTTTGTAATGTGATAACGGTCTTGGTATTTTTGTTTCGCTCTCGTCCGGCTAACGACCCTTAGGAGTAGAATGTGATAGGAGCCGCGGCGAATGGCGGCCAGCTTGGACCGTGGGCGGCCGGGGGCGTCCAAGGTCCTCTGCGTGACCTTTACGGGCCACGAGGCGGCCGCGGCGAGCGTCCCTCCGACCCGTCTCGGTGTGCGTGAGTCGCTGGTCCTTCCATCGAGTGCCGGCGGCGTCAGCTGCAGCGGCGGCTGGAAGTGTGGGGCGGAGAGGAACATGCCGGCCCCTTGAGTCCGACTATATCGAGTATCGACCGCCCCCGGCGCCGCGCTGCCTGCTGAGGAGGTCAGACCTACGCCGGCCCATTCAACACTGATGGGATGCACATTGCCCATTCCACAACAGTGGTAATGGTAGTGCCGCCTGACAATCAGCGATGGATCGATTTGTTGTCCGAGCAATCCTGAACGGGCTCAGTTTGTTTTCCAGCTGGTCATAAGGAGGCCGTGCTAGTGGGGCGGCGCCTGTGCGCGGTCGGGGCACACGCAGTACCGGCCGCCGGCGGTGCTATTGGTAACAGCGATGGCGGCGGTGTATGCGGCGGCGGCGCTTCTTTGTTCTGTGCCACGGCTGGTCGGGGGGCAAACAGAGAGCGGCGGCCGCTCGCCCTCCCGGCGCTCGATGGTAGTCCACAGTCGATCGACGAGCAGTCGCCGGGGAGAGAGAGAGAGTCGAGCTTCATTGCAGGCCCTCTCAGCGCCTACTCTCATTTCCGGTGATATCTGAACGACTGTCTCGATACGGTGGATGACGAAAGAGGGGTTTTTACGGCTAGAACAGTGAAGTTTGAGAATTCACAGTCGGGGCGACGGTGGAAAGGCATAACAGTGAAATGAAACTCGATGAAGTACGATGAAGGTTGGATCGACAGGGTGACTTTCGGTAACTCTTCTCGTGAGGTCGTCAACTCAGTCGATTTGTTTGCTGGCCCGTACCTTACTTTCCCGTTCTTAATTGGGGCTGCCGCAGCTCTAGGTACGGTCTCTATTGCATTTTATTGGGGTTCAACATGAACAGCGATGGGGCTAAGTCACGCCTTATGAGAAGCAAACACATTCCATAGTTGGCCGTGAGCTCGAAATAGTCTGCCCGCCCCGCCGCCCGCCCTTGACCGTCAAATCACCGTTTGTGTCGCCGCCTGGCTCGGTCACGAGGCCGTGTTATCGGCGGAGTCGCGTTCCGTGACGGGAGTCGGTCCGGGCGGCGGGCGGTGTTGTCGCCGCCTCGCGGCCCAATCGATCGCTCGAGCGGCAACCGATGGCTGCTGTGCGCCGGCACCGGTCGAACGGTTTGGGTGGTCCGGCAGCGAAGGGGTCGTTGCAATGGGTGGGGAGGCAGAGGCGGGTGCGAAGGTGGAGACGGAAGTAGAGACGAGGGAGGAAGGCTTCGGTGGAGCTGGGATCGTAAATGCTTGAGAAATATGAAAAAAAGACCAAAGGTCAACATAGTTTTCAATTCATTAGTGCCGAGCTGCGCAACGTCTGTTCGTATCCTTGCGGCACAAAAAGTGTAGCGGTGGTTTCCTCTTGCGGAATTCAATTAGGGATCTTTGTTAATTATGCCAGACTGCGTGGCTGAATTTGTGCAATCAGACGCTCTGGTTTCCGTTGATAAATAATACAGCGCTGGAGTGCAGGCTGTATTTGAAGAGCAGCATCCCAACCCGTATCGCTCATTGAAAATTCACTGATTTCGCTGTCGATAGGTATCAGCGCTATGTTTTTGTCCACCCGAACACAGCAAATACAAGGAGCGGGTCAGTGCAGTGGGCTGTGCGTCCAGGGTAGCTGTCGTCGGGTTTTTGTGTCACTGGGTCGTCAGTTCATTGCTCGTCCGTCAGCCTTCCTGCGATTGACAACAGTTCACTTCCTGGATCTCCTGTGGAACTGCTACAAGCTGATCGAGTATGGAATAACCCCTGACCTTTATTTGCGCCTACATGGACGGGCATAATCCACTTATTCTGTGGTTTTTGTATCGAAGACACGAGACGAGAGTTGGTATGCTTCCTGTTTCTGGTGCCATTCCTCGATGCTGTACAGACCAGCTTCTGGTCTGCCTTCCGTCTATACCATCGGCCCATTTCTTCGCTTCATTCCGTGTTGTTGTGCTCCGTTTTATCGGTATTGCGTGCCGGGCAGGACCGGACGATCCAAACTGGCCTGTTTACGGGGCGCGGCGCCTTCCTTTGTTGCTGCGTGGGCCGGGGAACGACCATAGCGGCCGACAGCGCGGCCTGCTGCCGGGCTGAGCGGCGGGCGTGCGAGTCACCGCCGCAGGGAACGGAGCTATTCCGGAGCGACTGCACTGTGCGTGGGCCGCGGCCCGACCCCACAGGTGGCTGCCGCAGATCGCACCCCTCTGCCCGGAGGGCGGATGAGGAAAGAGCAGTCTGTAGCCGGAGGGGCGGTTGGGGAAAGAGTGGTGCGTGCCGCCCTGCGTAGCTCCCCGATGACCGCGATTTGACCTTGGTGCCAGGAGGCGCAAAGTGCAACACGCCTCGAATGGTCTTTGTACTGCGTCCCAAATCTAAGTCGCTACTGCGATAATCCTATGTTTGGAAGATACCCTTTTTTCCTTGACCTCAGGTGTGTGGTTTTAACTGATTTAGATGACCCACATCATATGTGAATGCTTAAATTGCAATTCTGCCGCGGCTTCTGTAACGCCTATGACATTTCTTTCTGAAATACCATCATCCGACACGCCTGACGAAACGCGTGTTCATTGGCTGGCTCAGCTTGCGCAACAGCGCTGCCCGGCGGGTTCAAGCTGCACAGACCGTCCAGGCCGGTTCCGACGCGCCCTGCAATAATGCATGTCGACCTCAGGTGTCCAGTACGCGTCCTTGACCGGCCGCTTTGACGAAACATCGCGCCACACGGCCCGGCAAGGCCGTCTGCTCGGGTACGGGGGAACGTCGGGAGATGTGCGGCTGTCGGAGTCACTGCCCCGCCAGCTACCCTGCCGTGCGGTCGCACCCACTCTCGGCGCTGCGTGACGACTGCCGACTGAGCGGGCACCTGCCGCCCGTCCCGTGACGCCGCCGCCGCCGCCGTGCCGCTGATGAGGAGGGCGCCCGGCGTGCAGAGGGTCTGGCTGTGCGCTGCCTGTCGTCCGCGGCGTGCGCCCCTGGTCTCTGCCGCCGTCTGTGTCCGCTGTCTGTCTGAGGTCGGGGCGACTCCGCCGGGCCCGGCCGACCGTCCGAACGGAGCTCTGCGCACACGGAGAGACACCGCGCTGTCCCACCGAGTTCACGGATAATGTCGACCACCTACACGGTCCAGCGAGCTGCTGCTCCTGCTGCTGATAACATGGTATGTGGTCGGCGGGAACTTCAACTGGGCTAGTGGCTTGAGTGATTGGGTAGTGAGTTGCTTAGTATTTTCACTCTGCGCAGCGATCAGTGCTCAGATATGGATCACTAGGAGTTCATAGGGAAAGCAAGCCAGCTGGCCTGATATTGACGGACTTCACTGCCTTGCTGCTCTGTTCCAAGCCTACAGACCCGGTCTTTAAGGAGCCAGACAAACTTCCCCTACCTTGAGCGTGCCAGGCCGCCGTCGATTGAGTCACAGACCCCCGGGGCCAGATCCCGTTCAGGGCCGTGTGCCCGCCCACCCGACTAACCTAGTTCGGCCCAACGTCAACAAACAGGGAGATAGATACAATGAGCCCAGCGTGCGGTGTGTTGATTGAAAATAGGCGGCGGGATAATGCGGGCAAGACTTGGAATTTCTCTATTTTACTGCTCGAGAAGTTTACGGACGAAGTCGATTGAGATCTATCCATCAATAACTTGCTGACTTGGCTGAACTAATGTCACTGTTAGAAATGTGGCGTATTCGACCGCCTATAAATTTCATCAGCTATCATTTTGGTAAGAAACATGGCTGGGCTGACCGAGTCGTGCAGTTATTGATGGGTTCCCAATACCTCCGTAATGGGTAGAGAGCTCCGTAATGGGTAATGAGTAGAGAGTAGAGAGCTCGTCAACCATCGCGCTGTGGCCATAAATACGCACATCGGCTCCGTTCAGCTCGTTCATCCATCTCCGGCCCGCTCCGGTCGCTGCTGTGGGCGGGGGCGGTGACAGGCCGGGCCGGTGGTCGCCGCCGGGGCCTTGAACGGCGCCGCCGTGCCCCCGCCCCCGCCCCCGCCCCGGCCCTGTTCGGCACACCTCGGACCCAACTGCGCGCCAGCCGGTGACGACGCCATCGCCCGACCTTGATCGAAAGCCGCCCTCGTGGCGGAAGTCGGCGGTGTTATCCTCTTCATGGTTATCGTATCGAAAGCGGAATGGTGGCTGCTATTGATATACGATGAGGAACGTGATTGTAATTGTGGAGCAGTAGGTCTTCGTCCACTGGCGTTCTTTACCGGTGGAGGTGCCGTTAGTAAGTGCGTGGGCGTGACCCATGGTCGCCCTGGTCGCGGCGGGACACCTTTTTGTTTGGTTGCTGGGTGCCTGTAGTCAGGCACAGGACACGTCAGCTGGGCTTTTTGTTCCTTTGGCGTTGGTGAATGTCGTTTCCAAGAAGTGGAAACATGAGTGGTTAGTAACGGGACGTTTTTTCGCGTATGAAATGCTAGGTTGGAAAACGGGCAAAGTTCTTAAGCATCCAAACATTAAGCATCCAATTCTTGTTGAAAATACTGGTTGAAAGATAGGGCAACTTAAAATAGTTCTGCTCTAAGTGAGCGGACAGTAACCCTTTTCCCATTCCCATTGTTTCACGGCACTGCCCTGCAGCGCGCTGCGCGCGGCAGTGCGTTGGGTTTCCACGGAAACATCAACAAACCCGGACGCTCGCAAGCTGAAGCGTCGAACCAAATCCGTCTCAAACGCCGCACCAATACAGCAGCGCGCTGCAGCGCACTGCAGCTTCGGGCCGTGAAACACCTCCCAGCTTGTACCTCTGGCAAACGTAGTCAACGGTCAACATATGCTGAATAGTGAATAGTAATACGGACATGACACGACGTCATGGGTTAGTGCGACGTTCGGTACAAACCGGTATAATCCAGACAGCCGGTTTTCCGTCAGCGTCTTTTACCATCCACCCTCCTTTGTTATCGCTACCGAGCCAGCTGACTACCAAACACATGATGCGACACAGGATCGGTGCTATTCTGACGCAGCCTCTAACTCTGTGCTGTTTCCGCCCCACAGGACGAGCTGGTGGACCAGGTGATCAACCGGGAGGAGTCCAACAGTGACCTGGACTTCAGTCAGCTGGCGCACAACGCCATCGAACATGCTGAGGAGCTGGTCCATAAGGCGGAGGAGTTCGCTCACAAGGTAGGTAACGTGGCGTGACGTGACCGTGCGGTGACGTAACGGGATGTGACGGGGACCATAGAACGCGCGGTGGTCGACGAAAGTTGTCTTTGGATGGATGTTGTGGTCGTAGTCACTGAGAGAAGTCATGGGAAAGTGGTGCCAAAAGCGGCGATGTCTGGCACGGTGGTAAATGTCGTGCCTGAGAGTCAGTTTCCAAAGTGGCGACGAACATGATATTTATTTTGTAGATGGTGGCACGGAGTTATGGTGAAATATTAGATGGCTTAAGTTGGATTGGAACGATTTACTGCATTGTGAGCGATGACTCCGAAACTCACAGAGCTTTTACGCTTCCATTTGCCTAATGGTTTGAAACTGCATTAGGGCGCACCGTCTCTGGGTATTGCCGTCAACTTCAATGTGCCCATTCGCAGTATTTTAATTCTGATCTAGCCCGGACTCCAAGCCTATCCAAGACTTGATTAAAATTCACACGAACTCCGGTATAAGCTAAAGCTGCGCTCTGCCCGTGTGGCCTGATTTCATTAAGTGTCGTTACTTTGTGTTGGCGCAGTCGAAATGAGGTGCGTAGTTATTTAGCAGTGTCCGCTGGATACCGGTTCGCTCGCCTAGCTCTCAGAAGGAGATATCTTTGTTCTTAAACAATAGCCAGAAAGTGCTTGTTAATGTCCTCCTTTATGACTTAATTAGAGCATCAACAAAGTGCTGCCTCCACAAAGGAGTTTGTTAAGGCACGGGTGGGTGAGTTGAGTATGAGTATGCATATTGCATATGGAGAAGTGATTATGTAAGCTGGGATCATTGAAAACACGAACGACCGAAAGAAATATGTTTGTGAGTCTAGGAATAAATGAATAGTGACTAAATGAATGACTACCTCCAGTACCCACTCTTCTCTCCTTCCTCGCGCTTCCCTGCGCTATCTCTCTCTCTCTCTCTCTCTCTCTCTCTCTCTCTCTCTCTCTCTCTCTCTCTCTCTCTCTCTCTCTCTCTCTCTCTCTCTCTCTCTCTCTCTCTCTCTCTCTCTCGCTCTCTCTCTCTCTCTCTCTCTCTCTCTCTCTCTCTCTCTCTCTCTCTCTCTCTCTCTCTCTCTCTCTCTCTCTCTCTCTCTCCTCTATCCCTCCATATTTCACTCTCCCTCTATCTTCCTTCTTTGCCTCTGCAAAGACTCCGTGCCTCTGTCTTTCTCTCACGCTCTCTGGTCCATTTTCCACAATCTGCTGCCGCTCTCGAGTGCCACTTTGACCCGGGCCGCTGCGAGGAGTGGCACAGAAGGATGACACTCGTACTACAGAGAGCGTCATCCTAGGTAGAGCAAAGGCCCAATAACGATTTTGATCAATTTTTGTAAATAGGATGTCAAAACGTCAGAGAACGGTCTCATCGTTCAGGTATAAACTTATATTGGCAGATTGGGAGCCTATAAGCAAGCTGTTTGAAATTTTAGCCACACCATGCTCTTTCACTTTAAACTTTGAACTAACGAGGCGGCGTTCTGTCTGTAAAACCATCCTATGCAACAGTGCGACCATCCCAGCCCGGCGACGTCCGCCGATCTGAGTGATGACGGTGGCGGGCCCGGGCTGGCGGCCTCAGAGCTGCCTCAGCTGCCGGTGCCGTCCAAAGGAGGCTCGGCTGGCAGCGGCCGACCCGCGGCGCCGCCAGATACGTGACGTCACCAGCCGGGGCACTTGTCACCGTGGCCGGGGGGGGGGGGGGGGGGGCGCCGTCCTGAACACTGGGCTCGCAGCTCAGGCCAGATTGAGATCTATTGGACCGAGCGAGCTGCCAAAGCGGCGGCAATCGGCTCAGCGGCGCGCTGGGTAGTGGCGGGCGAGAAAGAGCGACCCGTCTGACCCTGGGAGAGAGAAAGAGAGCGAGAGTTGGCTGCGGGGATGGGGTTTGGTGAGAATATATGCTGCTTTGGTTATTGGACTGCATAGTTGTTTGCCGCAATGCTTAGAACTGAGAAAAGATAAGAGGTAGTTTTTTTTTTTGTTTCGGACAGTTTTGTGTGTCCAAATATCTGGTAAGGCTGCTCTATTTGGCCACCAAAGCGCTGTGTAAATCGCTCAGAATTGCATCTGTCCTAATCTGGGTCACTTGCTTTCATAATTGACAGGTTTTCAGTCAGGTTACACCGTCTAACGTGGTTTGCGCTGGCTTTGGGCCCATGCCAAACTTTTTGTTGGGTTTAACCCACCTGCTGTAACGCCTCGGAAACTATGCTGATTGCGTTAAACTTGCTCGTGCACCTGTGATCGGCATGCTCATCTGCGTGCTGCTCTGAGGACTAGTTCTGGGGATCGCCGTGCCAATTTGTCCGTGGGACTATTGATTTTTGCAGTGCGCCAGTCTTGTAGGCTGGATTGGAGAACCTGTCTGGCAGCCCGCCCCCCCCCCGCGTCTTGAATGACGCCACGATTGCCACAGGCCATCATATGTTGAAATTCGGTGAAGGACAATTCTACTCTGGGGATTATATGATAAAAATGTTAGCCGTACTCGTGGGAATCTGCGTTGGGCAAATAAAGATGAATGGTTAGCTGGCTCGTGACGTGATGTCTGTCTCTCGCTCATAATAAAGGAAGGAACACTTTTTGTAAGACATTGTTTCAAAAACACATTTGCCAGATGCTTTGTCTTAAGTAGTGGTCGCTTCTGCTACGTTCTGTGTTGGTATTTTGTAGAAGCACTAAGCAGGCGAAAGTGCTGACTTTAAGCACTGGGAGTTTTATAGCGAACAAATAACGAAGGTCTTGAGCGGTATCCTTATTTGGTCATCAGCAGAAATGGCAGGAGCAGCAATTATTGAGTGCCAGCTAGTGGTCACATCAGGCCCGCCCAAGGCCATATGGCATCAGGCACTGACATCGGGCAAAAGTGACGGGGACTCTGATCCGTCAGTGCCACGTTTGCAGGATACTGTCGGCGTCCTCGGCTCATCTGCAAGCAGAATAAATGTCCGGCTCGACGGTAACCGTCGTCACTTAGTAAGCCTGGGTGCTCGAAACCAGGAGTTGTGGTTTAAACTTACAATTACTTAATGATGTGCCTTCGTGATTATTTTCATGAGAATCGTGCACTGTTCAATTTATGCGTTGGAACCTATAACCTATTTCAATTTAATTTAAAACGTCCAGAATTGGCGCCTATGTCCGAAGAGACGTCCGGGCTTTCCTGTGAAGGGGTAGGGGTTTCCGAGCTGGAAAGATTAGCTGGAGTTCTGCACACCTGAGTGGTCTAGATAAATAGGGCTTAGGTTCAGTAAGTCCCACTGTTTGGGTACCCTGACGCACAGCTCAAACAATACCAGCTTTATTAAATGTTTATGTCGATCACTGGATTCACAATAATCGTGCCGCGCTTAAGACTGATAGTGCCTGACCGCTTCCTGAGTATGTGGAAATACCAGCTCACGGTGGAAGGTTCTTGAGCCGAGTCGACTGAACCTGTTTGTCTACAGAGGATGTGGGAGCAAAACGTGACTGCTGGTGCAGTGAATATGCGGCCCGTGCGGACTCTGCACCGGCCCGCAGTAACAATGTAAACTGGCGACCGGGAGCTGGGCTCGGGGACAGCTGACATACGGACACCTGTTTTGATTTTTGCAGTGGTTATACGTCCATAGTTTCCATTTTTCTGCGAATACCTTTCGCCATCGGTGGTATTTTCACTGTCCGCTGGTGCATTACATTGCGAAATGTGGCTTTTATTTTATTTTGTCTTTCTGGTTTTGGGAGGCATTTTTCTGTTCTCACACTAAGCATTGTGTGTCCAGAGACACCGTCCAGAGACAACCAGTATGATCTGGGGCTAGCAATCTGAAATGTACCAGGCTAACGTAGTAGCGTGCTGTTTGACATGGCTTGTTGTCATCTGTCCGTCCCCACTGCTCACTCCCCGACTGCACTAACCGTCCGCCCCCTCCCTCTGTGACCGGCAGGTGTGGGCGGCCGGCACCCGACTGGTCTCCTTCCACGCGCTGCCGCCCTGGGCGCAGGACAACGACTACATCCACAAGTCGCACCGGGCGCCCATGCCGTCCTTCTACGCTTGCTTCCGCTCCATCTTCTACATACACACGGAGACCATCAACATCTGGACGCATCTGCTCGGTGAGAGGCGCTGTCGGCTGGCGGCGTGGGGGCGGGTAGGGTGATAAACAGAAGACACA
The DNA here is from genome assembly GCF_019059575.1 of Amphibalanus amphitrite. Lineage (NCBI taxonomy): Eukaryota > Metazoa > Arthropoda > Thecostraca > Balanomorpha > Balanidae > Amphibalanus > Amphibalanus amphitrite. Next base: position 117,050 of record NW_024882097.1, read on the forward strand.
TGAGTGGATGGTGTCCAGGATTGTAATCGGTGATTGACAGGGGTGATTTATGACTGCAGACTCCATGCAGCCTTCACATTTCACATTTGCGCTAAATCGCTACTGTAGGATTATGGTAAATCCAGTGGCAGTCCTTGGAATAGCCTCATGAGATGGGGGTGGTGAGATGAGGCGGTGGACATGGCGTCACGTGCGGTAATTCCGTGCCGGTCCCGAGGCCGACCCGCCAGCGTCTATTTGTGGATAACTCCGCCGCTGTGGGAGCGGCCCGGCCGACCTCGCCGCCCGGCCCGGCGTCTGCCACCGAACGGCGGCCGGCAGCGCTATTGAGATCGTGCCGCGGGTGACGATGGTCGCCGAGAGAGGCGATGGGACTGCAGAGCGGCAGGGCCAGATTGAGCTGAGCGGGCCGTGATGATGATTGAATCCGGGGCGGCCGCCAGCAGTCGGGCGGTCGAACGAGCCGGTCATCGCGGCCGGCCCACTCAGCGGGACAGTCTCTACTGAGCGGCCGGCGCTTTGGACGTCTCTCGATCACGTCTCGGCGTGGCCCGGCTGTCCTGAGGAGCTCATTGAGCGGGTCCGTTCCTGGCGCGGTGACCGAGATAGACGCTGCGGCCCGCTGCAGTGAGCACGTGCCACGTACCGAGGTAACGAACCGGCGCTGGCCGGCGGGCCCGGCGGCAGTGGGCAGAGCCGGCCGGCGTTCCGGCGTCAGACCGATCAATAACCGACCCTTTGACCGGGTCCGTGCCTCCCGGCCGGCCAGCCGGGGTTTCTCGGCTAGATGACGGGATGTGGGGGCTCCGGCCGGGGCAGACACAGGCATGCGTGATTGGTTGGAAGTTATTATTCAGGTGTAGGTGCCTGCTGTATTCGATTAGGACTAGTGCTCCAAGCTGGAATATATTTTGTCTGAGCTGCTAGTCAGTGGTTCGGCGTTATGCTAGCTACCCCACGCCGGATGTAGGTGAACCGTTATTTCTCGCCCAGAGATTGGTGCCGTGCGTCTTGGCAACACTGATGGTTCTGGACACTCGTCGACCCGTACTCATGGCTGACCCTAAACCTTCCCTGCCTCGTCCCGCTGATCGTCGTGATACAGAGGTATACGCGCACCTGAGTGGCGCCGCGCCGCCGCTCATTGCACGCTGTAACTGTACCCGTCGGCCGCTCGGACGGCTGCCCGTCACGCCCGGATCCCGTGTCGGTGACTTCCGTGTGACCTTTATTTGACTGGGAGTAAAAACTGGGCCCCAGACCTGACCGGCCAGAGTCGTCGCCGGACCGGCAGCTAAAAACTAGCCCGGAGGATTAAATACTGATGAGGTTAGGTGTATTTATTGCCTTGTCCCATGTGGTGCATCCCATGCCTTGTTGGCGTAAGGGATGTGATGAGCGATTGCTTTGTAGTGTGACTTTTGCTTTAGTGTTGGTTCATTTTGGCGCTATATAATATACTGTTTTCGCCTCTATGGGGCTTGAGCACCACCATTATGCCTACCATTGGGAGGCCATATAAACTGCAATATGAACCATTGCACTCACAAGCGACCAATGTATCTACTCAAACATTTGTAAAGTCTGCTTTCAAATGCACCGGTCCGAGACATTTTTCACGTGTGCAGTTCAGCCGTGGCATCCCTTTTCTTTTGGTGTTTTCTCGAGAACTGGTGTTTTCGTTTTACCGGAGACCATTTGCGCGTTGCCAGTGGTGTCGCCCACAGCTGCCGGCGGCGGCCCGCCTCCGTCCGTCGCCATTGATTCAGCCGGCGGCGGTGTGACGTCACGGGTCGGTCAGCTGGCGGGTCGGCCCGGGTCGAGATGGACGGTCCCCCGGCCGGGGCGGGGGCGGGGGCGCCTGGGAGACCCGCCGTCGGCCGTTAGCGTGGCTGTCATACCGTGAGGGGCGCCTGTCCATACCAGAGAGGCGAGGAGGGCGAGGGGCGCCAACAGCAACAGAACGCTGTCAGGGGACCGTGTGGCGGCCCAGGGAGGGCTGAGGCTCTGACAGAATTCCATTGGTGGGCCAAGGGAAATGCTTGGTGGGTGGGTGGTAATTGACAGGGAAATTAGTGTACTCCCAATGGTGTCCCTAAAGTGACGATTATCTGTCATCTATGTATTGGTTGATGTGCCTATGTATAGGCATCCCATCTTGTCCACAATGTGGCGATACTATACGGTTTGAAGCTAACAACCATGTCATTACCTGAACTGAAGCGTTCTATTTGCTATGCTGGCACCCAATCTGATGGAATCTCCGCACCCTTTGAAAGAGTACTACCGTGTTATGCATTACCATAGAGGGTCGTGTATCTGGGTTGAGTACGTCCGATCGTGTTCTCAGCCGGATGTTTTGTATGCCCTCATTGAGGCTTTGTTTCGGTGGGTGCAACTGGGTATAAACAGGGACAGGACATTGTCAGCTCTGAAAGCCTCGTCAGTCACACTCAGAAACTGCTGATATCGGGGTTTGGTTTGCGACTTATGGAAGCGGTAGGCTGTAGAGTGTAGAGTAGAATTTGAAGGAATGCTTAAACGGCTTGTCAAAAGAGTGAAAAGACCATTAGGTAACGCTAGTTTGGTCTGGAAATCGAGTCTGGTACTAACACTTGGACGGTTTGGCTGTCAATAACACTGCCGCGTCGCCTTAGCTGTCTGATGAGTTGGGTGCTTATTAGCTGCTACAAACTTTGCTGCCAAACTCCCCAACTTTGGCTAATCAAACTCAGCGTGTTCGCACGTTGCAATAAGCACATTGAGGGTTGGGAACGTGACCTGAATGCCTCGCGGGCACAGAACGTGTCACGACTGGCTGATAAAGACTGACTCTTCACCAATGATAATGCCACTCTATGGGCCCTCCGCATTTCTCAACAGTTCCGATAGTACTGATAGTAACCCTATCTCTCGCATGGTGTTCGATGGGGACTGACGGGTACAGACAGAATCTGGTTGCCTCTGGAGACTATCATTCGTACAATCACGCCTGGTTTGCGCGTCAGAGGCGGCCCGGGCCGGGTAGCGACACTCGGGCACGTATGCTCTGGGGGGAGGGGGAGGGGGTACACCGCTCGGAGTCCCGGGGGGGGGGGGATACAGATGGATGACGCACGCCGGCCGTCCACTCTCCGCCCTCGGTATCGCTCGGCACGGCGCCGCTATATCGGTACTCTGGACAATTGGCCGACCACTACCCCTCCCCATGTCGGACTGACACTCACTTAACGGACTTAATCTAATCGCAGCTGTGAGCCCGTCATTCATCTCGGAGTTATGAGCCGGGATAGGACGGACGGCCAATAGGCTCAAAATTATGCTGATTGGATGTAACTTCTCTTTGTTCTGTTATGTAAGCTAGGAAATATATTTGCGAATGTTACAGTTCTCTTTGTTTCCACCATTGAGGCTAATGCGTTTGAACGATTGCTTCATTGCTGGCGTTTGGTGCCAATAAGATATTGACCTTTCCCATGATGAACGTGTACATTAGTGTTATAGGATTGAACGATTTATGCAGCTATACCTATATTCGTGATATGTTCACGGGAATTAATTCCGCCTTACATAACTCCCCTTTGTGCCGGCCCATCACGCCTCAGTGACACACTCCCCTCCCCAGTGTCCCCAGTTGGAGTCAAGGCCGCCGCCCCCTCTGACCGCCGCCCCTCCCCGCTCTTTCCCGCAGGCTGTATCGGCTTTGTGATAATCGCCACCTACTTCCTAACGCGGCCTTCGGTGGAAGTGGACTTTCAGGAAAAGTTGGTGTTCTCGTGCTTCTTCGCCGGCGCGATCGTCTGCATGGGCGCCTCGTTCACGTTTCACACGGTCGGCTGCCACTCTAAGCGGGTACTGCGGCTCTTCTCAAAGTGAGTAGGGATGTCCCGGTGGGCTGTGACTGCAGTGGCGGTTGGTGATCAGTTGTGGTATAGGGTACTGACATAAACTGGTGATATAGGGGAGAGTGGGGCACATTCGTGCAAAAAATGGATAAACCCATATATCTGTTCTTTGGTTAGTGCAATGGCAAAATTGTTGATTGTAGTATGGAAAGGAACTATTGCAGATAGTTTTCCTCTTTAAAAGTTATCCTCTAAAATTATTGCTTCCATTAGAAAAATGACTTTTAATAACTCTGAACATTTGCACGAAACTGCCCCACCTATGGGGCACATTCGTTCAAGAGGTGGGGCACTTCCGTTCACCCTGCAAAGTTCGAGAAATTACCGGGCATTACCAGAAATTTACCAAAGGAAATTGGCAGGGGGTCATTTCACTTGATTCCTTTCGACAAGAATGCATTGCACAACATATGTAGAAAGAATGGGCTGGCCAACAAGAATGTGCCAACTGCCGGCCTCCGTGACCTCGCCAAGTTCGCGTGAATTGCTCGTCACAACGTCGCAAGCAGTCGAGACTGAGTCAGGCGAGCGTCATTAGAGAAACCTACTACAGATAAAGTCATAAATCGCAAAAACTAAAAAAAATATGCACGAATTTGCCCCCAGGCAGTGCGTACACGAACCTGCCCCACAACGTTATTAGTAATATATTTCAAAATTTCTTTTTGAAAAAATGACACTTTTTTAACAAACAAGTTTGCAGCAGTTCCGTAAATAGAGTGAGCTTCTTCACCCCCAATTTTGAAAAGCTGAACCACATTTCCGAGTCAGGATCACGAAAATGGATAATATGAGAAAAGTTTGGAAAGCTCACGAATATTACAAATTTGCGTTTTTATCAAGCATGACAGCAGGTACAGTGTTGTCTTCTACGGTGAACGAAGGGCGGCAATGATAGACATATTTCCATAATTTACCTTGAGCTCGTGCAGTCACTCGTGTTCCCATAAACTGCTGAAAACGAATGTGCCCCATGCACGAATGTGCCCCACTCTCCCCTACTGGCGGCTGCCTCTCGTGATAGTGGCTGCGCTGTGATTTGTGTAAAACACCGACCTTGACCGGCCCGGGGTGATTGAAACGGTGGATTTGTGACTGGAAGTAGCGTGTCCTGAAGTTGAAGCCGCTCATCTAGCTGCGATCGGTAGCTGCTTTGTTTGATGGCACCTCTCTCAGCCCCGTTCAATCAATCGCCCGCCGAGTGGAATGAATCGCAGGCGGGGCGGCGCCCGCTACATAAATTCTCAATGCCGGGTCGATCGCTGACGGCCCCGGGCCCGCCGCCTCTGGGCTGCGCTCGATGCGTCGATGTGCTGGCACCTCTGATGACTGTTTACTGATCGGCTAATAGTGCCGCAAAGTCGGCAAAAACGACCATCACCGGCCGCCCAACTGGGGAAATACATATTTATTATCGCAGCGGCCATTACCTCATCACGACTGCCGGTGCCGGTATGGACTCCCCAACATTGATCCCTGCTGTTGTCTTATCAGAGACAAAGAGATAATTTCAGCCTCAACGTTGTTCTCTGGTTCAAAAGAAAATCCATGAACGTGCGTTCGCTTCGATCACCGCACTTTGCTGCCCCGTTTACATCGATCCCTTTCTGTATGACGCCGACCATGCGCAGGGCGTGGGTGGTCGATTGCTGCTGGTTCACCTTTGCCAGTGCCATTCAATGTTGGTGAAGCGTGGCCGCTTTACCTAGAACCCAGGGTTACTCGCCCCCTCAGTGGGCTTTGTTTCTGTGTGTTGTGGTGTGTGGCTCTGGATACTGCCATTAACATTTCGCCACTGACCAGACATAACCCAAACGACTAAATAAGCCCCGCTAGGTGGTCAATAAGCCAGGCCCAGGGACATTTCGAGCACTGCGGGGGACATTTCGAACACCATGGGAGACAGATTGTTGGGACGGTGAAGTGCTTTAGCTAACCGTAGGGAATCTAGGTTTTAAATGGCCTGCCTGAATTACATTGCTACCGTAACGCATGTGATAAATGTGCGTTGTCCTGCAATCAAACATTGATGTTCGATTACATATTACGTGACTGAACGAAATGGGTAGGAGAGTTCGGTTCTACCCACTACGCTGCTCTTGCATTGTTTCTGTCATAGTATGGAGCGCACATACAGCCAGCCATGTTGAGATGGATCGCCCAAAAATTCTCGAAAATTTAGGTTTTAGTGAAGCATCTGAGTGACGAGTCTCAATGAATGCGTTTTAGTAGCAAGTCAGGCTCGAACTAAGTAAAAAGACCTGTATATTCTTTCTTCTGGTGAGGGACATCAACTATCCGCATACCATATAATGGAAAGAAGTCATTTGGTGTTTATGGATGCAATAAACCATAGGGATATGTGACGGCCATAAACCACAATGACAGTCGGACCATATGAGTGGCGTCAATAACTCACCCTTGGGGTGAGGTGAGGGGGTGCAACATACTGGGACTGCAGACCCTACCTCATTATTATACTGCGTCACTAACACGTCCCTTCGTGACGCACCGTGTCCATAGCTGCTCCTTCGTGACATCACGGGCCCTGATTGCTCCCTTTGTGACGTATCCGCCCATCTATGCCCTCTCAGTGGGAGCACATATCGGTCCGTGTTCCTATGCTAAACGGGCCTCCCTGTTCTTTCTGTGACACTACTGGCTGGTTCCATGGCGTGACGTCCCACCGTTTGTCCGTCAGGTTCGACTACTGCGGCATCTCGCTGCTGATTGTGGGCTCGTTCATCCCGTGGCTGTACTACGGCTTCTACTGCAGCTTCGTGCCCAAGGTGATCTACCTGACGTGCGTCATCTGCCTGGGCTCGGCCTGCATGATCGTCTCGCTGGTGGACAAGTTTGGCGAGCCCGAGTACCGCATGCTGCGAGCAGGTCAGTGGAGGACAGAGGGCGCGGTGGACTGGTGGGGACAGGGTTGACTGGTCGGGGATAGAGTTGGGTATGTGTGAGCATTGTGTATGTTCATTGTGTAATGTGAATACTGGTCTTCTTCGAATTGATAACGATTATTGAGATCGATAGGTAGTTTCGTAGTGAGGCCGTTGTTTGTGAGTTGTTTGAATGTAAAGTAGTTGTTATTGAGGACGAAGCGGTACACATAGAGCGCCGAGTAATCAACAGCATCATTCATTCCCCAGCAGCAGCCCCTCCACGCTATATTTCCGCTATACTGAGCAGTCATCGGTCGATGCCGTGCAGGCGGCCGATTATTATACAGAACCATACCGTCTTGCGTCAGCTGCTGCCGAAAGGCGCTCCTATTGTGACAGTGCGCCGGCCCGATCGAACTCATTAGTCCAGGCCGGGCCATTAGTACTCGATTCGTCCCGGTGACGTATGCGATTGGTGGTCGCTGCGTGGGGTCACGCCAGCGGCGCTCGGTGACAGACTGACAGGTCAGCGGGTGAGGTATGTGTTGGTAGCGACCGCGGGCCCGGAAACCGTGGGGCGCGAGGCTGCGGGCTGATGTCATTGGCTGGCGGTGACGCTGGCCGCTGAACGATTCATGCAGTGATTTAGGGGGGACATTGCGACTGCTGTGTTGTCGTGATTTAGTGAGGAGGGAACACGGTGGCTTTGTAGCGAATGAATTAGCTGGGGTCGTATGGTTCAATTGTAGTGACTGCATTATAAGTAGCATGACAGGTTTGCGCTGTTTGTTAGATGTGGCGTTGTGAAGGAACCGTGGTGTGTGAAGTTAGTGTTGATTGGCTCAGTGTCGCTGGGCATTGTGCGGTGATTAAATTGTGGTGGGTTTGTTGTGAATCATTAAGATTGGTGAGATAAGTGCAGTATATCTCGGTTATGCGGGGTGTACTCTTTTGACGTGATTGAATGGTGGTGCGCGGCTGGGGTGGGTCGGTTATAGTGTTTTCCGGGTACCCGTAATGCTGTTTCGTATCGTATCTATTGTTCCGATGTAAAGCTTTTCCAACCCTGTGAGCTGCGCGGGTCCGTCCAGCTGTAGCTCGTCGCCGCCGGTGACTCGGTGACGAGGCGGTGACTTAGGCGAGGTTTCTGACTGCACCGTGTGCAGGTGTGGCTGGCCGACATGCCGGTGCACGCTTGTGTGCTGTGCACTGTGCAGTATTTGTTGCTTCCGCTGCACGTTTTTGAGCTACTGCACTGTTGTGGTTGTGGTTGTGACGTGGCCACTGCGGTGCAAGGTGGTGTCTTTATGACGCCCGAAACCTGTCGTGATGAACTAGAAACCACACCCGGCCGTCAGGTCATGCCATGTACCCCAATTGCAACACGCCAGCTCACATGCACGTTGCTGACCAGTGCAGAACCTCTGACGCCCCCTTGACCAGTTACTAACCGCGCGTCCTCCTCCGCCCAGGTCTGTTCCTGGGTTTCGGTCTGAGCGGTGTGGTGCCCGCCGTGCACTACCTGTACTCGGAGGGCTGGTTCAACTCTGTGCCGCTCACGGCCGTCGGCTACCTGGCCCTCATGGGAGCGCTGTACGTGGCCGGCGCGCTGCTCTACGCCTTCCGCGTGCCCGAGAGGTGGTTCCCCGGCAAATGCGACATCTACGTGAGTGAAGTCGAGTGGTAGTTGTGGGTAAAACCGATCAGTGGTTGCATGGAGAGGGTTACTGGAGTTTAATTGCCTCTTCTTGGCTGGCACGTTGCTGGGCTAAGACGTCAGTCTTATTCGTTAAGAGTTGAGAAGCTAAGGTTGTATTTTTTTTTCTGTTACACGAATAGCCTGAATTTCATAATTCATTCGTCATTTACTGGAAAGTCCACCTGCATTGCACTCGGATGTTATTGATGAAGTCAGTCTGTGTCGCCGTAACTACGTTCCCACATCTAACGCTGCCCCCGCCCCCGTGTGTGCAGTTCCAGAGCCACCAGATATTCCACGTGCTGGTAGTGGCGGCGGCCATGGTGCACTACCACGGCGTCTCCGAGCTGGCCATGCACCGACTCACCAACGGCGAGTGTGCCTCCGATCAGCACCTGGTGCTCTGATGGGACGGACGGCGCCGATAGACACACACAGGGGAAGCGAGCCCCGAGGACGGACGGGACGGACGGAGAGCCGCCGGTAAGGGCGGACGGACAGAGTGTGAGAGCAATGCAGGGTCGTGCTGTGGCTGGCGCGGGTCACGTGCGGCACGCGAGACAGACAGACAGAGATGCTATTTAGTGCAGCTGCCGCTGCGCGGGCGGCGGCGCCGGCTCCGATTCTGTTGGCCGTAGCGGTAGTCGTTGGAGCTGTTATACCGGTATATGCGTTACGATCAGTGTATTTGAATTTCCGTTCAAGTGAGATCAGTATGTAATACACACTATCCGACACGAGGTGTGGACGATTGTCATGCAATAAGAACATGAAATAAACTAAGCTCGAAAAATCACAAACTTGAAACGGTCACGAAAATGCGCCCGATGAATGATATCGACTTAAACATTGAAACAACAAATCAAATGATTTAGACAAAAGAACAACGATCACTACAAATATTTACCACAATACGGAACGAAACAATGCGAATTCATTAAGACTACATTCAATTGATTTGTACGAATTAGCCAAGGTGTTACATAAACAACATCTACTGTAGATAAGATAAAAAGTGCAATAACGTACGCAAACAGGTACTGAACAATCCGCTAACAATTACAATGGGAATCACCCCGCGAAACATCCAAGCTGGACACAAATAGAACATCAATTGGTGAAAAGATGACTGCCTACAGCCTAAACACTACGGTTGTCCAAAAATCACTGACAAAAGGTACACAAATCGCACTGGCCAAAAATCACACTTTGTCTTTTGTACGACTCCACGGTACACATTAGTGGACTAGACATAAAATTACACCAAACTGGTCACGCGTGACACGCGGATGGGATCGCCGATATCTCACCAGGGGGCCAGACGCCAGAGCGGCGCTGGATAGATCCGGACAGTTCTGGATCGTACCGGATCGATACGCCAGGGATGAATGGGGGCGGGCGAATGGTCGCTGCCGTTCCGTGGTGACTAGTAATGGAGTGTCGGGCACGGCCGAGGAAGACGGAGCTTCCGGAAACGCGTGGAAGGCCCAGAATCGATGGCGGGGGGGGGGGGGCGCCGCGCAGTACTATGAACTGCGTCGCTCTTCCAGCACGGCGTCGACTGCGGAGTAATACAGGTAGCGAGCTGGCACCCCAACCCAACGCACTCATTCATTAAGTGAAAACGGGACTGGCGCGTCTTTAGGAAACATCCATGAAAAGGTGGGACAAAACCCCGTAAACGTCACGCCCTGAAACGTTCAGTAGCCACAGTACAAGTGAATTGTGAACCAGGGAAAGAAAACAGCCCAGTGGTGAAGGCGCAGGCCACTAATTTGGCTCAGATGTGTCGAATCAAACTGATCAGCAGACATGCCTGGATGGCAGTCGCTGATACCAGATTGGTCACGTAGAAACCCAACTTTCAGCTCACACCTAAAACAGAGCACCAAGGCCCGTCTGCGGCAACTATGAAAGCATGCTTCGGTTGCGATTCTCCCAGGATGCGAAATAAAACCATAAACGATGGTGAGATAGATATAGATCCAGGCTGCCACTGGCACACTCCTTTCAGAGTGTTTGCACGGCTTCAGTTACATCAGTGACCAAGAGACCTGTGACTATCAATTAGCGAACGTTGTGCCAAAGCCACTGAAATTCAACGCAACCTGGCACTGAGGGTATGACTAGACAAAGCCGAGCGAAATAAGAAATCTTTCTCGAATCCCTGAGGCACCAGCTGCGACAATTCGTGGACGATAACACTCATGGAAGTAGCTTTTCCTTCCTCAGGCGCTTTTTGACATGTTTTGCAGTCTGAAGAGCACAGCGCTGCAGTGACCAACGCCTAACGCGTAATACATAGAACTAAATGCGGTTAGAAACTATTTAATAAATGGTAAAATGACCCTACGAGTGGCCCAAGAAAAATGTTACGAACCTAAGTGACCCAGCTGTCCTCGGTAATGACGAGTGAATATGACGCAAGGCAAATAAAACCAACCAAAACATAACTGACCAATCAAATGCGCCAAGAGTCCCGGGCTTGAAACCGTCCATTCAAACCCACACCCAGCCTTCCCCATCGACCGACGGCAGCCTCTCCCACCTGAGAGAAGTCGGCGCGACAGTGGCGCCTCTAGCGGTAGTAGTGCGAGGTAGGAGGCGGCGGACGGCCCAGCGGCGGCGCCGCCGACCACGGCTGGGGAGCGCCGTGCTGAGGCGCGTGCGGCGTCCCGTGCTGTCCGTGTGGTGTTCCGTGCTGTCCGTGCGGCGTTCCGTGCTGTCCGTGCGGTGTTCCGTGCGGAGTCCCGTGCTGAGTAACGTGAGCTGCCGTATGTTGTAAGTTATGCTGCGTAGGATGCTGCACACCATGCTGTGCAGGATGTTGTACACTATGCTGTGTGGGATGCTGGACGCTGTGCTGTGCAGGATGCTGGATGTGCTGGCCGCTGTGCGCCGTTCCGTAGGGCGCGGCCGGCGGCGGCGGCGGCCCGCTGGGGGCGAAGGGCCGGCCGTACCCGGCGGCCGGCGGCGGCGTGGTCTGGTAGAAGGCCGCCGGGGACACGGCCGGCTGCTGGTAGGTGGAGTGCTGCGGACCGGCGGGCGAGTACCCGCTCTGGTAGCCGCCGTACTGCTGCAGCGGCTGATGGGACTGGTGGGATTGGTGGGACTGATGCGGCTGATGGGACTGATGTGACTGGTGTTGGTGAGACTGATGAGACTGACGGGACTGCTCGGCCGCCGGCTCCTGGCCCTGGATAGGGATAGTGATGAGGTTACTGCTGCGCTGGGTGGTCATCACGGGTATCTGCTGCTGCTTCATGGGCGGCGCCGGCGGCTTGGCGCCATAGCCAGCCGGCCGCGGGCTGGTCAGGCCGCCCGGCTCGCCGTGTGCGCCGTACGCCGGCGGCGTGCGCGGCTCGTGGCGGCGCGGGTCGCGCGGGTCCGGCAGCGGCCGGTCCTCCGACAAACGTCTGGGCGGCGGCGGCGGCGGGGGCGGCAGCGGCTCCGGTGCCGCCGGCCGCGACAGGCCCGGACCGCCGACCGGCAGACGACGGTGACGGTGGTTAATGTGAGCCTGAAAACGACACAGTGTCAGCGACTCAGCAGCATTACACAGTTTCTATAGACTACAATACTGAGACAGGTCAGGCTTACCGTAGTTTTCACTGCCAGTGCCAATTCAAGCAGGGCGTACGTGCTAAATACGGGTGCAGCAGCCAACACACTGGCTCCTTGGTTGAGCTCTACCCTCAAACCCGAGTAAAAAGCCTTCCGTACACACCACAAAGTTTGTACCGCTTGACCGGGAGCTGGCGTGTATCTCAACGCCAGCTTCCGCTTACTCCAGCTCAAGCCTCGAGACCATTTTTCCCATGCTCGCCCAGTCTCCTTTCAGCGTCCCCAGTTTCTCACCCTCCCCTGCTCTCCCCACTGCTGGTAGCTCACCTCCAGATCTCGCTGGCTGAGGTAGGTGCGCCGACACCCGCTCACGTCGTACTGTTTTCCGTCGTGCAGACACATGAACAACTTCCCTAGGCCGGCGCGCTCCACGCGCGTGGCCCGGTCGCCGCAGCGCCAGCACTTGTCCATCACCTTGGCGCAGTCGTAGCAAAGCACGTGCTTGCACGGAATCTGACAACGTACAGAGGAAGAACACGGAGCGGTCAGGACACTTGGCGACGCACTTGCAGAGAAAAAAATATCCGATAGCATTCGATAATATCGCACCATTTATCGATTCCTATGAAATTATAGGACCGTTCAGTTGGTAAAAAACATCATACAAAGTATGAAAGCAGACTATAAAAAGTTATACAAACAATTACACCATATATATTCTTACCATTCTTCCATAGGCCAGGATGGGGCAGTCACACTTCTCACACAGGTGTATCAGTGGATTGAGAACCTTTGTCGCAATCAGGTTTACCTGGTAGGCAGAGGTAAGCGATCAGCATCAGCAGCGTATAATGGTTCAACGTGCTCATAAATCCTGCACAACACACGAAGTACGAACAAAGAGAAATTCAACGCAATAAGGAAGCAGACAGCAGTGCTGTGTTCATTGCTCAATGAACGAAACTTTATGACATAAGATCACATGCGTTGCGATGCCTGAAAATTAGATCACCTGATTCCATTCAGCGTGGAGTCATATGTATTAGCGTTATGCCCGGTAATTGTTAATGTTTGTGAGCGATCTGCCCCGATACGGTGTGCCGCGGACCGGAGACCGGACTCTCAGACGGCACACGGAGCTGATGGGGGTCGTCTCCGCAGCTCGGGAAGGACAGGGGAGAGGATTACAAGATAGTCGAGAATGCAGCGTTGTGAGCGCAGTGCACGCTTTACGTGTTCGAACGATTTGATCATCTGACGAACAGATCAAGTAGAAATCCGAATTCGCACTCCACCGGAGCAGCATATAGTCCATTTTGCAGCGGTGATTTTCGTGTTTCTAACTCTGAAACTACCTCACTGAGCGCCTCCCAGTGCCCCGTCACCGCCCGATACCTTGTGGTTCCAGGAGAGTCGCAGCATGGGCTCGGGCTGTCCGCGCGGGATGGTGCTGAACGTGGCCGGCTCCAGCTCGGAGATGTCCGCCTCCATGTCGAACACGCGCGCGGCCGGCGGCGGCGGCGGCTCCACCGGGGAGCGGGGCCCGCCGCCGGACGGCGCCGCGGGCCGACATGGCGACGAGGAGAGCTCCGATCCAGAGTCGGCCTCATCGTCACTGGCGATCACCTGGGGATGGCACGCAGCAGAGACGCCAGTGTTCAGCATCCTGGGGGACTGGGTGGGGGATGAATAGTGAGACCTGATGGTTGGTATAGTGTATTACGTAATTGAAAAACCAATCTAGACAGAATCACAGGAGAAGTGGAGCCATACATAGACACCCCTACTCACCCTAACACGCCGTCTGACTGGACGAGCCCTGCCTCGCGGTCGGACGGGAGGGCGATCCCTGGCCGGCCGGCTGGTCACGCGGCCCCCAAACCCTTGTCCCTCCTCCATGGCGGGATGACAGACACTACTGCCTCATGAGCTGTGGGGTGCCAGAGCTGCTGTCAGACACAGATAAGGTGAATTACACTGACAAGTTGAAGTAGAACTTAGAAATCAGGTAGAAGTGAAGAAGATAATGAGGTCCAGTCTGCACTTTGAAGTAGAGTTTTGACACTTTTTTTTATAAATTTAGCCCGAACCTTTTGATGGGAAGGATTCACAAGGACAGAGCCACCGCTAAGCGAAGCTTGTTGCGATGACCCTGCCCTCTACCCTCCGATCGCGCAATTCCGGTGCTATGGCAGAATTTAGAGTCCAAAGTTTAACGTGCGCACAAAGCCGCGCACGGCCGGTCCCCTCGCTGACTTCGCCTGGCTACGGCCTGCCACCAACCGCAACCATACCTGTCAGGAGGCCCATAAATGTCGAGCGCCCGTCGCGCTTCGAACCCGGACTGTCATAACCGGGAACGCGTGCTCTCACCACGCGGAGTCCAACGCTCTAACCAACTGAGCTACGGGACCGGCACTTTCCAGCAAGGTCTAGCCATAACTATAGTGCGCACCATAAGGCTGGTAAAGGCGACAAATTAAAATAATCTTTCACCTGCTGGTATTAGGTAATAAGTTTAAATAACATACAATTAAAGGAAACAGTCCACTTTCCTGAAATCAGTATTTTGCTATTGATTTATGATTTTTTATGCTCAAAATAATCATGAAATAAAATAAAACCTTTTTGTAAAAACAATTATTTTCTATATTTTAACATAGGACAAACTATATTCTATGTAAAATAATGTTTGACGCGGAAGCTTATTACCCATTGACCAATCATATTGCGTAGCTCAAACCTACGCATACTGCATTCGCTGTAAGCAGCACGCTGATTGGCTGACGATGACGTGGCTGCATTCCTGTGTAAGGCACGCATACCTCTACAAGGCACTCTTTTCGGAACGAGAAGTGGAATATCTTCGTCTAGGGTGATCGTTGAGCCGTAAAAGCTCCTAATTTGTGCTAGTCTCAGCTCAAGCTACGAAACTGCTATTCCAGCTCAAAACCCCATGTTAAAAGTGAACTATTTCCTTTAACTGTACAACACAAGTCTGTCATAGTTCATGCTGTGCTGTCATTATTTGTTACAGCAATGCATGATGAAAAGTTGCATTCATTCAACATTACTGTTATAAACTTGAAATGCACGAAAAAAAGCTCTATAGGTACCTTTATCAATATCACCCAGCTCTCAAGCTTGCGCACCAGTTGCAGTAGCGGCCCCTACTCGATCTGAATAACCCGAACGTAGTATATGTTCTTCACCATGCTAGACGCGATAATTAAAGGGATCATGCTTGGATCATGTTACGTGACGGATTTGAACAATTTTATTTATATTTATCCTTCCCTCCGCGGCGTATCCCCGTTCCCGTCGCGCGAGTCCGCCCACAACAAGCGAAGAGCCGATGCCAGATGAGCCAAGTTGCCGAAAATCTCGAAGTCAGCAGAAAACATCACTATCATTTAAATGAAGATTACGTAGTATTCATTTTTTCAATCGCTTGCATGATTTATTATCAGAATATTTATGTCATTTTACTGCGAATTAAATACCTAAAAATATGAGAAAAATAAATGAAATATTACGTAAAACAGTTGCAAGTTTTTTTTAATTACGTCATAACGTTTCAAATTTATCAAAAAAATCTAAAAATCTCGCTAGATTTGGGAGTTCTGTCGGTTTCTGAACAATAAACCTTCAAAGCGGGTTCATAAATGAAGCACAGTTATTTATAACGTTTCGGAAACAAGTGTGAAAAGATCGAAAGCTTATCTTCAATTTGTCTGCATAAATAGTCAGCAATCAGGCTTGGCTTTTGCATCGGTTCTTTGAAATGACTGGAGATATCTCTAATAACTTATAGCGAATCTCTAGAACATGTGCCGTATATCGCAAGTTCATTGAAACAAGTAGAACTGGCAATTCGAACCATAACAACAAGTCGAAGATGGAGGTCGCTGCGGGGCTTAGGTCAGGGAAAAGTGTGCTTATTTTGTCCTTAGTTGTTGGCTGCTTCGCTTTATTATGGCCAAGAATATTCTTCCCCATGCTGCAGTCCTCATTCACCCCTGCGCCTCCGGAAACGACTAATGAAGGCAAGTATAAGGCTTCTTCGCAAAATGAGTCATTTCTGGCGCAAAAATTGGCTGCAAAAGTTTTTTCATCTTGAGGTTATTGCGGCTAGATATGGATTTGCGTTATGCCAAACACACTTTGAAAAGTTTTTCAATATTAATGTTTGCTGTAACTCAAGAAATGGCCAGGTTTAAGAAGATGTCTTGTGGATGCACTCGGCTTGCATGGACTTGCTGTCGTGTGTACCCAAATGTTAGCGAAGGGTCTTAATCCCGGACAAAGCTGTGTGTGCTCCTTTTTTAACTTCTGGTTACCAGGGGTAAGCAAGGCCTAACTTTTGGAGCTTAGTTAATCATAGATATGCTACTTTGACTTAAATTATTTTGTTTGAAAACAGCCACACACAAATTTGTTCACTTTAGAATGCCTAGAGCAGTGTGGCTGTTTCATCACTGCCAGGGCCCTGTTTCACCGGTGATAACAGCACGCTGCTTTTACACGTGTCAAATTGGGTTTCTATGGAAACATCAACAGGCCCATTGCTCCAACACTACCACAAGTGTGACGTCAGCTCGCGCAATTTGATAGCAGCGTGGTAGCAGCGTCCCGTGAAACACTGCCCAGATTGCACGTCATGGTGACAGCTGACATACTGGGCCAGCCAGGATAATCAACCAGATGATAAACCATTCCACTCCAGCTTAATTAAGGAAGCTCAAATGTTAGCATTATGCCATGGCTGATCTTGTTCTATCTTCCTTGCCAACACAATAGATTCCTGGGCATCTGTCAGCACAACATTTTAGACCATGACCTTGAGCTGCTCTGTTCTTCAGGCCTTTTAGGCTTGAGCTGCTCATAAAGCAGTACATCATTCTGAAGACTGGCTGCGGGATATTCCAGGCTTTGCTGAGACAGTTTTGCCAACATTACCATTCTTTGCAGCATGGTAGATTGGTTCCCAAAATTTATGGATAGGTTATCAATTGACACTGGCTGGAATCTCCAGTTACCACTGCCCTTCCCTTGAGGGTTAACTCTTCCATGACCCCACATCCAACAGCTGCCATTACTGGCACCCGACCTCCGAGCATTCTGCCCTGCTGCCACCCGGTGCCGTTCACCAAGGAGCGCAATGCGCTCTTCTTCACGGAGCTGTGTCGGCGGCTGTCGTGGCGGGCCGACCGCAGCAGCGCCGAGACTGCCTCGCTGCACCTACCGCCCGAGCCGCGGCCGGACATCTGGACGCCGGGCCTGGCCGGCTGGTGCGCCGACGAGCTGTGGCGCGCCTGCGGCGTGCAGCTGGATGAGCCGGCGCTGGAGAAGTTCCGCCGCGCCGCCGACGACCCGCCCACCAGGAACCTGACGGGCTGCCTGGAGGGGACGTTCGGAGTGCGGAGGGCGGACGTCCGGCCGCCACGCGGGATCGAGCTCACCGCCGCCAGTGAGCGCTGCCACAGAGTCGCCACACGGTCCCGGTGGTGGCGGACGTCCTAATAGAAATGTGACGCGTGACTAACAAACTGCTGCAGCTCATCAATACCAGATGACGGAAATGGTGGCTGCGTTACAGTTCCTGACCTTCTCACGCGTTTTGTGAAACATGACTAACACGGTAGCTGGAAGCTTTGTGAATAACAGTGAACCTGCCTCTATAATGCGTCGGGGGTTTGCAATACTGATATTGTGGTTGTTTGCTGTGGTACGGCTCTATTCGTTCTGAATAATAACGCCTATCTTTTGCATGAATAATTCGAGCCATTTCAGCCACTACAGGGTGTCCGGATAGTTCTGGCGCTTTTCAACATTTTCTAAAACAAATGCCATTGGTTCATAGATACTAATCAATGGATCAAAACAATGACCAGGGACACCAAGCCACATGCTTCCGCTACGTGCTCATTCAATGTAACCATCGTCGGCGCCGACGACGGCCTCGACGTAGGGGAGGAAGCGTCTGCGGGTTTTGACGATGCGGGGCATTTCCAGGTCCTCCCATGCTGTCATGATGCGAGTCTTCAGCGACTCCAGGTTGGGGTGAGAAATGGCCTAGATCCTGTTCTACAAAACGCGTAGCACGCCTTAGTCGAGCGGGTCAGGTTAGGAGAATAAGGCGGCCTGATCTCATTTCGCCACGGTGATCTGGCCCGGCAAGCTCCTCTGTCAGTTTAGCTTGAATGGCAGCGGCGTTGTTGGAGGGTGCTCTGTGCTGTTGAAATGCGAAGTGACCCTTAGGGCATGTCGTCTTGACCCTCGGGTTGATGTGGCTGTCCAGGAACCCCTCGTGGGCCAGCCTGTTATTCATTTATTCGACATTGACGAAGATGATGGGACATTTTTGTCCATCAGACCCCCGCACTTTCTTCGATTGCCGCGCTGAAATGCTGCTCCGTTCCCATATCGCGTTCGAAACGGTCTGAGGATATTTTCTAAGGAATTCCCGAGTCGAAATAAACCTTTACCTGCTAAACCATTCATCGAAAAACGCCGCATCGCGCTGCAGCTCGAGCCTCGTTCAAGTCGCACCCGGCCGCCGCGCGCAGGCATTCAGCGACAAGGCGCATCTTCGCCCATCTACCCATCACTGAAAACGATTTCAAGGTCATATTTACACGACCTCTGGCTGAGCAATCAACGAGGGGTCATGTCTGTGATGATTGGCTGAATGTCCAATAATCACAGCGCGCGTTACACGGCGTCCAAAAGAAGCGCCAGGACTTTCCGGACACCCTGTAGTGCATGTGTTGATGCTAACAGATACTAAGTGTCTGATGTTAATGAATTTATGCTATATCCATTCCGATGTTACATAGATAGGTTTGTCTGTCCCGTAGCTCAGTTGGTAGAGCATTGGACTCCCGGTAGTGAGAGCCCGGGTTCGAGACGCTCCGGCGCTCGATATTTGAGACTCCTGACGGGGATGGCTGCGGTTGGTGGGAGCAGCCGCAGCCAGTTGAAGTCAGTTGAGTGGGACAGGCCGTGTCCGGCTTTGAAGGGCACGTTAAACTTTGGCATCTAAATCCTCCCGTTACCCGGAATTGCGCAATCGGACGGTAGGGGTCGGAGTCTACGCAACAAGCTCTGCTTAGCGTGGGCTCCGGCTCTGTCAATCCGTCCATTCAAACATTCGAGCTAAATTTATAAAAAAAAAAAAATAGGTTGAAGCTTCAGAGTTAACTTACTCAAGTGAAACTTCGTTGCCGTCACTGATCTGATCTTTTAGCGTACAAAACACCACGTTTGTCGAACTCTTCTCTTGTTACTTCTGTCGCCAACGTGATCAGTGGTCTCACCCATCACATTTTGCACCGCCCTTCTAGCTCCTCCACTCCGAGGCCTGTGGTGACAGTGTCCGTCTCTCTCCGTCCGACAGACCAGCTGCCGGCGGGCCGCAGGGTTCCCGTCCACCCGGGACTGCGCGGAGACCTGCCGCCCGCCGCCCAGGCTCACCTACACGACATCAACCGACAGCCGAAACGCATCATGGACCGAATGGGACGGGTGAGTCGGGTGGGCCGTAACGGGGGCGGGGAGGAGCGTGGGTTGAGTAGGAGGCAGGATGTCGGGGATGTCGGGGCCACAGCAGCGAAACACGGGTATCAGATGAAGGCGGATGGCCGATGGGGGTAGGACAGTGGGTCTTTTTGTAACACCGGTGAGCTGGTAGACGCGTTTGGCTTCTAGGTTGGACGGGTGTATCTGTGACGTTTTGTGATGTTCACCCTGAAAACATGGGTCATTCGTTATTGATAAAATTCTTCGCTTTCATCGCGTGGCCTTCCCTTTCCGTTCAGTGTCATCTGACTACTAGCCACCCATATTCTATTGGTTCCTCCCTCTCACTCTCTATTGACCATGCTCTTTCCGCCGTGTATCATTCCGTGTTGACCCGGCGTGTATCCGGTTCCAGCCGGGCCCCCAGCCGGGGAGCCGTCCCACGCCGGGCGGCTACGGCGCCGTGCCGCCGTCCACCAAGGGCAGCAGCACCATGGGCATCATCATGCCCATCTACACCATCGGCATCGTCGTCTTCTTCGTCTACACCATACTTAAGGTGAGATCGCAGAGCCGTGATGGAGCTGGGGACGGCTGGTATGGGCGTGTGGAGTTTGGAGGAGATCTGTTGTGGATGCGTGCTGAGACAGGCTTAATTAGTCTGCCTTTAAGGAGCTCAGGTGGGCTAGGTGTTTCATAGTCTTATCTTTGCACGTTTTTGTAAGGGAGGAAGGAAATTTTGTAACGTGCACATAAGGTATGATAATACGAGAGGAAGTTTCACTAATGCTGCGAATGACTATGCGCCATTGCAGTAGTTAGTTTTCCATTTTTCGATGCTGTGCTAACGTGACAAACCTGAAGCCTGTCGGACGCCTATGATTCCCGCCGACCCCGACACACTACCTACCGTGTTATGTTACGTGCTCACGTGCCGCGAGCGTCTACCCTGGCACTCGTCTGCTCCTGCCGATCCCCCCGGGGGCGGCGGCATACATTCCGCGCGTACCGCGGCCACGACCTGAGCCCAACAGAGGTCATACAGGCTGCCCCGCCGATACCAGCCCGAGGGCCCCCGACCGGCCCGGGCATGGTGATGATTTGTCTCACATCAGTCACGACACGACCGTTAATTACGGGGTCATTGAGCGTTCGGGGATGGGGTTAGAGTATTTTGGCACGGATGCTGTTTGGATAGTGATATTTGTGTGGGCGGATGATCGCAGAGCTATTAACTATCTCTTAAACTATTTGGTGTGATGGTTGGAGTGAACCGGTGGTTTGGTGAAACTTAAGGCTCCACAGAGTTGGCGTTTTGTGCGGTGGTTATTTTAGAGGCTCGCTCAGATATTCGGGGTTATGTTGCGTCATTACCGTTTTCCCATCTCGGTGATTTATGGGTGTCGTGTCGTCAGTGCTCACAGGACGTCCCCGCATTGGCTGCTATTTCGGGGTCGGCCGCTGCTCCAGCCGAGGCCTCCGCGGGCCGGGTGTCTGCCCAGAGCGGCCACTGGCGGCGTATGTTAAAAATGCAGGCGTGACCTTTCCACCCCAACTCACGGACTGGTGTGGTTCTGGCGCGCCCTTTCCATCGAGTTCCCGCGGAAACATCGCGCCATTATTTGGCTTCCATGACGTCCGCATGTCATATGGCTTCGTCCGCCGCGGCATATCCTCGGTTATCAGTCTCGGATAATACCTTCTCAGTCTCATCCCAGCGGGTAAGAAAACCCTTGGCCACCTCCGCACAGCTGATGCTCGAGTTCAAAGTCTCTCAGCTGTGCCGGCGACTCTGCACCGGGCGCGGACGGAGCCCCGATCGGCCGGTGACAGTCGGCCGGCCGCATTTCTGCCGCCCCGCTACACTCTGTCTGGTGTCGGGCAGACGGCCGCCCGAAATAGGCTGGCAACAGCGCCGTGCCGCCGCCGGAGACAGGCCCCGGGCCACGGCCAAGGCTATCTGGCAACGGAGACTTTCAGAGATTTACCGGCGCGTTCCGCCGCGGTGCTCATGTGCGCGACATTGCTGACATCTAGTGGTGGAAAGAGGAAACAGTAGTTACGTGATTATTTACGGCTAATGGGATGTGCTTCAGGCTGGGACAGTGAAGCTGTGTTGAGACCTAGAAGAAGTGGGCCTTTCTACGATCTACTGATATAAAATTGCCTCAACATTATCATTTTTTACTTGAGAGCTTGTCTGAATTATACATTGAAGCTAAGAAATGTTTACTCGGCACCATTGTTTCAGTCTTGTCTCCCTCTCCATCAATCATTTATTCCGTCCAGCGACTGACTGTTCCCCGTGTCTCAGGTGATGTTCAAGAACCCGGACCCGTCGGAGAGCAAGGAGCCCATCATTCCCGACTACCACCTGTCCACCGAGTACCGTTCGTACGGCTACCACTCCGGCTCGGGCCGCTCGACGGTGGACGGCGCGCCGACCGGCCGCTGCCGCCCCGTGGTGGTGCGCCGGCCGCCGCCCGAGCCCGAGACGCCGCCGCCCAGACAGAAGGCCGCCGTCACCGCCGCTGCCGCGCCCGCCGCCAACTCTGTCCCCGCTGCTGCATCGGCGCAGACCAGACGTAGGTGGAACTGGGGAGCTGGGTCATTTGGTCGTGTTTATATAGCGGTTATATTATGTCCCGCAGTAACTCTCTGTCGAATTTCGGTTGCTGGTCCGTTCCCGCGCTTACATTTCTTTTTCATGCGTTTGTTAGTGTCAAGCGAAAGATGCTATTATTCGCACAATTGCCTATTGAGATATTTGGCTGGTACTCTGAGGTGCAGTGTTCTCTCAACTATCTGACCTTAGCATTATCTGACCATGGTTTGGCTGTTACTCTCAGTCCCACTACCCCCTACCTCTGACCATGACCCTGTTCTCTACTGACCTCTCTCTCTCTCTCGTTGAACCAAACGTGACCCTCTCGTCTCTGTATTGGTTTCAGCGGAGGACGCCGAGATTGACCAGCTGCGCCGCCGGCTGGAGGAGACCGAGAGAGCCATGGAGCGCATCATGAAACAGATGAGCACCGTCTCGGAGAAGCTGAACGTCGCCAAGATCAGCTCCAACATCAAGGCCATCAAACAGGTGGGATATAATGCCAGCGGGGGCGTGATCGTGATCGGGTGAGCGGAGGGTGAAGCCGGTCGGACTCGTTACACTACGGTGGCATGAAGTCGTTTAATTTGGGTGGTGTGATGGATTTCTGGACTGGGGACTGGACGGTTCCCAGTTATGCTCTCCCCCGTGTTCTTTGGGATGCTTGGGTGGGTGTTTGATGCAATCCGTGAGGTATGGATAATTGCCGCTGTTTGGCAAGTCAGAGTACAAGAATATTGTGAGGCCCAGTAGCTACCTGCTAACATAATGGTGAACTTCACGTGATAATTGCGACACATGTCACGACTGTAACTAGCGACGGCAGCTTTTGACGATTGACATTTCCATCATGCTGCTAACAAGGACGAGCCTGATGATGGAGAGGAGGTAGTTGAGGATCAGGTAAGAATATTTCAGCTTAGATGGAGCAATTTATTACTTGAGCTGTTTGAACTTTTTCTCAAAAGACAAAAACGCTATTTTGTACTACAAAACTTACAAAGGGAAACGGCGACAAAATTAGTCAATCAACGATTAACTATTAATGTTTGCCCATGCAATGCAGATGGATAGACAGGAACGAGGTAAGCAGGCGAAGCAGTGGTAATCTTTTCTCCAGCAGATATTTTAAAACCTTTGTGTCGTGTCATTACAAGCTGCCCTCTGATCAGGAGTCAGAGCATCAGGAGCAGGAGGAGGCCGATCCGGAGGATCAGGAGGTGGGTCATCACATCAACGATCGCACATTGCACAAAGAAGCTGCAAATTGCACGCATTCAACAAATTGCACGTTGGTCAATGCGATCTTCGACACTGATTGTGTCGACGATCGCAGTGTCGATCGCATCGAGTGTCGCATCGCAGTGTCGATCGCATTGTGTGCCGATCGCATCGAGTGTCGATGTGATCGGCACTCGACGTGCCGACGAGATTGTTATGCGCTACCACTTCCTTTGTTGGGCTGTCAGTCGTCACCTCTGATTTTCTTCATCCTCCTTCCTGTGTGGTTGAAGTTCTGCCGGTGACGCCCCGTCCTCCCTCCCGACAGGACCTGTGGGGCTCCACGGACTCTGTGGCCTCCGACAGCCTGGCGTCGGAGCGCTCACTCTCCATGGAATCGCTGGCACAGGTACGACTTAGACGGGCCGGCTCACGCACGGTATAGTTACCTAGACCATGGAGTCAGTGGCACAGGTGCGACTTAGGCGTGCCGGCTCGCGCATATTGCTCTTAGGACAGCAATAAGGCCCTATGTGGGGCCGGGCGGCTCCGGTTTCTGTGTGGTCAGTGTGGTGTTGTCGGTGTGGTGACGGTTCGGCCCCCGTGGTTTTCAGACTGAGGCGTCTCTGGCTTCACTGGAGGAGGACGTTGGCAAGGCAGCCCAGGGTGAGCTCCCAGCCACACTGACATAACAGAGGGATATATTTCGTTGGCGAATATGCATTTTGTTTGTAGAGAAACGTACTGACTGGGGCGGAATTGCCAGTCATGTTGAAGTGTAAAAAAGGATCATTATTTCGGAAGATTGCTCTTTTCTGTTATGTTACTAGAAACGCAAAATGCAAATATCAAGAAGTATGTAGCTTCAAAATGTCCATCGTACTATTCTGTATTAACATTTCGCCTGTCTGTTTTCCCTCCGTCCAGCGGTGAACAAGAAGAAGGGCTCCAAGGAGAAGAACGGCCACGCGGCTGCCAACGGCACCAAGGCAGACGTGTCGGGACGGAGGCGGGTCCAGGAGCTGAAGTCGTGAACCGACCGACGGACGAGAAGGAGCGAGACGGTAGAGGAGGGGACGGTGGGGTCTGTGCGTGGCGCGACACTGTTCGGACTGTCGGTGGTTCGTCCGGCCCGGCGTGAGGTCCCTGAGGAGAGGGAGCGGCGACCAGCCCGGCGCCGGGAGTGAAAACGTGGCCGAGGTGGTCGGACAGGTCGCTAGTACATTTGGACTGTATGTTCAGAAGGCGAGGTGTTGATGACAGTGCTGCCGGGAAGGCACGCGCCACTCGTTTGGAGTAAACCGTGTGGTATGTGTGGGTTTACCATTTTATCAAATTGATGGCGATTGTATTCTCCCCACCCATAATACTCACCCGTCCGTATCGGCTTCTCTGATCTGAACTTACCTCAGTCAGTCAAAGTTTCAGAGTCAGTGCTCACCGGGACACATTTACCGAACTGTATCCACATCGGAATGGCAGGGGGCCGCTGCTCTAGTCACCATAGTGCTTTCGTTTTGCAGCTGAGTTGTGCATTTTTAGGGAACGCTTTACTTTGTGTGTATGTACAGGTCTCGCGAGATTAAGCGGTAGGTTTTGCACTTTTACATTTCCGGTTATATCTCAGAATCTACGATGATACGATCTACGATGAAGCCATTTTACACGATCATGGCCGGCTTGTTACCCAACAAGTCGATCGCATCTTCAACACTTAAAAGCTTAAGACGACGAAGATATAGCCTGAAGTACACTAAATTTTCTAGGTGCAAAACCTACCGCCAAAACCCGCGAGACCTGTACGTTTTTGTGGCTCGCTCTATGAGGCATATTTACCGGATTTTTTAGGTTCCCGTGTAAGAGCTTTTTATTTCTTTTTACCAGCTACAGTTTTGATTTAGATACCGTACATCTATATGTGAAGTCACTGGATTCTAGTGCCTTTTCAGTTTGTGAGTTTCTTTAACCTGGTATTGTCGTGCTACTGAAGAATGTTAGTGTTCACATACCTACTTACTGCCCCGACAATCTAGTCATGGCATGCGGTTCGTAATGCTCGTAGTGAATGTTTGTCTGTATGTGTGCGTGTACGGACATACCGGAATCTCCCGATCAACGTGACGACATTCGAGACCATGAGCGTTGTCAAGCCATCATTTTTCATGCTTGTTATCATGAAATGATCAGTAAGAACAGGTATACGTCTCGGCAGTTGCTGGCCGCTAAAACCTACCACGTGGCGTCAGTCGTCATTTGTCGTCGGGTTACCGCGTCAAGCACGCCCGCTGGATGATCGTTGTTCCGCCGCGTTAGTAATGCCGGCTTGTGTGCGTGTGTGTATATCATTGTATCTCGCCTCGGACTGTTATCTCTCATTGGGCGCTGTAGCCCCCTACTGGAAACCTCGTGGGGCGACCGAGCTCGCCGAGTGTGAAGTTCGTTACGGGCAGCCGAGCCGACCCAATTGTAGGGGCCTCCCCGCCGACGGTTAACGGTTCGTCAATGGACACGATTAGTGGGAACATCTGGCTCGGAAGGTCGGCCCCGGCTAGTTGGATGTATAGTGCGAGTCTGGTCTGACGAGTCATCGAGACAGATATCCTTTACACGGTGATTTTGGCGCACGGATGCGCGATCGCCACTAACGTCTAGTCACATGTGCAATACACCGAGATAAATACAGAAACGTTAAAATAATACCGTCTGTTTGTACGTGGTTGACCATTGTTCTTGAGCATGCCTCGGGTTCGCAATAAAGCACTTCGGATAGCCTATACATTGTAAATACACATATATTGTAAAAACGTATCACATTTCCAAGCTTCTAACGGCAGCAGTCCTTTCACATGGCACATTGACAGACGGGTTCCGCTCCGAGCCAAGCGCCACGCACTCGTTTATCCGACCCGGGTTCCGCGGATTCGTGAAAGCCTCTAAGCGCACGGAAAACCCATCCCCCCATCTTCCAAAAGATGCAAACATGATCGATTGCACGATGTGGCTTCATTTAACTGGAAAAAGCACTGGCCTGCAAACAAAACAGTCAACGCTTACAACACCACTGTACAACACACGATTTAAAAATCACAGATCTAACAGCCCGATCACTTCTTGAAGAACTTCAGAATCGACCCGTTCCTGGCTCGCCCGGCGGTTCCAGCGCCGGCGGCAGCCCCTGCGGCAGTTGGTCCCCTGGGACTGACCTTCTTATCGCCGGAGGGCGCCCCACGCCCCGCCGACCGACGCGCCATCTTCAGCTCGAACTGAATGTCCGGCGGCAGCTGACTGAACACGTCCGGGTCCCAGTCCTCCGGGCTGCTTCCCGACCCTCCTCCGCCTGGAGTCTGGTCCTCACACCGAGCGGTCGGGTCTGGATCAGCTGCAGTTGCTGCTGAGTCCGGTACGGGTCCGGGGGTGGAGGATGACGGGGACTGTGCCGAGACCCGCCTATGTAGGGTGGCTGGCGTTTCCTCGCTGTCAGCTCTCTCCTCCGATGAGGGGTGTGAACGATGGGCGGGGTTTGCTTGGGTAGAAACGCTCGGCGCCTGGGGTCGTTTGGAGGTTACATGAGGTGAAGAATTTCCAACTGATCGCGATCTCACAGGGTCTTCCGACCCACCACCTCTGGTGGGAGAAGCGGTCTTCACCCGCTCGGCGTCCAAAGTCTCTCGCTCAGTAGTGGAACTATTCACCTTCAACTCCGCCTCCCGACGGGTCGTCGCCGACCTCGCGATGACCGGTGACCCGGGGTCATCAGAGTCACTGTCGGGGTCATCCAGGTCACTGCCTGATCCCCTGTCATCGTCACTGTCCTGTAGCTCCACGGGGGAAGGGCTCCTTGACCGTGTCACTTCGTCACCTGCAGTGTCCCCAGCCTTATCAGAGCACGTTGCCGCGCCGTCTGACCTGTCATCTAGAGCAGCGAGCTTAGAGTCACTCTTTGAATCGATCGAACCGTCAAAGAAGCTGGCAATAGACCTCTGCTTTTGTTTCTTGCTCGGGCCCACCTCCTGGTCACGTAGGAGTTCCGATTTGATATCGGGCGGCAGGCTCTCCCACACTGCCGGGTCCACGCCTCCGGGAGGGGCGTCATCTCCTGTGGCATCATCGAGACTCTTCCTCTTGGTGGCTGAGGAGGCAGCCTTCTGGACAAACCTGGCGATGCCGGCCTTCTCCGAGCCGCTCTGTTCGCTGAACCCGGTCACGGCCAGTCCGAGCAGCGTCAGGTGGAACGGCTCGTCCTTCAGCATCTTCTTCAGCAGCACCATGGCCTCGGCCAGCAGCCTGTCGCCCACCTCCCGCTCGCGCTCCCTCCATCTGGCGAACAGCGAGGGCGGCACCTTGGTCTGCCGGCTCTCTCTGAACCTGCCGTAGTCCTCTCGGTTGTAGCGGCGGATCGACAGCTTGAGCACGGTCGGCGTACGCCCGTCCTCACCGAGCAGCACCATGACGCGCCGGGCGAGCTCCCGGAGCTTCACCTCACACTCCTCGACACTGTCCACCCGCCGGAACCCGTCCTCGACGCCGATACTGAGCGCGGCGGAGGAGGGCTTCACCTCACCAGGGTCCACACCGAACGCCAGAGCCCTCAGAGCGGCGACCGTGGCGGCGCTGCCCAGAGGCCGCAGCTGAGCCGGGGTGGCCCGGCGCAGATCGGCCGTCGTCCGCACCCCGAGATCGCCCAGCTGGGTGGCAGTGCGCGAGCCGACGCCGGGCAGCGCGCGTACGGCGCCGGCAGACAGCAGCAGGTCGTTCACGCCTCCGGAAAAGAGCACCGTCTGCTGGTCGGGCTTGTGTGTCGCCCCGGCTAGCTTGGCGAGCAGTTTGTTGAAGCCGATGCCGGCGCAGCTGGTGATGCCGAGTTCCTCTCGGAGGGCGCGGCGAACGTCCGCTGCCAGACTCGCCGCCGCCGTCAGCCGCGCCGAGCACCCGCACGAGCAGCTGTCGGCGCTCCCCAGCGCGTGTCCGGGCGGCGCCGCGGCCGGCGGACCGCCCGCCGCGCGAGTCGCCGCCTCCGTGACGTCCAGGAAGTTCTCGTCGAAGCCGAGTCGCTCGACGCGCCGCGAGAAGCGCGTCAGCAGCCGATGGATGCGGGCGGACATGCGCCGGTAGCGCGTCAGGTCGGAGCCGTTCACCAGCACCAGGTCAGGACAGGCCTGCAGCGCCTCCGTCACCAGGCAACACTTGCCGACGCCGCGCGCGCGAGCCGCGTAGTTGCTGGTGACGACAATGTTCTTCTGCTGGATGCCCAGCGGTTTATCGCGCAGCTCCGGCCGTTCCAGCATCTCCACCTGGGCGTAGAAGCAGTCGATGTCGATGTGAATCACGCAGCGCCGGTGAGAGGGCGACGGGTCGGCGGCGGTGGAGCGCCACACCTCCTCCGGTTCTGCCGGCCCAGCATCGGCCAGGTCCTCCTCTGCTGGGTCATCCTCCATCTCAGCACAGTCAACAAATGGTGCAGACATGGCTGAATTCCTAAAACAATAGAAAAGGTGTTTCAGGTTATGCCCAGCAAAGAAATAAGACATAAATAGGTAGTATGTCAAAGGTATATAAATCAACTTAGTACATGTACAATAAGTACATGAATGCTTTATGCTTATCCCCAGGTCCCATCCAGCATGATGCAATTTTCGCCCCAAAACAATGCTCCTAATGTTGCTTGTTATACATCTATTTAGTGCAATGCATTTCCTGCATCAGTGGGTTACATTCATGAACGATACTGATACTTTCTATATAGGGTTTATGACCAGAAACAGGTGAAAATTAAACTAGAGTGATACATATGAGTGAAGGAAATATGAGAATGACAAACATGGGTTCTTGTGCAAGGCCAGCTGACAGATATTTTTGAACTTCTGAGTTCTGACTATTCTGTTCATCTATCATTATTGATTACTAATTGAGTCACAACTGCAACACATGCTAATAGTATAATGCTTCCCTTTCATATCATTTTTAATAATATCTTTGTTATCTCAGCTTCACATGCTGATTCAGCATTAGAGTAATTTATGACTGGAGCCACCACCCCTCTCCCTCTAGGTCATAATTTGAATTGCTCCTTCATGCCTGGATGCAATCATAAATCACTAGTCACTGCACTGGGATCACATTTGATACAACATTCCTGATTGAACAAATGCACTGCTCAGTATGAGAATGGGACCATCAGGCCAAGTGACCTTCAAAATTCTTTAATATGCTATGGTGTGGCCGTAGTGCAGTACCTCACCTAGGTAACTGCCTAAGTTGAAGTGATTCATCAGCCAAATAGACGACATCATTCACACCACACAACATAACAATGCATAACACTAATACCACACTAATACATTACATTAATGTAAAAATAAGGTAACAATAACAATAAAGGGAGATGTGACAAAACTGAGGAAAAAAGAAAGTGACCAATGTTAAGCAAATATTATATGTAAAAAAGTTACATGAAGTTTAAAAGTTCTGAATTTTATTCAACATTTTTGCATTATGAAGCCAGAACCAGCATGAATAAAAAATTCGACAATCGATTGATAAGACAATGACAACCAATGATACGATACAGTTACGATATACGTAACGTGCGACTTTGGATAAAATTGTGAGCACAGAGCAATAGATCCCTCAAGCAGGCCAAATGATGGTTAAAATTAATGTAACTCCAACCACGTGTCTTTCGTGAATGCGTAAACAAAAGGGCGGGGATGTCGACTTTGTTTTGCGCCATGTAATGTCTGACCTGCGTCAGTACTGTATGATACTTTCGAGACTTTTCTTCAGGTCTCGTCTTTTAGAGATTTAAGTCTTGTTTTTTTTTCAAATGTCTCAAGATTTTTAAAATTCCTGAAGAAAGTCAAAAAGGATATTTCTTTTAAGGTTTTCCTAAGATGTCAAGGAGCTTATGCGCGTATGAGCTTCTGAAGTTTCATTCTAGTTGAATTGCATTGCAATAGAGTTTTATCTTCATTTGTTATTTTTCATTTGTGCTTTCATGACTTCAATTTCATCTGATAGGCATTGGGCATTTTCTGGTTAGCTGTGAAATGAATAAATGAATGATGCATGGGTGAATGGACGATTGTATTTTCTTCACCAACCCTGCCTGGATAAGTGAATGAAGGTCAAACATCTGTAAAGTCAAAGAAATAAAGACTAAGAGTATAGGAGGATTGTCAGAATGTCACTAGTAAAAGAGACTTTTCGATAAGTCGTCATCACTTGGCAGCGCTCAGTTTACAAATCTGGCATCACAGCAGCCGCGGCCAAAAGTGAAGGTGCGGTGAGGGGGTACTGTTCGCTCGTGTTTGGTGACGCTTGTGTTGCAAGTTATTGCGAAATGGTGTTGCGGACGAGGTATAATTAGTGAGCGTGATCAGTACTAAAAGTTCCCTGCATTTTTGCCACACGGGCTGGTGGCAGGGAAGTTCCGTCCCGCCTGGCACCGGGTCAAGGTCAGGCGCGGGGAACCCGCGTGTCAGTTCCGAGCTGGTGGCGCTCCGTGCCGGTCGTGCCCGCTCGCCGCCGTCCGCGGGGTCCAGTGGTGGTGCCTATCGCGTCCGTGTATCGCTGTGTGGTGAGCGAATTGTGGCGTGTGTCCTTCAAGGTCTAATATCTGTTTCGATATTTCCGTCCGAGTCACCCAGACAGAGGCCTGCGCTTCGGAAACGGGAAACCGGGAGACTCTCCGCGCTTCCTTGCACAGCTGCTACAGGTGCAGGTAAGGTTCCAGCCGTTGGGTGTTTGGAATGCATGTAGTTCTCAGTAACTTATTTGAATTGATGTTCATTGAATTGCATGACATTGGCTACGGCGCTAGACATTGACATTCTCCACTCCAACCCAACCCTTGCGGATGTGTGCGAACTCCTCCTCCCCCACCTGCACCCCCATTCCTCACTCAGCCAAGTCCTCCTCCACGAGGCAAAAAGCTAGGTGTGGCGGTGGAAAGGAGGATGCTTTTTTCGATAATATTCATCTACCATTGAAGGTCACGACATGCCATCAGCTACGACGGTGCTTGACTTGCAATATGACCCTTTCGTTGTCAGGTCTTGACCTTGACCTGTTTTGATGTCAACTTTCAAGGTTATCCTTAGATGCCTTGGGTATTATTCGGAATAATATCAGGTGACATCTTTTATCTTACTACACCTTTTTGTATTTGAAATCAACCATTCGCCATAACTGTTTGAGGAGCCATTTCGACAGTCGGCATTGAGCACAACTATTCCGGCGTGGTGTGTTTCATTTCAGCCATTCAGCAAAACAGATTGAACACTGAAATGAGCGATCTGCAAAACAGTTTGACACTTCGCCAGACTTCGGCATAACGGGAGCCAGCTCGGCATATGACGAATACTTTCGACCATTGACGATTTGTTTTGCCAAATGTTGAACCATTCGTTCAATGTCGAGTTATAGAGGAAGATCGCCGAATAGTTTTGCCCAATGGTGATTTTTTGTGACCAACCGCCCATTTGTAGCGCCACCTATGTGGGAATGTGTACAAAGGTTTTGCCCAATGGTCAAAAGCTAACGCAAAAAGGTGTACTTTAATTTTATATCGTCCGGCCGGGCGATATAAAATTAAAGTAGCAAGATAATAGATGCAAGCCAGAAGATCAACATGCTGTTATGAAAATCTGAGCGCTGCTAAGTGGAGGCAAATGCTCTGCTTTGCTTAGAAAGGCGCAGTGCTCTTTTCCGACCCGACATCGAAGAAGCCCTCGACATCAATTAGGTATCCAAGATCGACGTTATGATCATCATCCAAATATCGACTCCACATTTGAGAGGTCACTCCCGAGGGGGCGATCAAATGTCTTCGCTGCTAGACGTCGAGGAGCAGTATGTTCAATGGGAAGTTTCTACATTTGATATAGATCCGTCCATCTGGGCTCGATCTCCGAACAAGACGGATGTTGAGTGGCCTCGTCGCCTCCTGGCCGCATGGGATGGCGTGAGAATCTCGGATAGGATAGCACTGTGTCCATGGGATTACGTTTTCGACCCAACTTGCTTGCTCCTAGACGTCGCCGTCCTCCACCAGTCGCCCCCATGGTTCTCGCCTGTTTATTCCCATTGTTCCTTTCTGCCACTACTTTTGACAATGATTCATCGCCGGGAAAATTTGAAATGCAATAATTGCTTTATCCGGCTGTTTTCTGTGATCATGAACATACCGTAAAACGGGGCGACTTTGGACAGTTTTGAAACTTATCGGTGAATATCTTGAAAACTACTGTAGGTAGAAATGTGAAACATGGACTATTTTGTGGGCTGAGTCTGGCCTTACCCATCCATAGTGTCAACAAAAAATTAGGTTTAGCCATTTCCCTATTTTTAAAAAAAGGCTGGTGTTCAAAGTCACCAAGCAATGGGGTGACTTTGAACAGTTTGTGTTTTTCATCATTTATCTCATTAGGTGTGCAATTCCTCGTGCCGGTTGGGGTGGCTTTGAACACCCTGATGCTTTTTAAAAAAGAGGTCAAAAACAATTTATACCTGCAAAAGTCCTTCTGGGGGTATTAGTCAAAACAAGGCGAGCTCATCAAGCAAAAAACACAACTTCTTGTAACAGCCTCTGCTGATGAATCAAACACCATATTCACAGAAATTAGCACACAGACAGTGAGTAAAAAGAAGCATCTTTCATGGCAAACACCTTACTTACTCACCTTAACACTTGCATAGGCACTGTGGAGCAACACTCACAGGATATGAAATCACTCGATTCAACTCAACTCAAGTAATGCATGCACTCGACTAGGTCTGTGCATGAAATACACCTGAGAACACCCGAGTACAGAGTATCCTTGGACACAGTTAACACTTCACACCCGACTTAACACCTTAATACTAACACTTAACACTAGGTACACCTGCTAGCGTCAGAACACGTCAGTCATGAGTTAACCCCAGCATCAGTTTGTATGGTGAGAGCTCCTCACTCTTGAAGTGGAGCCTGCCCCTCCTGTCCATGTCAGGCTGGCTTAGCTTGCACACCAGCTGGTCGATCTCTGTTACACCCCTATCTTGCGTCTCTGGCCAATGTATGCAGTGTATGCAGTGTATTTCGGTAGGGTTACTTTGAACAACAAGTCTTTTGAACAACAAGCCAGGCATGCATG
This sequence comes from Amphibalanus amphitrite, assembly GCF_019059575.1. NCBI lineage: Eukaryota > Metazoa > Arthropoda > Thecostraca > Balanomorpha > Balanidae > Amphibalanus > Amphibalanus amphitrite. The sequence continues at coordinate 150,586 of NW_024882097.1, forward strand.
TCACCGGGGCTACATTGAACACGTTCAAAGTCACCCCAGCGAAGTTCCAAAAATGTCATGCTTTTACAAATCCCTTCACAGCATTGGCCATGCTCAAGCAAACTAAAAAAATATGATGGGGCAATATAGGCCAACCATCGAGGATGGCAAAAATATGTCATTCCGTTCCATGACCATAATGACTAGCCCATGCCATATGGAAGTTTATGGGTATATCTCAAAAAGCTAAAAACATTGAGTTAGTTTTTGATTTTTTACTCCTGTGTACTAAGGTATATATCTTCCAATATGCCATGTACATTTTCAAAAATGTGCATTCTTATCTGTAAAAAACATGGCTGCATTTATAATTCACATTTTTAAGATATTTGTGATTCCCTCCAAGAAGTGAACGGCGTTCAAAGTCACCCGGAAGTTCAAAGCCACCCCAGTTTACGGTATGTCAGAAGTCGCGTCAGCAGTCGTCTAACAACCGTCGGTCTCCTTTGATTCACGCCCTGATTATATGCGTCCTACATTGATGACGCATTGATGGCGTACAAGAGTTGTAGTTTACTGTGAATACTGAATTATGCATTTGCTGTCCTGGATCTGTCCTTGCGTGTAGCATGCCACATGGTATATCAGACTTGTAAGTTGTACCTACTTTTGGGCGTCATATTTTCGTCACATTTTCTCAGCATCTTTCAACATGCCTTATTCGGTGGCCTATTTGAACTCCGTGACATCCATCTCTTCAACTCACATCTTAACCCTACATGGCGACTTCTGTCATCGATGGTTCTTGGGGCGGGGATGTCACGTTCGAAGGACGCTCAATACGGTCATCCCGACTGACCTGCGGTTTTTGTCCTCGCCGCCTGTCTCCGAACACCACGGGAGCAGCGCGCTGACCCGATCAGATCAGATCCTGCCCGCGATGTGATCTGACTGCTCCGCCTGTTGACACCGCGGGCCGGCCTCGGGACGTATTGATCAGACGGCGCACAGTCGCGGGACACAACAGACACATTGCAGGCGCGCTGACGGACGGCGGCTTCAGGTGACGGACGGATGGGGTATCGACGGTCGGAGGGTACGCCGCCTGAGGGGCTGCGGGATGGAGCACCGCCCCCGCACATACCTTCCCTCGCGGCTCAGATGAACTCACCTTGTCCCTGTGTTCGAATCTCAGTAGGGGAGAGTGGGGCAAAGCGGCCACCCGGGGCAAAGCGGCCATCCATCGTTTTAGCCCTCCACAGCTGGCGTCAGTTCCAATTTATGATTTCCAATTATGCTTCTCTTTGCGGTCGTTCGAATGAGCCAGACCGGGGTTTCAGGCCCATCGCCATTGTTCTGTGAAACACGGAAAAGCATTTCTTGCCGGGTTACCAATTATGTTTACAATTTTTAAATGTTATTTTATTCCATAACCGTTTGGAATTTTTATAAGCGTTTTTGTCCATGCATTGCGTGGTTATCGTACATGCCTTCTACCAATTTTAATGCTTTTTACCCCACTAATAGCTGAGCTGGAATATTTTTGTCTCGGACGGTATGCGCGGGGCAAAGCGGCCGGGGCAAAGTGGCCAGCCCCCAATTGGCCATAAGTTGTTTCCATCTGGATAAAAACATTATTTATATTCAAATGTGTCGTCATGCATTCATCTTGGCCACTTTTCGGTTACATGAGTTACCAAATTATGCAATTAAATGTTTTTCCAAGAAAATTCTTTCTTTGTTTAGCAATAGGTGGGAAGATAACAAAGTAAACATCCATCTTCCCTTAAACCTTGTCACCATCAAATACCCTAGTCGTGCATGAGGCAACTATTCTGTTTCTCATATCGGGACTTGAGAAGTCGCCAGTGGCCGCTTTGCCTCAGGGATGGGGCAAAGTGGCCAATATGCTATAGGTTTAAAGTTTTGTCAATATCTCCCATATGTGAACGCCTTTGGAAATGAAACGCAGTTGGAATAAAAGACAATTTAATAGGGATCACATTGGTATAGAAAGAATCTTTCCAAGTTTAAAAATCCAGCGTCGGCATCGTTAGAAACGTTAGGGTGGCCGCTTTGCCCCACTCTCCCCTACCTCTATGCTTTATGCTGGCAGAGTGCTCGGTTGGTGGGGAATAGAGATGATGTTTGAAACTTCATTTTGTGTGTGTAGGTTTTAGTGACGGATCAGGATGAATGGCCGGTAAAGGCCACATGTAGATTATCAGTTTCTTATCCCACGTTGTCCCGTCTGACTGACTGACTGATATTCAGTCACCAAGTGGCATAGGTAGGTACTTTGGCAATCAAGACAGCCGCTACCATTTGACACAGTCCCTTGATGCCGGGTTCACTGTGAAAGTTTGCTGATCGGGAACACTTTGGATCAATAACAGATTATTAAAACCCGGATCCTGTTTCGCGAGCACAAGTCTATTCCCATTTGTCATTGACAGCGTGCTTTTAAAGGCATTCTAACTACTTGATATAATTTCCACGAATTTCGGAATGTCACAACTGGAGAACGAATCACTTAGCTGATGGCTTTTCAATTCGTATCGAAGGGAGGGAGGAAAGGTAACTGCGCTAGGATATTTGGAAGTGTCTTATCAACTTTTTCATCCAGGTTTGTCCGTCTAATGCGTCTAATGGTGTATGCGTGCTGACGTGACGGTAGCAAAGCTTCCACCCTTTGGCCGGGCCGTTCTTTTTACCAAGCATTATTTTCTATTGCTGCCTCATTTGACCCGTCCTGCAGCCGGTATCTGTTGCCCATGAGTGGCAGTTGGGGCTCAGAAGATGATCCGTCAGCCTAATCGGCTTAGTCCACTCGTCTGACATCTTAATGGCAGGCTTTGGCCCGTCTCCGACGCACGCGGAATGTACTCAGCTCCTATCATGTGGGGTAACGATTTTGCGTTTTTATGTGCGTTTCCGTGACCTTTTTGCCCACCGACCGTTTTTCGCGAAATAAGCGCGGAGTCTGTTGCATCGCTTGTTTTTTCAACGCTATTTTTAAGAACTGGCTGAAGCCTCACATAATTGTTCGCTATAAAGCTCAGTCCGCAAACCGGTATACACCGGTCTATGGGTCGTGATCAATTATAAGGGCGCTTATAACTACATAGAAAGGCGAGCCGAATGTTGTGATCCATCGTTCACATGAAGGCTTGGATAAAGGCAGCGATGATCTCGCTCGCGATGACGACTGCTGTGAAATGCCCAGCTCCGTAGACTTTGGTGCGGCTGACAGGTCGTCTCAGAGTTTCACCATCTGACTCTGAACCTGTTCAAAAGGACGGTAGAATAAGCGACTCGCTCAACGGCCGCTTAGTGAACTGGTTCTGACATCGCCAATCCGGCCACTCGAAAGACGTGGTCTAGTTATTACACTGGGCCGGTTTGCTTCATTTTCTACCTTAGCACCCGCGAGGCGCCTCTCTGCTCCTTGGCGAGGACTGGGGGCACCCCTCTGTGGCCTCTGCTCCCTGTTTCGGTCCGGGCACCCCTCTGCTGCCTGGCTCGGACTGTGGACCGGCCCTGTGGGCCTCTGTTCTCTGGGTGGCTATGGGGCGCCCCTCTGTACCCTGGCTGGAGCTGTGGACGCCAACTCGCTCTGGCCCCTGTCCCCTGTCTCGGCCCGGGGCGCCCCTCTGTTCCCCGTTTCGGTCCGGGGGCGCCGCTCCGGGCCGCGGCTGTCAGGTGTCTGTCGCCGGGCCGGGCCGGGCCGGGCGGCTCGCTGCCGTCACCGTTCGCCGTCGGTCGGCGCCCGTCTGACCGCCCCTCCCCCTCCCCTCCCCTGTTGCAGGTGTGCGCGCGCGGCGGCCGACGAGCCGCGCTGCGCCGGCCCGCCGGCGGCACCGGCAGACTGTCGGCGGCGGCGGCAGCTGACAGCGGGCCATGGCTGGCTACCGGCCGGCCGTGCACGTGGTGCAGCTGCGGCCGGCTGTCGTGCCCGAGGAGCTGCAGCGCGGCGACAAGTTCATCCGGTGGGACGAGGTGAGTGCTCGGCGGCGGGACACCTCCCCACCTCGGGACACCTCCCCGGCGCCGGCCCGGAACACCTCCCACCGCGGCCCGCCCCGCTCTACACCTTCGCTCCGATCGCGGACCGGTTCGGACAGGCGCATTTCACGCTACGGCGCCGCGCCCGGCGACCAGTCAGCGGGCTGGCTCTTTTCCCGTGCGGTGCCGATTCGGCCCAGCCGGCCCCGCTCCGCCGCTTGTCGGTCCCGCTCGGCTCAGCGACCGAGGCTCGGTGCCTGGTGGTACTATCTGCTCGATGTCGCTGCCTCACCTGTTGTGTTACTGCTGCGTTCCTGCTGTGTCATCGCCCCCCCCCCCCCACTCTCACACTCGGAGGCACATTTGGGTCGGAGCTGAAAGGGCCTATTTACTCGCGGCTGGTAGATAGTGCAGTTGTAGCGTAGGTATTTCAGTCTTGATATTCCTGCTCTGATACACAGCACAGCATGTTGCGGCTGCTAAGCGCTGTTCACGTTTGTCTGCATTTCCAGTTAATTATGAAGCAAAACACCGTACGCACAATTGGTCATCAGGTTTTCCGCGTCCACGATATTTTGCAATGCGCCAGTTTCTGGATCTAGAGCGCACAACCACTTTGGGCATATAAGAGGAAATATGGACTAACGTATGTGTATGTGCTGTCAAAGCAAATATAATCAGTAATATTTTACAAAAAAGGTACGTGAAGGCAAAGGGAAAAGCTTTGCTTGGTATGACAATAGTAAAGGAAGTACAGACGAATGCTTAGCAGACATGTGCATGGATCCGAGTGATGGATCTAGGATCTCAGTGGATCTCGAAGCAAACTGCAGGCTAGGATCTATGATCCCACCCGATCCGGCGTGATTTTTTTTTTAATCTGGATCTGTGATCTCATATGATCTGACGATAAACCAAGAACATGGATCTATGATCTGAGTGGATCCCACGAACTCTCTGATGTGGATATCTCCAACATTTGAAAACATGTTTCCAAGTGTTTCTAAATAAGTGACACAAAGCTATGGATTATGACGTGCAATCACATACAATCTCTAAAACAGAGCGTTTTTGAGTTGCAACGAGTGATTTTCTGGGATTTCTGAGTTGACAAAAATAAGTGTGGATCTATGATCTCACCGGATCTCAAGCAAAAAATTAGCCTGGGATCTATGATCCCTACGTATCTCGATAAATTGAAGAGCGGATCCATGATACCGATGGATCTGAGATCGGGATCCGTGGGATCAGATCATCCATTTTCTCGGATCTACGCACATGTCTGCATACTCAGTACAAATTGTTGAATATTCTTCTAGTTCTACCGTAAACACATTAGACTTTCTCTCCACTTTCATTTCTTCAGCTTCTTTGATGGTTAGATATCCTTGTAATTAAAGAGAGGTAGCAAACTCCCAAGTACGTAGAGCACCTCATTTATTTGTTGGCACTCGCAGTTGTTTTCTTCGTGGCACATGAAACTTTTTTTTTCAAAACTTGTGCAGCACAAATGCCGTCAGTGATCTAGAGCCGTACTTTTATTCTCGAACTGTTAGGCCCTAACGAGATACGTTTCAAAGAGTCTGCAAGCCTGACAAAACTTTTCAAATGGAAATGGAATGGGTTTTGCTGGGAACGACTCCACATCTTTTTTAAGGATCACACCCGCAGTGCGGCAAATCATCTCGGTCGATTTGCCTGTGAGCCATTTTTATCCCCGGACGATGCCGTCTCTGCAGTCCTAGCAATCTCTCTCTCTCTCTCTCTCTCTCTCTCTCTCTCTCTCTCTCTCTCTCTCTCTCTCTCTCTCTCTCTCTCTCTCTCTCTCTCTCTCTCTCTCTCCCCTCTCTCCCTCTCTCTCCCTTTCCCTTTCCCTCCCCCTCCCCTCTCCCTCCCCTCTCCCTCCCCTCTCCCTCCCCTCTCCCTCCCCTCTCCCTCTCCCTCCCCAGCCCCTCCCTCCCTTACTCTACCCCCTCTAAACTGAATTCCTCACTGTTGTATTCTGTAGACAGGTTTTCCGACATGAGAGGGTAAAATTGCCGGACCGACGGACAGACCAAGACTCGACTTTGCTCCGACGGTTTTTCAAAACCGACAGGGACTGGGGAAACTGAATTTGATATCCAGAGTGATGGAACACGTGGAAAACAATATTAAAATACCTACACGATGAATACCTATTCAACTTCGTCTCGCAGTGCTAACAGCACGCAAGGCCTGTCAGATTTGAGTATTGTTCTGATATGAAGCCAGGCGGGCTAATCAATGACGACGTTTTACAGTTCTGTTTGATTTAAAGTTATTGCAAGAGTTCAATTGAATGATTGGTAACTATGTGTTACTCGCTTTTCTCTGCTGTACTATCCTTCAGAGTTCAGGTCAGTCCCAGCATCATTGACCTAACCGTCCTAACCAGCACGGTCCACTATCAGTACTGCCAGTTGTGCACAACTATCTGCGTTGTTGTGCACACTCTCTGCGCTGCACTACATATACTCAGACCGGCAGCGCTGGCTCTTTTCCTTACACTCCGTGCTTTCTGAGACTGGCTCAAGTGTAGCAGCTCGGTAGTTCCCGAACGAGTTGCACCCCTCCGATGTGCGTGCTGTGCCCTGATGTTCAGGAGGCGGGCAGCAAGACCTCCTCACAGTGCAATGAAGCCCAGTGCAATTTGGGAGTGGCGGCTGATGATGAGTGAATCTGACAAGGTGGCGGGAAACTCATTATGTGAAGCCCTATGCGGTTTCTGAAGCTCACCACAATTACCTACAGCGTAGTTTTGCAATATGTTTATGTTTTCTCGCCATGCAGTTAACCTTTCTGATGGCGGTAGCCGGTTAGGTCAAAGGTATTTCTTGTCGGACACATCTGAGGTCAGCCGAGTGAAACTTGTCGTCCGGTCGCGCTGACCTCGCGCCGCGCCCTCCCATCTCCCATAGGCGCCGCCATTGTCTCACGGCGAAGGCTCGTATGTCAGTGTCAGCCCCGTGTCGCTCTGCCGGCATTCCACTCACCGCCGCGCCGGCCCGGCTACCGTCGCTAGTTGCCATTCGCCGGCGGTTTTCAGTGTTCATGTGAAGCTGCTCGAATATTTATTGACCGTTGTTTTTTTATAAGACTTAATGCGTGATGCTGGTTGAAATTTCGATTGCTTTGCTGTGAGTAGACCAGCCTTTTAGCTCGTCTCGAAGCGATTTTATATCAAGTCAGGTGTGAAAAGAATGATAGGAATAGGTGGTCTCATGAAGAGCGATTTTCGATCTGAAGATGGTCTGGATCACCTGCGGAGGCTGCTGGGCACTAAAGAATCTGGACATGACGAAGCATAGCCTCGAATCGAGCTATACGCCAAATATTTTGCTTGCGCGTTGGAATTATACCAACTCCTTTTGTGGTGCGGCATGAAAAGATCCGATCATTTGTGTGGCTTTGGGGGAGTTGAGGGATGCGAAGCTAAAGTAAAGTGGGCTTTCCATGACCGTTCACAAGCCAAGGACAATTGAGTTTCCTTTTGCCGATGTTGCTCGTGCGCGTAGCCAAAACGCTTACATAATGCCTATTCAGCGGCCTTTTCGTCGTGGAATTGCGCAAAGAATGCTTGCACTCTCAACATCAGTTTTGGTTCCACAATTCGTTTCGAAGTCTTCGTTATCGTGCTGGGGTTTTGGATGAGCGAAACAACTCATTTGGCCATTCTCATTTGCCCCAACCTTTTGCGGACAGACGATGTCAAAGCACCGGGTTTCGTTGGTACCGAACAGTGTGTGCTGCTGAATTCAAACTCGAATCTAAGGACATCTAGGTGTCTTTGGTCACCATTCCACGGAAGCACTCTGTTGGCTATGGATCGGGGTTACAGCTAAGCCTATGGCTTCTGAAGGGGACTCAAAGAAAGCCCTCGGGCCGTGTTTCATAAGATATGGCCTCTTTGTTTAAGTCGATACACGGAACTTACATCAATCCACTCACGGCAAAGTGCACTTGTGCATGTATTACATACCTATTCAGATCGCATAAAATTGAATATTAAATTGTGTCTTGCATGAAAGGGATCAAATGGTTCACTTCGTGAAATCACTAGGAAAGAGCTCGTATGGAAGCTGTGGGAAACTGAATGAAGTAGTCAGATCCACTTCCCGCCGAGCTCTTTGGCAGTGTGATGGCCGTATGATATTTTACTTGGTACTGCGTCCTGAGATTTCAAACCACTTTCAAACCACTAACACCTCTTTATTGCTTGAATACATTTCCCCTGGAATACCCGACGCTTCCGAAATATTACCCATATTGCCTGGGATTGAAGGCCGCTTACTACAGTGTTGCGAGAGCCGAGAAGAGTTTGTGAAAATGTGTGTGGGTTTTCCTAATCAGTTACATAAATAACGGAAACTTGCTAGTTGACCGTAAGATATTGCCAAATGTCTTTGGAATTAAAGTCAAGAGGCCAAGTTTTTATGGATTTGTTATGGCAAACGGTCTAATTAAATGTTCATGTCGTGAATTTGGACACAATGCTTAACTAAAACAAGCATGTGTTCTTTACGCTTAATGGATGCCTGCCGACTGAGTCATTTTTCAGTATGTCTGTGTTATTTCGTGGCGTTTATATGCATTCACAGATGTTTTTAGTTTCGGGATTTGTAAACACCTCTGGCGCAGGCATCCCGTCACAGCAGGCCTGCAATATTGAATTTGCGGTTCACTGAACTGTCTCGATCGCGCCGCGGATGCTGAAATTCTCTGATCCGCTGACAAATCATGTTTTCCGTTCTGCATATCGCTGAGAGAATAGAACGGGTAAAAGGCGGCGCCCAGCTACCGTATGCCCATTACCGGCTTTTCCTCAGACAATCGGAAGTGTATTTCGCCTGAGCAGAAATACTGTGCTGGTGGAATGTTCCATATCGCCGACGGATGCCAGTCAGTCCCGGGCGATATTTGACGTCGGTATTTGTGATGATGTAACTGTTGCCGACAAATTGCACCTATGCAAGGCGGTACGGGCGAGAGACCCAGCGCTGCTGAGCCGAACCGCCGCCGCGCCGCCGAGCCGAGCGCCGTCCGCGGTCGCGGGACGCTGGCGTCCCCTCTGACCCGGCTGGCCGGCCGGCGCGGCAGGGCGGCTCCCTGTTTGCGTAGGACCGGCCCAGGTCCGGGCCATTGTGTGGGGCACGCACGTGCGCGCCCAGCGTGTGTGTCTTCCGGGTGGAGCGCTGGACGCCCGGGCCATTTTTAGCCTTTTCTGTGTGCTCTGACCGTCCTCAACGCGTCTTGTTTTCACCCCCTGTCGCTGTATATAAGCTAGTTGTAAACACCCCCGGTCCTCACTTCACCTTTCGACTTCGACGGGGACACTGCGCTGCCCCGCTCTCTTCCCGGTACGTTTCGCTGCCTTGTCCGCCAAATATAGTGAACTAGAAGACAAAGTGTGTGTGGAGCCCGAGTGAGAAGTGAAATAGTGCGCGGTCTACACACAGATGAGATATTCGACGGAGATGCGGCAGGCGTATCGGTTCCGGTGACCAGGTCTACTGACTATCCCTTTTTATCCTAAAACATTCCTAAAACTCTCTAAGAAGGGGGTTCCTTTGTCGTCGGCATCCGGCGCTCTATATTTAGGCCCTAACATACTCCCTAAGAAGGGGGTTCCTTTGACGTCGGTATCCGGCGCTCTCTTATTTAGGCCCTAACATACGCCCTAAGAAGGGGGTTCCTTTGACGTCGGTATCCGGCGCTCTCTTATTTAGGCCCTAACATACGCCCTAAGAAGGGGGTTCCTTTGCCGTCGGTATCCGGCGCTCTTTTATTAGGTCCAAATATACTTCCTAAGAAGGAGGTTCCTTAGTCGTCGGCATCCGGCGCTCTATCCTGTATCCAATATTTAGTTGTATCTTAACTAGGCTAACGTGATAGGTTATAACATTTATTTTCCCAATTTTCCAATTAAACCATTTTCCTCCGGGATCTCGGTCACCAAACAACCAAATGCTGTGCGATGCGCGATTAAATACAGTCCACACCATGAAAGGAGATTCGAACGAAAGCGTCGCCAACATTTTCTGGTCCTCCGGGCCGGATGGTCCGGGCACGAAGTGAGAACTGAAGTCCGTTGTGGCTGCCCGTCGCCGACTTACTGATTGATTGTAGGTTACAAGCTGTGCCTCGTGTGTGCCAGTCGGATCGAGAAGAAAATTCCGATGATGGAAGATTCGACTCAGGCGGAGAACACAGAGACGGCGACGGTGAGTCAGGACACTGCCGGCGAGGAAGCTGGAGACACTGCATGCGTGTTGAAGCACCTGAAACTTCAGCGCGGGCGCAAGGCCGCCGCGTTTACTCGTGCCTGTAACACGGCGGAGGCTCAGATCGCGCGCCGAGCTAGCGAGGAAGAACTAAAGAAGCGGCTCGAAACCCTGAATGCGACACTGGATGGTTTCATGGAAGCCAATGACGCCTATGTTGAGAAGGTGCAGGAGGTCTGCGAACTGGAAGAAGCGGAAGAGTACGCCACCCGACTGACGGCACGGCACGCCGAGACGGTGAAAAGAATTGAAGAGGCGACTACGCACCGACCAGTGAGCTGCTGCGCGGCGTCGCAAGCAGATGACAGACCACCACCATCAAAGTTGCATCACGGGGGGAGTAGAGCGAACGGATCCCGTGTTTCAGGAGTCTCCAGAGCGGCGTCCAGGGAAGCTGTAATAACGGCAGAGATGAAAAGCCTGGAGCTGAAGCATTTGAAAGCCAGGCAAGACAGAGAAAGGCAGCTGAGAAACCAGGAAGCAGAAAGAACAGCTCAGAGGAGAAGAGAAGAAGACAGGATGGAAGAAGAGAAGAGGATGATGGAGGAAAAGGAGTTAGAAGAGGAGGTGGAACGAGCGCAGCAGAGGGCAAGACTTCTGAGGGCTGCAGAAAATGACCTTGAATGGGAGCGGAGAAACGACTTTGATGACGAGATCCCAGTGGAGGTGGAGCCTAACCACTATGATGTAACAAGAGGCGTCCGTCATACGTCAGGTGAGCAGCGGCCGGCACCCAATGGTGGCGAAGTTTCCCGCTGCATCTCGTCATCACCCAGAGCTGTCGGAGTTCCTCAAGGCGAGAATGGGGTGCACAAGAATGACGGACTGGCTCGTGCCAGCTGGATCGCAACGCCGGCCTCACCCCGAAGGAATGACCTGGCAGGACCATCAGCGTTCGTAAAGAGCATACCGCGACTGACTCTGCCAACGTTCCGTGGAAATGCACGTGAGTGGCCGCGCTGGATTGGTCTTTTCAAAGCCTTGGTGCATGATCAGCCGTCCCTGTCGGATGCTGAGCGCATGGCTCACCTTCAAAACGCGGTGGAAGGGCCCGCGGCCCAGGCCATTGACGGCATGTTATTCAACGGTGACTTGTATCACGAGGCCTTGAAAACTTTGCAAGATAGGTTCGGACGGGAGGAAGACATCATCCAGGCCCACCTGCGAAATGTGTTCATGACCTCGCCACCGTCACTAATGGACCTCCCAGCGATGGAGAAGTTTTATGCGGTCGTCCATAACACAGTCACCGTCCTGCGAAATCTCGGCTATGCGAGTGACCTGTCAAGCAGTGAAAACTTGAGAAGAGTGGTCGAAAAGCTGCCGAGCGAACTAGCCCGAGAGTGGGGCCGTGAAGTGTTCCGGCTGCGACCGACGAGACCGACTCTGGAGACGTTCACCGAGTGGCTCCAAGTCCAAGTCAGCATCTTGAGCTTCTCTGCTGTCCAGTCCGGGACTTCCACATCGGAACGGAAACGCGCAACAGTTTCTTCAAGGGACGGCCCTGTTCGGCGAACAGCGCTGGCGACAGGAGCCAATGGTGAAACCGAACCAGAGGCCCGCTCTCTGCCAGTGTGCGTGGTGTGCAGCAGTAACCACAGGCTGAGCGACTGCTCAGAATTCAAGGCCAAGACCCCAGACGCAAGAAGCGCTGTTGCCTATGAAGAAGGTCTTTGCTTTTCATGCCTCAAGAAGGGCCACTGGAGCAGAAGCTGCAAAGTGTCTCGGCGGTGCAATGTGAAGGGATGCAAGCTCACGCACCATCCGCTTCTCCACCGCGGATCAAGTCGGTCAGGAACCGATCAGAGCAACTCGAGGAGGGATCAGTCGTCAGCAGGGACAACCACGGGAGCGCCTGAATCTTCAGCTGAAGGTAGTTCCGGGAACCAGCCGTTTGTAGCGGCCTCGGTAAAAACGGACACAGACACACTGCTACAGATTGTTGCTGTGCGTGTTCACGGGCCCCGTGGTTCGACAGACGTTCTGGCACTCCTGGATGCTGGAGCTCAGACATCACTGTGTCGTGAGGATGTTCTGGAGGAGCTGGGCGTTGCCGGGGAGCGACACCCGCTCTGCATACAAAACGTGGAGACCAGTGGCACTCAGCGTCCGTCCGAGAAAGTGAAACTGAAAATCAGCCCCCTTGGCACAGGGGCAAAGAAGTGCATCAACATTCCTGAAGTGTGGTCTGTGCCAGCGCTGAATGTGACTGCGACTTCAATGACGAAGAGTCAGCTTCAGAGGTTTGAGCACCTTCGAAATCTGGAGTTCCCGCAATATAATGGCGGGCAGGTGAAGCTGTTGATCGGTGCAAACGTCCTTGAAGCAGTGCTGCAACGGGAGGTGCGTGTCGGGCGTCCGAATCAGCCGGCCGCTGTGAAGACAGACCTAGGATGGACCCTGACGGGCTGCGTGTCTGACATCGTGCCCAGCAGCATGCGCCAGGTCATGTTTCTGAGACGCCAATCGAGTGAGAGCGAAGTGGAGCTGTGCGCTGCCGTCAACGAATGGTGGTCTACAGAAGCATTTGGAACAAAGTACAGTGAAACGACGTCACGATCGGAGGAGGATAAGAAAGCACTCCAGATGCTGGAAAGAAACACGACCAAAAGTGGAGAGCGATACGAGACCGGCCTGCTGTGGAAGGAGACAAGTCCTACATTCCCCAACAACAAGCGACAGGCTATTCAGCGACTACAGGCAACGGAGAGAAAGCTCGAGAAGCTTCCAGAGATCGCAGGGAAGTACCAGGACATCATCGACTCCTACGTCGCGGAGGGACATGCCAGAAAGCTCTCCCCGGAGGAAGCGGCGGCGCCAAACGATCGCCGATGGTTCTTGCCCCATCATGCTGTCACGAACCCCAACAAGCCAGACAAGGTTCGAGTTGTTTTTGATGCTGCAGCCGTCTACCAAGAAGCCTCCCTGAACGAAAAGCTGCTCACGGGGCCAGATTTGCTACAAAACCTACCGGGTGTCCTCCTCCGTTTCCGTGAAGGTCCCGTCGCAATCGCCGCTGACATCAAACAAATGTATCACCAGATCAAAATCGTCGAAAGGGATCAGCCTTCCATCAGCTTCCTGTGGCGAGATCTGGATAGTAACCGGCCTCCGGACGTCTACCAAATGCAGGTACTGATCTTCGGTGCACGGTCATCACCAGCCACGGCCAACTTTGTCCTCAGAAAGACGCTGCAAGATCACTGGAGAGCGCAAGCGGGAATAACAGGGAAAACATCCGAGCACATACAAAGCTGCTTCTACATGGACGATTTCCTGCTATCCGATGCAAGCGAAGACAGTGCGCGACGACTGAAGCAAGAAGCCACAAGAGCTCTCGCGGAAGGAGGTTTTCAGCTGACCAAGTGGAGGAGCAACAAGGAAGATGTTTTGAATGGAACGCCGTCCAGTGAGGCGGCTGGTCCAGACACAGGCCTCTGCCTGAGCACAGCAGCTGCGGCGGCTGAGAAGGCCCTCGGCGTCGTCTGGAATGAGAAGGAAGACACGCTTGGGTTTCGTCTCCGCGAAGCAAGCGAGCCGCTGACAAAACGTGGGGTCTTGAGCCGAGCTGCCGCAGTGTTTGACCCGCTGGGGATCGCCGCACCGTTCACTGTGCAAGCACGGATCTTGATGCAGCAACTGTGGTGCCGACAGTTATCCTGGGACGAACCGCTGCCGGAACCAGAACTCACAAAGTGGCAGAATTGGCTCCGAGAGTCAGTCAGGCTTTCATCCATCAGTATCCCACGGTGTGCAGCGCCAGGACACAGCATCAAGTCGCGAGAACTGCATGTGTTCTGTGACGCTTCCGAGGTCGCGTTTGGCGCCGTGATTTACATGAGGACAACTAGTCACGACAACACTCACCAGTGCCGGTTCCTCATCGCCAAAAACCGGGTAGCCCCGCTGAAGAAGCTGTCAATCGTGCGGCTGGAGCTGCAGGCAGCGGTGCTCGGGGCACGACTCGCCGATGCAACAGTGAAAGAACTCACAGTGAAGCCAGACGTAACTGTCTACTGGACGGACAGTAACGTGGTACTGCAGTACCTGTCGAACGAGTCACGAAGGTTTCACACATTCGTGGCGAACCGAGTGGCTGAGGTCAACGAGCTGACTGCCGGCTGTGCATGGCGACACGTGCCAGGAAAACTGAACCCGGCGGACGACTGCTCAAGGGGGCTGGCCGCCTCCGAGCTCACGACTCACAGTCGCTGGTTGAGCGGCCCAGCCTTTCTTTGCGAAGACGAGAAATACTGGCCAGCAGAAAAGACGTCTCTACCGCTGACCGACGGGACAGAAGAAGTGAAGCCGACCATACTGGCCTGCGCAGCGAGAAGTCAGCGACAACTAGAACCGGACCCGAGCAGGTTCTCCTCCTGGCTGAAGTACCGTCGTGTAGCGGCTCGGGTGAGACGCTTCGCTCACAATGCAGCCGTGCACACGCCGGGGGACCGCACCCGCCGTGTTGGGCCCTTGACGCTTCAGGAGCTGAGGGAGGCTGAAGTCGAGACCTTAAGGCAAGTGCAGGAGACAAGCTATCCGGAAGAGTCGCGCAGCCTGCGTCTGCAACAGGCCCTGCCGGCCAAAAGCGACCTGCTGCCACTGACACCGTACTGCGATGAGCTGGGCCTCCTGAGAGCAGGTGGAAGGCTGGGAAACGCGCCGGTGGCAGAAGACGCCCGTCACCCAATCATTCTACCTCGGAGTGCGGAAGTCACGCGTCTCGTGATCATGCAGGAACACGTCAGGTGCGGCCACGCCGGTGTGGAGCAGACGCTGAACGAAGTACGGCAGAAGTACTGGGTGGTGAAGGGACGAGCCGCTGTGAAGCAGCTGTTGCGCAAGTGCCCCACCTGTCGTCAGCTCCGAGCTCAGCCGAAGCCGCCACAAATGGCCAGCCTGCCCAAAGAAAGATTTGACATCTCAAGACCCTTCAACAGCACGGGGATTGACATCTTTGGGCCGCTGTATGTCAGGCGCTTCAGAAAGACTGAAAAGCGGTACGGGCTGCTAGCCACGTGCATGACGACAAGAGCTGTCCATCTGGAGGTGGTGCACAGTCTGGACACCGACAGCTGCGTCATGGCGTTGCGACGCCTCTTTGCAAGAAGAGGAAGGCCGTCCGTCATCTTCTCCGACAACGGCACTAACTTCGTTGGAAGCTGTCGGGAGATGAAGTCAGAGCTTCGAGCTATGGAGAAGGCACTCTCGGAGAAGCTCAGCACGTATGAAGTTGAGTGGCGGTTCAACCCTCCAGCTGCAAGTCACATGGGCGGCGTCTGGGAGAGAATGGTCAGATCGGTCAAGAGCTCACTCAAAGTCGTGGTCGGTCGCCAAACTCTCACAGACGAAGTGCTCGTGACAGTATTTGCTGAGGTGGAGCACATGATCAACAGCCGACCCCTCACGCACGTCAGCTCGGAGCCGGCAGACCCAGAAGCCCTGACACCAAACCACTTTCTGCTGGGCGGCGTCTCAAGGCACCTCGCCCCGGGACTAGTGGGAGAAAGGGACATGTGTAGTCGGCGGCGATGGAAGCACGTGCAGCTCATGGCCGAGCATGTCTGGAAAAGATGGACGAAGGAGTACATGCCGACCCTCATGTCCCGAAGCAAATGGCGGCAGGATCAGCGAAGCCTACAGGTCGGAGACCTGGTTCTGATGGCTGAGCCGACCCTGTCCAGAGGCTCCTGGCCACTGGCTCGTGTCAATCGAGTCTTCCCTGCAGCTGATGGAAGGGTCCGATCAGCAGAACTCCGCACCGCTAGTGGAAGACTGTACAAACGACCGGCGACGAAGATCTGCTTCCTGGAAGAGGAGTGCAAATGAACGTGGGGACGGCGCAGCAGTGAGCGGAGGAGCGGGATATGAAAGGATCCCGTATCCGCGCGCGAGTGTTAGGGGCCGCTTTATCTCGCTTTGCACCTTTCTGGTATGCTGTGCGTGTTTTGCTTGTATGGAGCTTCGAAATGATCGTTACCCGCGCCCGTTTCGGTTATCACCTTTCTTGACTGTTCGCTTGCGCTGTTCAATTTGTCGGTCAAATGTATGCGTTCGACGTTCGCAGTGAAGCCGAACACAGGGGGGAGTGATGTTGCCGACAAATTGCACCTATGCAAGGCGGTACGGGCGAGAGACCCAGCGCTGCTGAGCCGAACCGCCGCCGCGCCGCCGAGCCGAGCGCCGTCCGCGGTCGCGGGACGCTGGCGTCCCCTCTGACCCGGCTGGCCGGCCGGCGCGGCAGGGCGGCTCCCTGTTTGCGTAGGACCGGCCCAGGTCCGGGCCATTGTGTGGGGCACGCACGTGCGCGCCCAGCGTGTGTGTCTTCCGGGTGGAGCGCTGGACGCCCGGGCCATTTTTAGCCTTTTCTGTGTGCTCTGACCGTCCTCAACGCGTCTTGTTTTCACCCCCTGTCGCTGTATATAAGCTAGTTGTAAACACCCCCGGTCCTCACTTCACCTTTCGACTTCGACGGGGACACTGCGCTGCCCCGCTCTCTTCCCGGTACGTTTCGCTGCCTTGTCCGCCAAATATAGTGAACTAGAAGACAAAGTGTGTGTGGAGCCCGAGTGAGAAGTGAAATAGTGCGCGGTCTACACACAGATGAGATATTCGACGGAGATGCGGCAGGCGTATCGGTTCCGGTGACCAGGTCTACTGACTATCCCTTTTTATCCTAAAACATTCCTAAAACTCTCTAAGAAGGGGGTTCCTTTGTCGTCGGCATCCGGCGCTCTATATTTAGGCCCTAACATACTCCCTAAGAAGGGGGTTCCTTTGACGTCGGTATCCGGCGCTCTCTTATTTAGGCCCTAACATACGCCCTAAGAAGGGGGTTCCTTTGACGTCGGTATCCGGCGCTCTCTTATTTAGGCCCTAACATACGCCCTAAGAAGGGGGTTCCTTTGCCGTCGGTATCCGGCGCTCTTTTATTAGGTCCAAATATACTTCCTAAGAAGGAGGTTCCTTAGTCGTCGGCATCCGGCGCTCTATCCTGTATCCAATATTTAGTTGTATCTTAACTAGGCTAACGTGATAGGTTATAACATTTATTTTCCCAATTTTCCAATTAAACCATTTTCCTCCGGGATCTCGGTCACCAAACAACCAAATGCTGTGCGATGCGCGATTAAATACAGTCCACACCATGAAAGGAGATTCGAACGAAAGCGTCGCCAACAGTAACCATATGTGTGTGATTACTGGTTGGTCTGTTTTTGTCAATGGTTGCGTCAGGCTAGTCTGCGTCGGCGATAGAATGGCAGCGCTGACTGTTTGATAAGCTAAAAGCTTTCTGAAATCTGGTAGTTAACCGAACCTTGATCAGGGGTTTCAAATGACTGGCTCAGGGGTTAAGCGTAAAGGATGTTTTTTTCTGGATGTATTTTATTGAGGATAAATTGTTTGCAGTTATTTAGAATTTAAGGGCAATCTCGCACCGTTGTGTTTTCTTTCTGTAAATTTCAGTAATCAAAGTTCAAAATAGACATTTTCTGTAAAAAAAATCCTTGGATCCATTAAGTTGTTATGTTCTGGCCGGGCCTCACACCAGACTCCCTCAATATCGTCCGTACCTGTGGGACTCCCATAATTAATGTGTTATGCCGCACCCTACTATTATTCTCGGTTGCTCGGGCGTTGCGCTGGTCAGAACAATTTCACAGCGTCGTTATGCTCTAGCAGCTGCCCCGCGATGGCCTTGTTATTCGCCGCCTCCTTCATAAGACGGCGGCTGATGCGTAAACCGGCACTGGCCCTCCCACCACTAAGGGCGGAACCGTACGTCAATGCCGTCATAACCCAGAAGTGGTCACCTTACGACCCGTAAATCCATGCAATATGTAACAATTGGTCATCAGCGGCGCGTCTGCTGTCGGTAGTGTGGTAGTATCGATAACAAGCTGAGCACGTATCGATTGCTCCCGTGCACCAAGGGCTGGCGAGCTGCGGGCTCGTCTGCTCGGCATAATGAAGCGTGCCTTGTGGCTATCGATGTGGTTTAGCTCGCTCCGCGGGCGCTGGTGATGGGGCCATGTGGGCAGATTGCCAGTAATGAGTCCCGTATGTCATGGTGAGTTCCGTGTAATGTGTGAGTATTCATGGTGCACGGACGTCCTAATCTGGGTTTGTTAGTTGGGCTCTCAAAATTTTGAGCGTACGCCGTACGGTCCAGTTAACGGAAAAATTATCTGGAAGGTGTGACTTCCTGGTTAAATTTAGTTGATCAAGCGTGTGCTGTTGATTTAGTCACAGCATGATTTCGTTTGCCAGTCAAAATGTTCAAAATGGTATTCTTGAACGGCGTGCATTTGTTCTGTTACTATGCCCTTTAGCTAGCTATTCTCGTACTCCAAACTGCATGTCTGGTTGCAGGCCCACCCAACTAAACCATTCACCTTGTTCCGTTCCTGAGAGCCAACTTTGCGAGCGAGCGAGTGGCCACTTTTTGAGCTGAAGCACTTGCGTCACTTCCATTTCACGGTGGCGGGGTCCGAGGCGTTGACGCTCGGAATCACTGACCGTTCGCGCTGCGGGGCTGGGTTTGGCCCCTAGCGCCCGCACCGGGCCGGCGAGCCGCTCCCCCGGGCGCCGCGTGGGAAGCCAAAGTGAAAGGACACGGCGCTGCCGTCTGAACAATGGCCACGGCGCGGCACTCGGGGAGAGAGAGACTATCGGTTTCTCAAACTCTTCCCGGCACTACCTGCCTGTGGCGAACTGTTAATCATGTGAGAAAAACCGCCATGTGAGCTGGCTGGGGCAGATACGTGCCTACTGCCGGCATTTGGGGGTTATTTGGGTGGGTTACTGCTCCGTCCCAACATTATGGACGACGGTAAAATGTGAAATGTGTGCGTCTTTGTGTTAGTATGCTCCCGGCGTATCCCGTTTCGGGTTAGCATAAGTGAGTGAGCCATTCTTTCCGTTGGCACGTCTGGGGTCCGAGAATGCATACGGATGAACGCTCGTCTGACTTTCAGACACTTGATGGGTCAATGATGCGATTCGATGCGGGCTATCTCCCATGGTGGTCGAAACTGGAAGTACTGGCTGAACCCATCCTGTTGTAGGTAAATCGTCGTTATGTGAAACCCTTCCTTCCGCTTCCCGCTTCCGGGCCCATCACTATTGGGACTTGGGCTAATGTAAAGAACTCGAGCTGTGGCAACTGGCTGAAAAATAACAGCGGAGAATTTCAAGTGCTCCTCGAAAGGCTCTTACGTCTCTCGAGAAACGGCTAATGGCGTCGGATAGTGGACGCGGCTGGGAAGGACCACAGTGGCCACAGGGGCAACGGAATCCGGACGTGGACAGGCCACAGAGCCCACAAAGTCCACACAGTTCACCCAGGCATAGAGGCCGAGGTATAGTGGAGAGGCCGATGGACGGGAGACGGATAAGAGAGTTGGAGTGATGTCTGAATTAGGGTCAGGTCTTGTTGGGGATGGGGAGATTCTCAGAGCAGTGGACCTAACTTACTCTGCTATCAAACTGTGCTCCATCATATGCAAACAAAATTGTCTAATTCTATAAACTGTCGAGCTGGAGATGGTTTTCTGCGCCTCTCCATCGACCGGTACGCGCAACGTCCTTGTGACGCTGAGCTGGAGAGGCAACGCGAACCGATCGCTGAAAATTGTGGTTGACAGGGAGAACGGAGGGCGGCTCTCTAACACGTGGTACGGTGCAATCTCCGGCGTGCGGCTTCCCTCCGGGCTCCGACAGTGGTTGCCGGTTACCCGCTGCTGCTACCGTCTGTCACCTTCCTCTGTTGAACTATGCACCTCCCCCGCCCAGCCGTGCCGCCCCCTCGCTGCTGATCGTGACATTTGGCACCTTGGACGCTCCTATCGAGTCCCCTGTCGCCCCCGCTCTTCACCCGTTGCATCGTCGCTGCTTTCGTCATCATCGTCGTCGTCACTGCGTCAAAGATTCAGTGGCCCGGCTCCAATGCGGAGGGTGGCTCGATGGGAAGCGCAGCGGAGCTATGTTTAGCGAGCAGTGCGAACGGTGTCAGTTGGGACTGAGTGTCGCCGGTGACTCATCACAAGGTGAGGAGCCGTCACGTGGCTGGATAGCCACACGTGACGGTGGCGTGTCCACGGCGTCACGTCACGTATCGGACGTCCGTGACTGACGTGCCACGGCGCGCCGCTGCCGCACGCCTGCCGATGACTATCAGTCTGTTAGCATTTTGTTGTCGGCTGCTATTTCGAGAATCGAGCCCAGCTAAGCGTATTATGTTAAATTGACCACACTGCGACTCAGTCGAGGAGAGCTTGCGGTTAGTGGTGACCGGATCACCGTTGTGTGTATTTCGTGAATCACAGTTTATGGATGTAAATCTGTTCAGACGTTCGCGTCAGTAATGACAGGCTTATCATCATGCATGTATCATGCATACCATCAGCCATGAATAGCGTCTGAGGACGAGTGACCCGCGATATCGGGGCGTGCCTTCCTGTCATCGGGTGACATCGCATCGATAGAGACCGGTGACGCTGTCCCGGTTCATTTCCTGGCGACCACTGCTGTGTCGATGATCAGAGAGGACGCTACTCGAGTTGGACAGTATCGGTCAACACAAAGGCTGGGTCGATCGGACGGTAGCCTTTCCTCTTCATATTGGGTACTCCTGGGTCGGCGGGCCTCTCAGCTCCTTGGCAGCTCACTCGGTCGATGGTTTAGCGCGCTCGGTGCAACGCTTCGATAAACATAATCGATTGGTTGGCGCTGTTGGCGGGCTGGGGAGCGAATCCGGAGGCGAGGCGCGTCACGGCGCTCCGGTGTCGGTAACGCCCGGTCCCTGCGGGGCGGGCCGTGACCCTCCGGTACCGGGCCACGGATTAGCGGCCGCGCCGGACCCTGTCGGTCCCTGCACTCCCTCCTCGGCGCCCCAGCACCAGCCTCATGACCGGTTTTACGCGCGCGGCTCGCCCGCTCGGGCACGGCCGAGGCGGCGTGGCGTAGCACCGGGCACGGCGTGGGCTGGCAGGAAAGGCGATACCCCGAGAGGTGTGCCGAAGTCCCTGAGAGGGGCTGTGTAGACTACAGAGTGCTGACCACCAGTGTGGGTATCTCTAGTGAATCAGCCCGTCTTACCGCTCCTGATCGGAGGATGTTGATCTGAGGTGTCACTCATGGCGGCCGACCCACGTGTGCTCCACACCAGGTGTTTCCCCGGGAACAGTTGTGGGTTTTGGCTGTTTGCAAACGACTGGCATGTGCCTGCCCCGTGATGTTAGTGCGGAGTTGTTGCTTACTGGCGACAGGAGTACCGCCCAAGTCGATAGCATGATTCTGTCCTACTGCCTGCCTTATGAAAATGTTCTAATTAATGGATCATATTCACGACTGAGCATTCAAATAAGCATTCACAGTAGATACTTTTTTATAACATTGCAATGGTGTTTAACACCGTTGCTCTATGTTGTATCATTGGCACGGCGGCGTTCCAGTCATATCACAAATGCACATAAAAATTCTCCCGCGTGGCCCAAACACTTGCATGAGGGCCTTGGCCGCATTCTTAGCTGTCTGAACGGCTACTATCGGTTGTCTGCGCTCTGGGATCGCTGTTTTTGGTGCTCGGCTGCCTCGTGTCCGCCGTCAAATAGGCCGGTTTAATTGCACGCTGTTTGTCAGCCGTGTTTGTCGGCCGGTGTTTGTCAATGGCGGTCGTGCGCCGGTAATTGGTCCGCCGCTGACCGGAGCTGACGGTCGCGTGCCGTTCACCCGCGGAGGGGCGCTCACACCGCGGGGCCGGTTAGGGCGGATTCCGGAGCGGGCCGCTGCGCCCGACGGGGGCGCTTGATGGGCGCGCTATGGGCGCCGATCGGACGTGAGCGCGCCGCCGTGAAGTAACGGACGCCCGGGACGCCCGGGACGACCCGCCCCCGTGTCCATTCCCCGCCGAGTGGCCAGGGTTTTTGTCTCTCCCGGCTGTCACATTAGCGAGTTTTGTTGCGTGCCGGTGTGATATGGCCCAGCACGGCGCAGTTGCCTTTCACGGCATCCACGCACGCTGTTTATACCGCTCCCTTTAATTAGCGAGTGTTGGTTCAAGGCTGGTGCTAAGTGATGCGTTCACCTTCACTGCGCTACCTTGGACGCAACGGATCTTTGCGTGTCAGCCGACCAAACTGCTAGGATGATGGCAAAAAGTTAGATAGTTGCAGCTAATTTGCCGATTCCGTAGTCGGTATTTGGTCTTAGGCTTTCAGCCGTAGCAGTTACAGTTGTGAATTGCTTACCTCAGCCGGCTATTTTTGGGCTGTGATACCAAAAAGACATTGTTCTTACTAGTGTTGAAAAGTGGTCAGTCATTCAGATATACGCGCAGTGTCAGAAAAGTGGTTTGGGGATCTAAGTTCGCAGACTAAAATTTCGAAAAGGTCGCAGAACAAAGTTGGAACTTAGCTATGGTTCCAAATTTTTAATGAAGCTACTGCATTATATCAGTTTCTTTTTAGCATAATGGGCAGAGATTGTTGAAATGCAGCACATATCAAAGTGAAACACCTGCACATGACCAACATGCAATGGTAATCATTAAGCACGCACCTCACAAGATGCCAGATCTGTCTACGATAGCAATGTAGGTTGTAGGTTGTAGGCTGGTAGGTAAGATTAGGTTAGGTTAGATTATGTTTCAGATCTGGCATCTCGTGAGACGCCTGCTTAATGAATCCCCATGCAATCTTGTATCTACTTAATAGGCAGGTAGCCTACATTGCCATTGCTCAAGTATAATGATGCATACCTATATAATTATTAATATTCACATTTGCCTAATTTTAACAAGGGAAATCCAAGAACATATCATAACTAAATGCAAGAAAACAATCTGAACCCACCAGAAGGCTACTAATGTGAAAGCAGCTACCCTTGGATATCACTTTCTTAGCCTAGGTAGAAGTGAAGGTATAATCAAGAAGGGGAGAAGTTAAGACAAACTGAAACACATGGTTTATGTTAAGCATTACCATTACCTGAGCTTGTTACAAAAAAAGACATGAACAATCCCACCTCAGATTCCTTGAACGAAGATGGTCGAAGTCGAATGCGTCTCAGTATCTCAGCCTTTAAACAAAAATCATATTGTTGAGTATGAAAAAACGAGAAAAATTGCACATAAACATTTAACTATTAAATTACCCCACGAAATTATACTTCTTTACAATAACTCACACAAATTGCGAGACAAACCCGGCGCAGTTGCGTAAAAGCGCGCGAGACACGCCAGACAGCGCTGCCTAGTCTGAGAATGTATTTATTTTTAAAAAAGTATTGGTTGCTAGTTAAGTTCATTGCCGAATGACAAAAACGATTTTGATGTTCAATTTATTTTAATACAAAATTTAATGAATAATATGC
The DNA here is from genome assembly GCF_019059575.1 of Amphibalanus amphitrite. Lineage (NCBI taxonomy): Eukaryota > Metazoa > Arthropoda > Thecostraca > Balanomorpha > Balanidae > Amphibalanus > Amphibalanus amphitrite. The sequence continues at coordinate 174,246 of NW_024882097.1, forward strand.
AGCACAAAATAATGCCTTCGGTCGATTTATTACAAATTAAGATATCTTACTGCCATGAGTTCGAGAAAAATAAAAAAGTCATTTTTTTGTGTAATTCAGATGGGAAAAGGGCATCAAAAAGACAATAACTGTTTATTTTGTTCATTTTGATATCATTCACAAAAATTTTGCCATAAATTCGTCCAAGTTCTCTTATGCCGGCACCAAAAAGGTGATACCTCAAAAGACGCTGTCACTTATTATCCCCATACGCATTTTTTTGCTCATTTTTACGAAACAAAAACTATTCTATAACTTTTTCCAATCAATTTCCATTCTAGCCATACCTTGTTTTGCAATGAATGATGTCTAGGTGTCTTAAACGATCCAAGTGAAGCTGACCTTAGCAGGCACGGAACGGCCCCGCAGACTATCGTAAAATATGGGCATCACACGTTATAAAATTGCTAAATTTTGACATTTTTGAAAAGAAAAATCTTTTTTACATCTACTGATATCATTTTTTCATACTTTACTGCAATTGGGAACTTTTACCAGGGGATAGTCTGCCACCACGGAAACACCAAATATGTTCTGCGAGAACTCAGAAAAAGTTTGCGCCCGGTTGCGTTATGAAGGGAGCCGGGCGGGGAGCGAGCTTGTTGGTGCGGTGATGGCAGTGTTTTAGACGTCAAAAGGCCAAGGCTTATGACTCGTCTCCCATGACTCGCGTGTTATTTTTGTGATTTGTTTGGTACCTTCGTTTGATTTGTGTGAGAATGGTAGGATAGGTTGTGCTGATATATGTATTATGGGTAATATGCTTATCCAGTACCCATAATTTTCTGATAGCATTTAGGTACTACTCACTAGCTTGGTATATGTGTCATTTCTTAGAACAGTGTACATGTAAATTAATCAAGCTGAGCTTTTCAGGTTTATCTCACCTGACTACGTGAAGTTTGCATATCCATTTGGGGCATTGCCCATTTACTACTCACTAGCTTGGTAGTGTTGTTTCTCAGACCAGTGTACGTGTAAATTAATCAAGCTTTTCAGGTTTATCTCACCTGACTGCGTTATTAACTTGAACTGCTGTTGCCTGTCAGTTAATTTTTTTTTAAATCATTCACTACTTTGTAGGCACTGCATGCTAATATGGATATGAAATCAAGCTTTTCAGGTTTATCTCACCTGATTACGTTAAGTTTGCATATCCATTGGGGCATTGCCCATTTCCAGCTCCTGCATGCTGTGTAGCCCTTCATTCATATCATACGTGTTGAACCAGATGTTAAAAGAGTGACAAAATTTTCAACATTTGTATTATAAAATACAGGATTTATTGTTAATGCACACACTGTGTGATCACAATTCACAGATCACCTGTTCATAACACATCACAGTTGATGGGCTTCAGGCTGCCGATCAAATACCAGTTATATCTATCAATCTAATACCAGTGAAAGTTTTGCCAACAGCTGTCAGCTGGTGAACCAAAAGTAGCAGGCGGTGCTGGTTCTTGGGAGTAGGTCAGTAGTTTGTACTGCATTCTATTCAGGAGTCCAGGTCTTCATTCAGTAGCCATGGATACTGGAGAGAGATGACTTAATCTGCTGAAGAAGAAAAATCAGTCAAAATGGGTAGGCAGTTGGGTTTTTATTAAGTGACCCATTGTGAAATGCTCCATCAAGCCTAATAATGCTGACATAGATGGGTAGAGGTACTTTGTTGCACAGAAATCATCTGTTTAGGGAACGTTTGCTCACAGAACAAAAATTGCTTTTCTTTAGTCAAGACTTTTCGCAGAACAAATCTTCCGAGTTCAAGAAAACTTAGAAACGGGCCACTTTTCTGACACTGTATACGCGTCCATGAAATATAGCCTTATCCGCGTCTCGAATCATTCCACTTCAATTGCATTCCAATAAACCCTCGGCGCGAGTGGTTGGAACTCGGCGAATCCAGGTCCTGTCGGCGGATGCGGCCATCAAACCACCCACCGCTGACGCTGCCTCCGCTCGCCGGAGAACAGACGCGCCCATCGACAGCGGGATCTGTTCAATATTCCCGGCCGTAGGTCGGTCCGAGCCGGGCGGTTCGTCTCCGTCAGACATCCGGCCGTCAGCGTACGGCCAGGTCGCCGGGTTCCGCCGGGGCCGATCACCCTTTGTGCCGCGAAAGGAGAGCAAATAAACGTCGCCCGCCGGCGGCCCGCAGTGTTTAGAGCTGTTTCCGGAGTCGGCGCGATGCGCTCGGCTGCTCCTCGACTGACAGCGCGAGGGGTGCGGAACAGACTGGCGTGCCGACTGACCCTGCGGAGGTCAGTGGGTGAGCTCTCCGGCTCAGAGGTGGAACAGCGGCCGCTATTTGTGCGGAAGTGCTGAAAGTTTCCTGTTCACGCGAGGAACGCCGAAATGGGTGGGACTAAATGCTTACTTCGAAATCTAAGCTACGTTGCGGCATTGGCGGTTATGTGCGGCGTGTATGCCGCATGATTAGTAAGAGGCGACCACTAAATTAAAGACTCAAACGCTCCGACCGGTTCTCAATGAATAACACTGCATACCATAAATGCCAACCGCTCTCGTCATAAGATATTCAGCTTTAAATAACTAGGTTATCTACATCATCATTTTGAACCAAATTAATACTTTCAACTTAACTCACTCATTCCTTCCTTTGTTGTCTCCAAACAGTCGTTCGATTGTCTGGAAATCGTATGCTTAATCCCGTACCTGTATGCGACTGGTGCATATAAAGGCCGATAAAAGAATTTGAATAGGCTCTGGCATGCGATTTCCTGGCTACCCAAAAAAGTCTGTTTCAGTCTTGCTATCAAAACATGACCTCGCCCGCACAGGGGGGGGGGGGGTTGATGCAACCCCCCTAAGGTTTTTCGCGAATAACTCGCTTAAAAAGCGGCTGATCGCGACGAAACTTTCAGTACCCTCGCATTGATCAATTTAACACCCATCCTGAAAATTTCATGACCCTGACCCAAATGACCTTTGACCTGTGACCTACTTTTCGAGACCATGTTTGGCCGGAACCGCGATTCAGAGTATGTCGGCTCGCATTAGCAGCGCGTTTGCAGTCTTTTCGTGGTTTCAAGCGTTCAAACATGTGATATGATGTTGCCCCCATGCATTAGGGTGGGTGTCAAGGTCACCTGAAGGTCAGGTCAGGTCATTGACCTTTGGTGACCTCGGTTCACTTTTTCGAGTTTGACATGTTTCTAGGTCAGTTTTTTCGAGCTGAATTCGAATTAAGCAACCACATGAACGTTTACAAAGTAGTTTTGGTGCCTTCGTAACATGTTACGAGGCTGTCAGAGGCGGTTGACACCTACTACAAATACCTGGCAGGACCTCTACTGGTTGACCTGACCTGACCTAACCCGACCTGGCCTAAATGAATGAAGACATCATCTGTGATCAAAACTAGCATGATATTCGTGATCAGCACCCCGAAAAACCCCATAGCAGCCACACTACGACGTTCTAACAGGTCCCAATTTTCCCGCCTTTTGGGTCATTGACCTGACCTGGAAGGTCAACCGATAACCTAGGACCTTAAAATTGGGTATCATCGGCTTTCTCTCGTCACGGGCAACACGCTCGTTTTTTCCGCGAAGCTCTAGCTTGATCAGGAGCGAAACGGCAAGGGGTTATACCTTATACGTTCGCGGCTGAGTATTAATTTGGTTCAAAACAATGATGTAGATAAGTTAGTTATTTAAATCTAAATATCCTATGACGAGAGCGATGGACATTTTTGGTATGCAGTGTTATCCATTGAAAACAGGTCGAAGCTATTGAATTTTTAATTTAGTGGTCGCCGCTTACTAATCATGCGGCATACACGCCGCACATAACCGCCAATGCCGCAACGCAGCTTAGATTTCGAAGTAAGCATTTAGTCTCACCCCGCCGAAATCGTAATCTGAGTCACCAGCTTCAGAGAGGTTTTCTCTGAAAGAAGACGTTGATTGGTTGCTAGATAACATTGGCTATTTCCCAGGCAATGAACCAGTTACAAACAAAATGTCATTTGTTTAACCCCTCGCGTGCCTTATGTCCAGCTATGAATTCAATCACCTGAACCAGCGCAGCGTCATGCAGTGCTCCAACCCTCGGATTTTCCCCGGCTCCGCCGTGCCGGCAGATCGTGACGCGGGGTGCCATCATGGCTCTCAGGCCGGGTCACGACGGGCCGGGCGCGCTGAAAATATACAGGCCGGCTTTAGGGGCGAGTTAACGACCGCATTCTCGGTCGTGCTTGTTTTTCTCTGTTTCGAGGGCGTCGTTATGCTTAAAATACCTGGTGCCCGATGGACCCGTGTTTCGTGAGTTTGGTAATTCAGAGGGTAATTTTCTGGAGCGGATGGCTGACCCCGAGAGGTTGTTAGCTCGTTAGCTCCGCGTTTTCGGCTGGCAACCCAGGTGAGCGCCTTTTCGGCTGTTAACCCAGGTGAGTGCCTTTTCGGCTGTTAACCCAGGTGAGTGCCTTTTCGGCTGGTAAACCCGGTGGGGTGCTCTATCTAACTCGCGTGCTCTATCTACGAGGGACGAGTTTTGTGTCTGCTTGCTCTACCTACCTAACGCCAGTCAGCTGAGGCGAATCTTCATCACCCTATATTATGGCCTCTCTCATCATCCCCACAGAATCCCCGCAATGCTTTAATACATTCACCATATCGCGCCACACTACGAGCTCCATAACGCTGCTCGTTTATCCGTGCTCGCCCGCCGCGGGTTCCGTTCTGCACCGTCCCGGCCGTATCACACCCGGGGGAGCAGCCAGCCTTGGTTCAGAGTTTTTCCTCATCGGACGCGTAATGTGTATCGCCCAAATAGCTGGGCGGCCATCCATCGGATCGGCCGCCGCGCCGGGCGCCTGATGAGGACAGACGAGCTGGTGCCACTCGACAGACGGGCAGAGGGACCGAGCCGAGCCGAGGGGACCGCGTCGGCTCGTCGCCATCCATCCGTCGGCGGCGGCGGCGGTACGTCAGTCTCTATTCAGCCGGTCTCTGAGAGGCTGTATTTGTGGCCGGCCGGCGGTGGCGGTGGAGCCCGCTGCTCGGCCGGCGGCGCTGAGCTCAGGAGGCCTCACGCTGCAGCAGCCGGACTCAGCGGCGTATTTAGAAAATCGCGAAGGGGGGGGGGGGGCCAAGGGTTTGGAGGGCGCCACCTCACCCAAGGAGGGCGCCATACGGTCGCGAGATAAAAAATCGCTCAGCGGGGTGGGTGGGGGGTGGGGGGGGGGGGGTTGGGAGGCGTTCTTTACCATGCCACCAGTTTTTTTTTTTTGCGTAACCTCGTATAGGTCGTGCTGCATTGATTTTGCATCGTGTGTATTCTTTATACTCCAGGTCATAAAAGGTCAAGTGTTCTTGAAATGCTGCGCCGAAGGCGCGCGAAATTTTTGAAAACAACCTTTTCCTCCGCTTTTTAGGCACGCCTTTTATACGATCACCGTTCAAAGCTCCTCTCGCTCTTTTACCAAATTTGAAGGTGTAAAAAATACCAAAGGTTTGGTCGGGCCGCTGCCACACAAACTGTATAGAAAGCTTGGCTCATGGGTGTCGATGTATAAAAGTTTATTGGCGGTGGCATATCTACGCACCAGATCACCGTATCGGATTGATACCGGAGCGCGAGATGCGTAAACATCATCCAAGTTACCTCAGACCAGCCTTCATAGCCTTCTCACAGATGCATACAGTGTACCCACATAACCAGTTTCAATCACCGAAACTTCAGATGCCTGCTGTTGCGGCCGAACCTGTTGACAATACTTAATCGTAATCCATATAGATGCCATGATGCACGTAAAGTAGGATCAATCCGTTAAGACCAAAGACGTGTTTTATGCATCGTAGAGCGTAGATAGTTTTGGTAGGTATAGGTACTTCATTCATTGTGCTGAATGCACGTTCATTTGTGGCAGTTTTCACAGGCAAGACATCAACTATGTGCAATAGAACGACTAAGTTGAAAAACATGCCAAAGGAGTAAATAAATGATAAGAGGGCAGCGATCAACGGATGTTGCCAATAGGTAGAAGGGCTGCGATCCACAGGAGGGCGCTAATAGGTAGGAGAGCCCCGATCAACATCCCGAGTTTCGATAGTAGTGCACCGATAGGTAGGAAGTTGGCGAGCAGCAGGAGGGCGCCAATGGATAGAAGGGCAGCGATCAACAGGAGGGCACCAATAGGTAGGAGGGCCCCGATCAACAATCAACAGGAGGGCGCCACCAGGTAAGAGGGTGGCGAGGAACAGGAGAGCACCAATAGGAGGGTGGCGATCAACAAGAGGTCGCCAATAGGTGGGAGGGCGGTCATCAACTGGAAGTCGTTAATGAGCGGAAGGGTGACGATTAAAATGGGGGTGGCAATGGTGAGGAGGGCGCCTTTGCTCAAGAGGATGACACGAACAGGAGGGCGTCTGTGCGGAGGGCGCTGGTCAACAGGAAGGTACCAGTGGATAGGAGGGCGGTGATCAACAAGAGGGTGCCAGTGGTTAGGAGGGCGGCGATCAACACGAGTGCGCCAATAAGAGAAGGGCCCCGATTAACATTCAACAGGAAGGACTAGGGAACCAATAGGTAGGTGGGCGGCACTGAACAATAGGGTGCCAAAAAGGAGAAAGGCGGCCTTGAAAATTTCACATGAGGGCGCAATAGGTAGGAGAGCGCCAATAATTATGAGGACGCCGATCAGCAGAAGGGCGGCAATATGTAGCAGGGTGGCGACCTACAGGAGGGCGCCTTCGGATGAGAGGGCGCTTATTTACGGGACAGCGGCTTACATAGGCGACCACCGTTACGCTTAGAGAGCTACAGCCTACAAATGTGGTTGGAGGGCGCCCGAGGGAGCCCTCCAACCGTATTTGGAGGGCGTATTTGGAATGGGCGTCCTCCGAGGGCGCCCTCCATCCGTATTTTCCCTGTAAACACATTCGCGATTGGAGGGCGCCCTCCAGTCGCGATTGTTTTTCGATTCGATTATATCACAATTGCATTTGCGATTGGAGGGCGCCTTCGGCGCCCTCCAATCGCAAAGGGCGCCTTCGGCGCCCAAGGGGGGGGGGCCATGGCCCAGTGGCCCCCCCCCTGCCTACGCCCCTGGCCGGACTGAGCGGCCAGCCTCACTGCACGAGTCGGGCTGGAACACAGTCGGGCTGGAGGGGGCCCGGCCGAGCCCGTGGAGTCGCGCAGCGCCGTGCCACACCTCCCCGCCTGTCCGTCTGAGAGCGATAATGAGACGCCGGCCATGCAGAAAAGGCCTCACCGGCCAATAGCGTTTTCCATTTACGTGTTTCGCTGAGAGCCGGCTTTGATGGCTTCGGTGGGGGGGGGGGGGGGGGCGCTAGACGGGCCTCTTCTCCGCGAGCTGGTGAATGTGTGTGTGGGATGGAATTGGATGGAAATAAGAGGTCTGAATTCAGCGAATGATTGGACAGACATGGATGGACTTCGCTGAAATGGCACGAGATGCGAAAGGACTGCCTTGATTAGAGGAGCCTGCTCGGATGCGTATACCAATTTACGTGGGGATAACGTCAGGAGAGGAAGTCGAAGTGACACTGGTGGAGGATCTGACTGTTTATACATTTATTGGTTAGCAGTGTAAGTTTAAGGCATAAGGAACGGTACTGAATGCGACCTGTGGGACAGTGAGACGAAGGCGGGCTAGTCTTCGAATGTTTCTGTAGGCTCAATGATAAGCTTCCTATACCAGGCTGACGCGGGACGCGTTAGCTGCTGCTGATGTGACGACTGACGGTTCACGGACGCCAGAGATCGGCCGTCAGCGGGTGCCCGTGCCCGTCGGCCCACCACCGGCCCGGATCGGGTTCTCCCAGCGCGGGGTGTGGAGTTCAACCATGACCGGCAGCCCTGCAGCCTGCATGCACGGCCCATCAAGCGGCCGCGGCGTGTTGCCGGGCGCCGCCTGTTGCTCTTTCCGACCTCACGTGCGGAGCTTGCGGCTCTCTGAGTAGCTGCTCGTCTCCCTCGTCGCTGCTGCGGGGCCGCGGTCAAATGAGAACCTGCGAGTGTCCTCGACCTGGGACTGGCGAGGTTTGAGTGCCGCTCCGGATATCTGGTGTTTTCAGACGAGTGGGCACACCGATAGGCGGAGGATATCAGTTTGCTTTGGGTGGTGCGGTGGTATTTCTGATAGGAGGTTATGGCTGCTGATGGCTACAGTTCGGCTTCTGGCTAGTGTTTTGTACAAGTCGTGTTGTTCGGCGAGGATGGAGCACGGGTACAGGGTCCGACTTCTCAGGAGAGTTCGTCGAGGTGGTACATACGAGTACGAACATCGGTACGAGTAGAAATACGGTTCATTGCCCCGTTCCCGGCTGGCAGGCCGGTGCGTCACAGTCTAAGAATGTGACACGTCTCGATTGGGATGATGGCTTACCATCGTATAAAGATAACGCCTACACCAAACCTAATGTCGACAAGTGGAAAAACCGGCCTATTCGCACCGGCTGTTTGAGCCCGATGAATGCCTCGCGTGCTGATTATCGTTTGCTATCGGCCGCCGCCGCTTACTGCGAACTAAATAGCTCGTTATCTGGGGCAATAACCCCTGTGTGTTCGGACGGGACGTTCAGCCTCTCGCCCCCGGCCGGGTCTTCATAAGTTCGGCGCTGTGATCTGGGAGGTGTTTCAGCACGATTGGATGGGATCGTTTTATTTCACTCATCTAGTTATTTCATCTGTTTTGTAAGGTTTCAGCTCCTTGCTGACGTACTTACACAGCGCTACGTGTGCTTTGTCGCTCCACTGATAATTTGAACTAGAACAGGCATGCGCAAAAACCGGTTAATGATCGCACAAATCAAAGCAAAAATGTGTTGCGGACTCCACATTTACATGAAAACCGGTTGGCATTGCCAGTAATGGCGGTGCGAACGGACCGCACTGACGCTCGCGACATTGCCGCTTGAATGAAACATGGCATCGCGATGAAAAGTCCACACGACACGCCGGCGTCCCATATTCCGAGCCGATTTCCGTTGAAGTTACAGCGTGGCGGAAGCTCCTGAGCGGTCGATCTTCACCAGGCGGCCGATCAAGGTCGCCCGTTTCGCCGTGATCTGTGGGAAAAATTCGCCGGCTCGGTACACTGGGTGTTTAACTTCGGACGGAAGTGCTTGTTTGTGTGCAAAAATGCTGGGTAAATAGTGGTCCAGGCAAATTGCCAACAATGTCTGAGGCCGAGCTTCTGTAGTTAGTGGAAGCCGTAGGGATGTAACTAAGCGGAAAAGAAGACGGCTGTTTTGATTCACATGTCGCTCTAGTTTCAAAACAAAAGCACAACGGACCAAGTGTAAACTGATACACGTGTGAACAGCCCACAGACGTCTTAGCACTGTGCATCAAGCGATCCTTACGTAATTTACGATTGCACAATGCACATAATGTCCACCTAATGGGTGTTTTGCGGTGACCACATAAAAGATTAGCATCCTGATTTTTAAACCTGACCATCATGTATGTGAGCTGTTTGTATTATGCATCGTTTCTTGTCGTTACTGCTGTCACGTCTGAGTGCAACGCTCGCCACCTACGCTCGCACAGCACGTCAACCATCGTGAGTTCACCTTACCCGCAGGGCGCTCTGAATGGTATCAACACGACTGGAACGTGCGGTACGCTCGGCCCGTCCGGTGGGACGCACCGTCACCGCTCTGAACGGCGTCGTTTACATAATCTGTCGGATTCTGAGCTGGCTCTGTGAGTGTTGGCGGCGGATCTTTGGATTCCGCCGCTCTCTGGATAAACTGGAGCTAGTCTCGCCACAGCAGAGTGAGTTGCGCTTGACTCAATGTGAGTCTCGTATAGCTGGTGCTCGTAACGAGGACCTGTTCCTCGGGGCTGTAGCTGTTCCCCGGGGGAACAGCTCAGGCGGTGTCGCACAACAGAGACACTGATGGTTGCAATCTCGCCCCAGATTTGATCTGAGATCTCCGGCGTCAAGTGCTGGGTGATTCCACGGTGTGTCGCTGTGAGCTAGGGATTTATTATTCTGAGCAAGCCGTCACTGGCCAGGTGGTTACCATGCCGTCATGTCGTTATCGCCGGGGAAGGGAAGAACCGTGCTTGTAGCAGCAGGTGGTTGCCGCCGGCAGTGGACTCTCCAGTCTCCACTGGCCGCGACGGGGCTACCCCGTCGTCGAACCCTACCCGGCTGCTTTCATCGTCTAGAGCCGAGTGTCAGTGTCTCACTGGCCACTCCACGGTCAGGCGCGTGACCGGTGCGAAACGAAGACGTGACGGGGCGCCGGCCGGTCGCAGGTTGGCTGATATACCGCTGGGATGGGCGGTTCCCGGCTCGCGCCGCTGAACGATGACCTGACGACGGCCGAGTACCTCAGTACTGCGGGCCGAGCGAGATTTCTGTTACCGTGGAACAGAGCATCCGTCCGTCCGTTCGTTCGTCCTTTCTCACGTTTTATGTATCTGGACATGTAGATAGTGGACATGTCTCCCGTCATCCGTCCTCGAAGTGCACTGTTTCACGCCAGCATTCCCCTGATATATTTGTTTTGGGACGTCTTCTCTAAGGGAAAAACGCCTTTCCACCCCCGCCTGCAACCATCTCATCCAGTGATTGATTGGCCGCCGATAATCGATGGAACAGCCGTGTGTCGGGTGCTCTCCAATGGCGCGCACGTCTCGGGCTTTTCCCCGTGTGTGCCGACGGCGATGGCGGGTGTTTGACGGCTATAGGCAATAGATGGGCCGGGTATCCCCGGGAACGGGCTGCTGGCGGCTGTGGGATGACCTCTCGACCCGGGCGGGAACGCTTGGCAACCAGCAGAGGTAGACAGACACATCGCGTTTGCAATTTCACTGCTCGCGTCTCACTTGCCGGATGCTGGTATCGTGTCACCGTGACAGGTGTTCATGTTCGAGCCCGTGTCACGGGACACCTGTACGACCTGGTTACCCGGTGATGGGGAGCTCACGGTCCCGAGTCCCGCTCCGCTAAAGGTGTGGGCTGGGGCGATCAGCCGCGGCTTCTGTAAATGTGCTCTCTTGATTTTTTTTTTTTTTTTAAGAGCCAGCACCAAGTTTTGCGCAACTCTTTTGTTTGACCTGCGGTTATTTCTCTCTTTTTAGGCCCACGCTCATCTTATGCCAATCTACTTTTTCGTTTGATATTTTCTATCCCTTGAATTCATTCAGTATTTTACACATTTCCCTTCATTTTTTATTTTTCCAACCATCTTGATATTTCACTCAGCATTCAGCATTATATTAACCGTTTCAGTTATATTTTCCCCGCCCGCGCCGTCCGCCGTCGCGGCGGTGCAGCCCATTCGTCATGTCCCTGACGCCGCTGTTCTCCATGTTACAGGACTCGGCCACCGGTGTGCCGGTGACCCTGAAGGTGGACCCCAATGGGTTCTACCTCTACATCGTCGACCAGAATAAGGTAAGACAATAATGCAATAATTTTGCATCCTAGCCTATGCCGGAGATGCATGATAACAAGTAACAACCGAGGTAAATGTCATTGGTGACTGTCGTAGCATAGGTCTTCGTTGTTTGGGTTCTGATATGTGATATTTACCTTTGGAGTGACACTGACGTGGCATTTGACCTTCTGGCTGGGACGGTGACCTATCCCGTATTCATTTAACCATGACCGCGGCCACAAGCGCACGGTAAATGGAACTCGAGTCCCGGTGCTATTCATGGTCCGGGGCCCACGCTCTCGGCTGAGGCTGCCTGCTCTCATCTTCTGGAAGAAATCTGATGTCCGTGGGCACCGAGCCACTAAAGGATGCTAGATGCTAGAGTAATCGCAGGTCAGATAGAGTCATCAGCGCTGCCGGCTGATGGAATGGAGCTCTGTGAGGCCGAGTGGGGCATTGCGAACAGACCACAACCGTGTGTGTGCTGATGGGGACACGGTGGCGATGGCGGCGTCCAGCGGGGCTGGGATGAGCTGCAGCCGGGCTTCCTGTGTAGTGCTGCCGTGCAGGGGTGAAGGGAGGGGGTGCTCCAGCGGGGCGTGGCTGGGTATCGTCCGCGGACAGGCCGGTCGGCGGCTGATGGACCCACCAGCTCCACGGGGGAGGGGCTCCACGCTGACGCCAGTGCAGTCAGCCGACCGTGGCCGCACCACGCGGCTCCGCCGACCCAACACGCTGAACTCAGACGGCCGAAAACCTGCTCCTCGCCGGCCAAAAATGACGAGTCGTGCCGTCAAAACTGCTCGAGACAGATAGTCATCAAAAAGGTTCAAACTTGTGTTGCAGAGTGTGTTCTCTGAAATTAGTACTAACTATTCGTAAACAGTTTTGTTATCTGCAGATGGTCACTTTTGATCATGCTGACATGCAACAATGCTGGGAAGGATCATGCGGCAACTATCTGCTCGTACATTTTTAGGTTGACTCCGAGTCGGCGTCGGACGGACCCCTCTTAGTTAGCCTGGCGAGTCGGACGATCCACAGTCCCACCCGGCACCAGTTCTTTCTGTTACCAGCCGGACTGCTCCGCGCTCAGAGCTCAGTCCGCCACTGTCAGCCCTGTCAACATAGGCAGAGCCGTCCGTCCGCCGCTCCCGGTACAGACCGGGGGTTCCCCGCGCGGGGCGGGGCCCGCCGCAGTCAAGGTCATACGGTGGGGGGGGGGGGGCAGGTGCGCAGGTGCGTAATGCCGTCGAACGGAGCCACGCGCTGGGGAGGGGAGGGTGAGGGGGCGGGTTGGTGTGGTGTGGGGTATGAGCACTGTGGACGGTGCCACTGGGATGCTAGCTCGGAACGACATAGCTGTGGCAGCGGCGGGTCGATGGCAGGTTTTTGCTGGGAATGGTGTGCCCAGTAAACTGTGGTGTATTGTTGTGCTTTGATGGGCCAGGGATAGCGCCGGGTGTCGTGATCTGGCCCGGACTGTTGGAAGTAGCATTCTGCATCGCCGTTGATTCTGCAAGTGGTGGACTGTGCAACGTGCAATTGCATGAAAGATGCTAGTGGACGACGCAAGACGTCCAAGCTGACACGAGCATTGTGCAATCCATTTAAGCCATTTGCGACCCCATATAAATATTCTTTTTTTTTAACGAAAAAACACGCGCCTCACTCCTAATTTTCCCCTCTTCCATGCAACTGGCAAGCTGCTTGGCAGTTTGGGTATCTCCGACCCGGGGTTCTCTCATGCCGGGTCGACGATGGCCGCCCCTCTCCCTCTCCCCAGAGCCCTCTCCACTCTCCCCGGAGCTCTCCCCACTCTCCCCGGAGCCCTCTCCACTCTCCCCGGAGCTCTCCCCACTCTCCCCGGAGCCCTCTCCTCTCTCTCTCTCCGGAGCCCTCTCCACTCTCTCCGGGGCCCTCTCCACTCTCTCTCCGGAGCCCTCTCCACTCTCTCCGGGGCCCTCTCCACTCTGCGGCCAGTGTTTGCTTTGGCCGTTAGTGTGTCATTAGTGGACGTGGCTCCCACTCTGCCCTCCCTCCTCCCACGCTCTCCCCTCCCACGGGGACAGTGGGCGACCCATGGGGCAGATGTCCACGAGTGACCCCGACGGGACACGTGGCGAGTCTCTGGATTCTGCTAGCTATTATGTGCATTCTCTGCTCGACGAGCAGTGCTCGCCACTCTCCCCATATCTTCTTCAGGTTATGCCCTGCCCTCCTAGACACCCCACGGCCCACATGTGTCTAGATTTGGCCGTATGACGTAAATTATTCAGCCTTGGCATTTGTTCTGTATCAACCCGCACGACTGGACCCGTACTACGGGTGACCAGTAGCTGAACTTGCAGCCTACCCCAACCTGACTGAGCTGCCCCTGTCAGTGCCATCTGAGACACAGGCTCTCCAAATGCAGCGGATATCTACATGGCCATTACCATTTCATGTTGACCGATAAAATGGTTCTCCTGTCAGAGTTCAGTGCCTTTTTGGATAAATGCATTTACGGTTATGAATTATGCGCATTTCACACGTAACTCAGCCGTGAGCAAGCGTCCAACTATCGGGTTCACGTAGGTGGCATATCCAGGGAGAGTAATAAAGTCATCCGTTTGGGTCTTACAGTACCTACTTTGATTTCACTCTAGGAAATCTTATTTGAATCGATGATGCATTATTCATGCATCAGGAAACCGCATCAGCATCTTCAATCATTGACTTCTGAGAGTGAACTCTGACCCAGTACTTGCCTAATTCAGTACGTCAGGTCATGAGCTATTCACGCCATCCCATCTCGTATGGCCGGGCCGGGAAGACTGTGAACTGTCTCTCGTTCGTCAGCCAGCCCAAGAGACCTTGTTAGCGCGGGCTTCATGACGACGCGTAATTGACCGCGGGGGAGGGGCGTCCTGGGACCGCTGCGACCCGCCTGATTGACCTGGGACCGAGGTCATTATCGGAGGGTCCCCGAGAGCAGACCGAGGACCGCTGGAGGACCACAGGGGACCAATTGGACCGTCCCCGGACCAATCACTAGTGATGTGGGATGAGCTACAGTGTGCTGTGATGATATGTGGGGTTGATGCATTGTGCCAACATTGGATTGTACCTACTTATTGCATTATATTATTTTGGTATTCTGTGGCGCGCTTCTAGAATTTGTAATAGACTTTGATTCCTGCAATTGTGACATTGTAATGTATCACATCCTTTTTGTCGTGATAGCAGGATGAATCTGTCGGATATCATTACCACATATTCGTAGATCCCGCAGTGAATGATGTTCGCTCGGGATATTATTGAAGTTTTGATTGCGGTTAGAGCGGGACACGCAAAGCTGGAAATTCTCGTGGCGTTTTCTCAGTGCTTGCAGTTATTTATTTACAGCTTTTGTTTTGTTATCTTCCGACCAAAATTGGTCAGCATCTCGGTGAACAGATGCTTTTGCAACCCTTATCTGAAACCGTATTTCGTTTGTTTTACATTCTCGATCTCCGTACCTAATGTAGAAAGCCACCGTCCACCGAGTACCAGTCCATATTGTTTGGCTCCTAATGCCACCTTTATAGCCACCCCTGGTAACTGGTTGATGTAACCGTCTCTCCCTTTCTCAGCGTTTCGTCTTCGCCGCCGTGACTGTCGACTGACCTGTCGGTGTGCTTCTTTTCTGTGTCTCTCGCTAACTGAGCTTCTGAAGCTTCTCTCCGCTGACTGACCACTCTTTGTGTTTTTGCGTCTCTCGTTTAGTTCTCTCGGTCGGTTCTTTTCCTCTGTCGTGACCGTCTGTTTTTGTCTCTTTCTCCTGCAGGAGGTGGAGCTGCTCGACATCATGACCATCCGAGACACGCGGACGGGACGGTTCGCCAAAACTCCCAAGGTCAGTCGGCGGGGACCGCGCGGGTCGGCCGGTGCGGGTCGGCCGGAGGCGGGGGAGTTACCCTGACGTTTGTGTATCGATGTGATCGCCGCTGACTGCGCCATTCCGTACAAGCTGGCTCCGACTGCCTGATGTAACCCCTAGCTACGTCCCCCACCCGGAGTCATGGACCGACGTAATCCTTGCTATAGTTGAACACCTATGTGTATTCTGTACTATTTGTTATTCACCCGTTGCCGGCTATGACGCCGAGGCTCTGATTTCCATCGTGTTATCGTTCCATCACCCGGGGCGCTGACCGACATACAAATCAGAGCAATAAGACGGGATTGCGTCTATTGCGCAGTGCCGCCCGCAGCCGGGCTCATATCCGATTTTGGACCATGACCGTGTAATTTCCGCCCTGTGATGTAGGATTGGCGTTGTTGGAATGACATGACCTCGCGGCCAGGTGGTAGGTGTCTCGCACATGAAGACTCAAATGATAGTCGGGGATTAGGGAGTTCGGCCTGAGTGAAGAAGACTGCTCTTAGGGTTTTATCGATTGTGGACGGCAGGCGTGGCCGTGATATATGGGGCCAAAATTGGGCTATGAAGAGACAGAGCCTTACACTGACATTCGTCCACATTTTTCTGCCCCGGATGTAAGGTCTAGGTCACAAGGTCTGATTTATGTAGCGCTGTACGGAGACTGAATTCATGAGACTGTCGGTCGCAATGAATCCCGGTGGAACCTTGCCGTCACCGCTGCCAGCGGTTTTACCATTTCAGCGGCTAAAGTGCCGAGCTCTGCACTGTGAGCGCGTGTGATTTCCCTTTGATATCAGGTGATGTCCCACTTGAGAGCGGCAGGACCATTGGCTGATGGCTATGATCTACAGACGATCTTGTGCCTGAGATAGGGCACATCAAACATGATAAATCGCTATGCATTAAGATTGTATCGGTTTATTACCGTTTGAGCTATATGACCCTGTCAGAATTCAGATAGCCCACATGTGACCCCAGCCCTCACTTTTTCAGTTTCTCTTGCCATATGCTCTTCACTACCGATTTAGATGATACGGGCTGATCTAACCCTTTTATGGCCCGTCTGACGTTTCCTCACGCTCCTCTGTGTGGTCATAGGACCAGAAGGTGCGGGAAGTCGTCACCATGGGCAGCACGGGCAACCTGGAGGACAAGACGGTCACCGTCTGCTACGGACCCGACGTCGTCAACCTGACCTTCGTCAACTTCTGCTGCCTTAAACCCGAGACGGCGAAGGTATGGGACGCGCACGCATCACGAACCAGCTCGGGTATCCAAAACTGTTAGCTTCCCCGTCTACCCTTTTGCAATGCGGTATTTGATATTTTGTGGCCACTGGGCTTTAACTGTGGCCTAGCCATTAGTTAGAGTTTTACTGTTGTGTTTTCATGTGCCGGATTTTGATGGGGATTTTTAGGGATCCCCTTTCACAAAAGGTATATCGATATAGGTGTTTGGCGCTGTTGTGTGTTGATCTGTTCCAACGATATTGTATGTGTCCCTGACACACGAACGCCCGGGCCCCATTGTTCGGTGATTTGGTGCCTTTTTGTGCTTTGTTGGCTGATTGTACGTAAGCGTAAGCCAGCGGCACGATGGACGCTTTTCAACGACATTATATAATGACAGCAATGTGGGACGACGTGGCCATTTCCGAATGGATTTATTCGCGATCGTCCGCTGACAGTGCTGTTTCCATTGATTTCAAAAGCGAACGTGTTATCTCATTTTGCGAATGACGCCCATTTTCCGACATTGTTCATCCCGGTTCCATTTCGAGCCGTGGAGCGAGGTCGGTCGTTGTCTGTTGACCTGGCCACCTCTGACCTGTCCCTGGGGTGTCAGCACGGCACTGTCCCGGAGAGGTACCGCTCTGCCGTTGCGGCGCCTCCATCCGGTGTTGTGTTGTGACGGCGGGAGCTGGGGGAGGGAGGGACGGGGTGTTTTGTCTGCCCTGTCTGTCTGACTGGTTTGTATGTGGCTGCTGTGGCCTGCGGTCCGCGGGTGCCGAGCTAATGCCGCCTGGTCGACCGCTGACAACTGGCCGATGAGATTGGTTCGTCTGACATGGGATTTATCAGATATGGGTCAGGAAGTGATGTCGCGCTGGATAGCGCGGCGTGGTCGATAGGAGACCCCGTCGGCTTTGGGACACCCTGAGTCGTCCGTATTGACAATCTTCCATATTGATAAATCTAGTTATCAATATGAAAGCTAGCCTTAAGTTTGACCGTGTCTTTTACTCCTTTGGTAATAAGCCCATAAGCTCAACATGTCGCGGTTTTTGGTTGCACCGTATCAAACTACGTGTTTTGTTCAGCGTTTGGTTTTCTTGTCTGCCTCCCACATCCTTCCATCCTAGTATATTGTCTGGATTTTCCCCGCCGACCCCGACGGTCGATGTCAGGTCGATCCCATTTCCGTCTAACGCGTTCGCCTTCTCCGCAGTTGTGGTGTGACGAACTGCTCAAGATGGCCTACAACCTGTTGTCCCTGCACGCCAGTGTCGCCTCCCTGCTCCAGAAGGCGCACACACGCATCTGGCTGGACGTCGACAAGTACGGCCGCATCCCCGTCAAAAAGTGAGTCGTCGCCGCGCGATTCGAGCCTGCGATATCGCGCGCTTTAACGTCGGATGATGAAGTGTTGTCGGGACTTGGGAGGACGAGTGGATGGCGAAAATATGGTGAAAAAACTTTTGATATAGCTGACGAGCGCCGAGTCGAGATCAGACCCATAAACTTATCGCTATGGGAAGACTCCGGTGTTTCACATAGCGAGTTGGAATCGGGCGAATTCGAATATTTCCACGATGACTCGGCAGATACGGGCAGTGTTTTCATTCGTAGGCATGACTCCGTGTTGTGTAGCGGGGCGAGAAGCTACACAGCTGTATTCACCAGACTTACAAAACATCGTCTGGCTGCCGTCTGCCCCAAGGGCTTTGTAAATACATCATCCTTTCCGGTTGATATAGCTGGATTTTTTTTCTGTCTGCAGAGCAATGCAGTTATTAGCGAGTCGCTAGTCCCCCAACCCGGGTGCAGCATGCTGTCGCACCTCCGAGCCAGACTCGCCAGAGCCTCCGCGGTGTACCGGGTGCAGTGTGTTGTCGCCATTCCGGCTGCAGCGTGACAGAATCCACCTGTGACGCGTTACCGAGCGGGTCGACGGAGAGACCCAGACGCAGTGATCAACACCCTCCAATCAGCCACTGACTCGGTTACCTGTTTGTTCTGTCTCTGATTCAGATGTTGATTGCGAACCACTGGCTCGAGTTAATTAGTTGTGTGACTGTCGGGAGGTTTGCAATAACTGCACAACGGAATGCGAGTGAGCCCTTTGAGGGTTGTACTCACTGGTTAAATATACGGCGACTCGCATTGTTGTAAATAGCTTGATCAAAAGCCCGGCGCGGGCCGCTGAGGCGCCTATCTGCAGCGCATTGAGCAGCGTCTGCTGTGACCTGTCTATCTGTGGGGACTGCCGTCGTGTCGCCAGCCGCCCGGCTTTGTGTGGGGTGCTTGTGGCATGGTTTATGGCGCTGTGAATGACGCGCTCCTGACTGGAAGACCCGATAGCAGCGACGCTCGTGCTGAACCTATGACCCTCGTGGACCCCCGGCGGTGCTCGTTTGACCCTGCACTGTTGCCGGGACACAGCCCGCGGCGATGACCTTGTGACCCCCGCCCCGGGGCCACGCCTCGTCTGCGCCGGTCTTTGAGTGTCGCTGTTGCCAACTTTTGTCATCGTGGCGACTTCATTTATCATCCAGTGGCGGCTATTTCGAGCCTCATTCTCTGCTGCCGACTCTTTCGTTCCGCTTTGTGCGGCGGCGCGACACTCTTCTGTTGCTTTCTGGCGCTGTCGGGTGGCTGCTATGCAGACTCAGCACCGACCCGACAGGTCAAGAGTCACGTAGTTGCGGTGCTGCGCCGTTGCTACCGATCGATTCACGGTTAGGTTAGGTGGAAAACACGGCGGGATCGTGCCGTCTATTGTCGCCGGTGCTGAGCTCATATTGAGGAAAACGTGGCGCCGGAGATGTGCGTCGTTGAGAGCCCTGGCGTAGTTTCGGGGATTTCTGTCGAAACGGACCGATCCACTGGGGACTTCCGATGTCTGGTATGGAGTTGGGTTGGTTTTACCATTGACAAAGCGGTAGGTTTTTGTCTTTTGAAGTGGATTTACCTCTGGGTAAATTACGGCCTTGTGTCGTATTATTGACGGAGTCCGCCTACGTGTCACAATCATTGGGTGGAACCCTTGTTGAAAATCGGCGCTAGTCGTTAGCTCATCGCTGCATCCGGGCCCAAAGGGGCTAATCAGCCCTGCAGGCTTCCTAGCCTTCCTCATTCGGAGCGTATCGACCCGGGAGAACAGTTTACCTCTGCGAGGCGCCCGGCCGGGACGGAGCGTGGCCCTCACCCGGTGGCAGGATCACGCAGTTGGTTCTGCGCTGTTGGCACGGTGAGCGACCACCGCTCGGGCTTTGTTGAGTCTCTAACCCAACTATCGGAAGATGACACATAGGTCATCCATGGGCTTTATTCTTCGGTTGTGTGGACGTCCAGAGTCGTCGCTGGCTTCCTGGATATCAATATTTACGTGCAGAGAAGGTGGCTTTCAGCCTGAGGCCCGTCTCGACAGGAGGACCAGGAAGGGCTCTCTTGATCCCTGGATTTGTCATTTTAGATGGATGAACTGAGACGCTTTGAGGCTAAGCGCAGATAAAGCCGCGTTCAGAGTCGGTAGTCGTTAAAGTGAGCTGAATCGACATTTAGTGTGGGAGAGTCCAAGTTAGAGCGATCATCCTCGATTTCAAATCTTATGAATGCTGCATCGTCAAACTGGCAATCTTTCAAGGAACTACGCTTAGTTGTTGTGTGCACTTTTCATATTTTACCTACAAAAACAGCCATCGATGTATCTCCGAAGTCCATCTGTAAACTCCGGAGCGTTTTCCGTTCCACCGCACCACTCCTGCTAAGTGCGCTGGGACTGTGTGGGTGCCGTGCCGCTCTCTGCTCTGAACGGCGCGCCGCACGTAGCATGTCGTGGACGATGGATGGCCGCGCCTGTCGGGCTGCGAGCTGTGCGCCGCGCCGGTCGGCCGGCGGCCCGGCCGCGCCCCGGTGTTTTAGGCCCGAGTGTGACCTAAATGGGCGGCGGCCAGCCGGCGGCCGGCGCGCGGCGTGCGACGCTTTATTGGCAATCAGGCCGAGCGATCGACCGGCCGGCCAGGTCGGCCGGTGGGCGCCGGAGATGCTGCTGCCTCTCTCTGCTCACTTCTCTCCGCTGTCTGTCCTCACTCCCCGGTCACCAGGATTAGCGGCTGTGAGCGGCAGACACCGGCGGACGGAGGAAGACGAATGCTAACAGATGCGGGCGACAGCTGCCAGCACAGGCGGAGGGAGAGAGAGAGAGGAGAAAAGACTGGGAACGGAAGGAAAACCGGGCGCCGGAGCTGAGGAAAACAGCTGTTTGAGAACGACTCCGGATAGTAATTGGCATTCCGGAGGAGATAAACAGACACCTGTCGGCTAAGACAGTGTGGTGAACAGACAACCAAACATGAACAACATTTCGTGAGTCTAGTCTGTAGCGGCGTCTCAGACGGGTCGAGACCAGCTGAGGATGAGACCATACCTCACCCTTCCCGTCACCGTCCCGTGATAAATCAACCGGAAACGCTCGTCTTTCAACTGAAAAAGCTCCGCCGTGAAAGGTCTTCCTTTTCCTCCCCACTGAACCGGCGAAATATAGCGCTGGCAGTCACCCGTCAGCTATGAGAACCCAGTTGCTCAGTTCGTTCTGTCATGGACTCAGTCTCGTCTTTAGGACCTTGGTCGTCAACTTCGCCCTTGGGTGTCTCCCATGCGTCCCAGTCTCGCGAGTGATGGTGCACTTGAATGACGGCACCACTTATGCGGCGCAAGGAGTGTGGGCTTTGTTCCTCACCGGGCACACCGCACTAGACGAGTAACGGTTGCTAGAGCTGGGAATAAAGAGAGAGTGGAAGGTGTGAGAGGCAGAGCGGGGAGGGTGAATGGGGTTGGGCCCCTGTGGGAGGGTGCAATACGATTAGCATAATGAGCGGCACCAAGCCATTACATGCGATAATGTGGGTAAACATTACATTAGGTAACCTGAGGTAAGCCACATGTTGGTAACCTGAGAAGTTTGATCTGCGTTTTCCGGTGAAGGCGGGTGATGCGTGCAGGGTGGTCTGCACTGGAGCTCTGCCGTTTCCATTTACAAAAGAGAAATATATTTTTTTTCGACCACCACCACACGAACGGATGGTAGGATCAGAAGAGGATGAAGCCGAGTTTTAGCAGCGGCTCCGCTCCCTCCACGTTGAACCTGTTTCTCACGGGCGGCACGCAGTCGATTCACTGCCAACATATCTTCCTCCGGTGTGTTTACGCGGCTGTTTGGTGGCCATCGCTGTCCGGCCAGACTTTACGACTGTGTTCGGACGTGACTGCCGCTGCCGCCTGCTGGAAGTTGTTGCCACGCTGGACGGAGAGGGCTCGTGAAGGTGGCCAGCGTTGTGCTCCCTGCAATCAGAGTGGTTCAGGGGCCAGTTTTGTTTCCTCAATAGTCACCTTAGGAAGCGAAATGCTGGCTATTGATTGTGGTTGTTTAATTTTCGGTTTAGCATATTCGACTCCTCCAATTAAACAGTGTCATTTCGAGTCATCAATGCTTCATTGATTTTCCGAAGTCACAAATCAGCAGTGTTTTTCACCAAGAGTTATTTCCAATTCCAAGATCGGGAGGCTGACTGCCAAACTGTATGTACATACAAACGGTTACTGTTAACGTATGCAAACGACCCGGAATGCATGTCCAGAGCCTCAAGATTGTTCCACTGTCCAGCGTGATCAATGAGCATAATCAACCTTTTTATGCGCTTCTAATTTTACGATATAAACAAAAAGGCATGTTTATTGTTTATGACAGTGGGCGCATAAAGCGATAGCTCATGCCTGCAATCTTGCAGGCAGGTACACCAAAGGGAACGGTCTGTCGTCCATAAATTGGGCTCTCCTGCCTCTACTGTAGGTAAGACCTAAATAATGGCTGTAATGAATAACGTGTTTGTGATATATGGCTGAATTTCGTCCATCGTCCATAATTTTACGTTAAAAATCTATCACGTTTATCGTCCGGCTTGCTGCATTTCAGCGGTTTTCGCTGCATCGCATTTACAAGCAAACTGTGTTTTGGAGAGTCAGCCGCGATAATGGATGAGTTTCGATTTACACAGTCAACCATTATCGACTGGCCTGTTGTGGTTTAATATACGAACTATAAACAGCGTGATTGTTTGATATCTTGAGTACGTAGCTGGTCGCCTAATTGAGCTCAATTGAAAAACAAATGCCGGGCCCTCGACAACACCGTGGGACCACCTCAGCCCGATAGGATGAGGCTGATTTGGTTCCTAGGAACGTTGACGTCCTTACAAGGACATCAGGAAATCTGAGTGTACTGAGCTTAACTACATTTGAGAGATGAATTTCGGTGAGCACTGAACTCTGTAGCGGGAGTTTTTGCCTTAGTAATCATCGCCGGTCTCCGCCCCTTCGAGCGGACAGGAGGCGGTGCGCACTGCGGTCTCTCCGTGACCTTTGACACGGGTCACATCACACGGGTGACCTCTGATGTCGCCCGAGGGCCACCGCCCATCTGATTTGGCCTCGCTTAAAGGAAGACTGCCACCTTCAAAAAGTTTTCTCAGATCGGCCTATGATTTATTCCCTGGACAAAACAAAATTTTAGAATTGACCTGACAAAGTATCATCACGTGAATCGCGAAAAAAATTGTCGATTATCATACAATTATCAATCGGTTAATGTCTAGCGACAATGTTTACACATCACTAGAATTCAAGGTCATAAGATTATTACATTTTATTTGAAAAAGTAAGGTATTTTATGATTTACTAATATATGATTTCATAAGAAATTGGCCATGTTTAATTTATTTTGCATTTAAGTTCGTAAAACATTTAAAAAATCATAGCTCATTTGGAATGGGTCTGGCCCATGTTAAACCCCATTTCCCACACTTTTTTGGAAAAAATGAACTACTGAATATATAAGTTTAACTTTTATTTTGATGCTCCAAAATTCTTCTCTGATCTCGAAACAATCAAAGTTTTGACATATATTTACCAAAAGATAAGAAAATTCATGTTTCAAAGTTATCGATAAACAGTAGAGATGTCGGTTTTCTTGGACTAAAAAAATGGCATCAAACTGAACTTTGGTCTCCGATTTCTCGCAAACGGGTTCGAATTTCGGAAAACCGACTTCAGTCTGGGACTCAGCTCTAGTGAAAACCGTTTTGTGAAAAAAAGGTAGCAGTCTACCTTTAAAATGCCGTGCCTGTCCAGGGTCGAAAGCGTGGGCGACGACTTTTGAGCGGTATTACAGCAGCATAAGCGAGGGACTTAAGTGGTGGTATTTTGGAAATAATTTCAGTGAGACATGTCAATTGAGGACAGCACTGACGTCTGGGAGGACAAATATTCTGGCAGGACAAATATGGGAGCGAGTCGGTAAGGACCCGCTGCTATGTGTCATGGCTGGGACACCACCTGCAGTCGTCACGGCCCGCGGGCGCGGCCGTCGCGAGCCGGGCCTGGAAGGGCGCCAGAGGACGTCTGTCTCGTGTGACCCGGGCGCCCCGGTGAAGACAGATGTGCCGCTGTGACTGTCTCTGTCGAGCTGAGAGACTGAGTCAGACGGTCAGACGGTCAGGTAGCCGTAGCTTCGTCATACGGTCCGATCGCGCTGCAGAGGGTCGCGAGGCGAGTCATCAAGAGATGACTAGGTGAGGTTTCCGCAGTACAGTTTGGGGGAACGACGCCGTTCCATCGATCCGACTAACGTTCATTTTCTCCGTTCCGTTCGTTCTGGTCGTTCTGTCCGTTCCGCTCGCTGTCAAGGGGTGGCGTAGATGGCTGAAAGGCACGGTATGGATGACGGCTATATTTAGCGCCGGTGAAATCTACCGAGACACGGCGAGCTGACACGACAAGACGGCGCTGCTCGAATTGCCCAGCGCTCTGACACGGATGCGCGCCCGCTCCGAGCGCGCCGGCCGCCAACATGCAACACGTGCACGGAATTCGGGTGCAGTATGACGGTGGTTGTTGTACCCCCGCGTCACCGAGGCAGCTCGCATTGGACCGTTTTTATATGAAAGCTGGACGTTTGGCGTGCCGTGCCGATTGGTGTTTCTTTTTTGCAAGACAAATGGACACCTGATGATTATGTTTTGACGTGGTGAATGTTGATTACCTGCAGCCAGATATGGAATAAGGTTGACATCGCTGGGGGGCGGGTTCTGTCAGTGCCCGGCCCCGTCGCCGCGCGTAGGGTCGGGTCCCTGTTGGATTTCAGTCAGTTATTTTTACATAGAGACTGGTGGATTTTCACGAAACGTCATCGGGTAAACAACATCACGAACGTAAGCACCAAGTTCCCGGGCTACTGACGTTTTCAAATTTAGTAGTTTGTTATCGCTCTCTGTTTATGTTTGCAGTTCTGTCCCGTTGGCTCTTTTCCTGGATGTTTTTCACTTGTATTTCCTCTTTCGCCGGTAACTAACGATGACATTCGGGAAGCAGCGAGTCTAGTGGAATATCGGTGATCTGTTTTCGGAAGCGCCTCGCACCCTCTCCCGCTTCGGCTGTTTACTTTTTTCGGACGTATTTCTCCGTTCTTTCCTTTCTGTACAGCTCGATGTTCGATATTTACTGCAGACATTTGCACTGTGATCCATACGGAAGGAGCGAGGCGGCGAGCAAATGGGTCGTGTAAGAGCGCGCAGGCCGCTCCAGCTGTGTTGTTGCTGATGCTGCAGTGGCCAGTGCAGTGGGACCGGGGACGCGGCGCGCCCGTCTGCCCCTCGCCGGCTGGCAGCCCTGCAGTGCTGATCCCGGTCCGCTGTTTGGGTGTCCGAGCTAGGGGCCGGTCCTAGCGACTGAGACGGTCACCGTGGCCGGCTTCTTGCGCGGGTCGCCCTGGCCCCCTGCCAGCTGTGAGCTGGCTCGGCCACCCGTCCGACACCGGCCCGCTCCGGCCCGGAGACAGGCCGACCTGTCCTGGGAAGTGTCCCCGGTATGTGGCGGATGGGTCACGCTCAGTCACTCGAGTTGGGGTTGACAGAGGGCCCGGCTGCTCGGAGACACGGCACTCGGTAGTCGGTCGGGCCGCCTTCGTTACGAGCACAGCGTTAGGTATGACGATCATTGTAGTACTGTAGTGATTGTAATGTTCTTGAGGCGATGAAATGTGTTGGTTATTGACATAGGTACCTATTTTGTTGTCATAGTGTAACAAACCACCCCGTTGGCCAATCATACGGCCACACACTGGCGGATCCAGGCTTGCGTTTTGGGGGGGGGGGCCAACTCATGCAGGAGCCAAACCTAGGGTACCCCCAAATCCTGTTTTCTCATCGGATTTAGGCCACTTATTTTTCGTCACAGCCCTGACACTATGAATTTTTTTTAACTAAAAAGAAAAATATATAAATGGTAGCCCACCCGACCCATGCCTTTATATTACTTTGTAAACACTTACCATTGTTTTTATCGACCAGTTAAAGGGACCCTCCCACCTTAACATTAGATTTGAGCTGAGATAGCCAAAATGGGGTCCCTGGCTCACAATTACCGGTTTCGGCACGCACTCACAACATCGAGAAATGCCTTAAATCGGAAATATTGAATTTCAAAATTGCAGCATTTTGATTCAGAGGGGCTAATGCTTTTGGATACCCCTCTGAATGTGTGACGTCAGCGGAGATCTAATGATTTTTTAATATTTTACTAAAACGTTTGGTAGCATGCGGAGGTATAGGCTGCTTTGCGCGCAACAAATGCCGCACTTTCAAATAAAGTCGCTAGGAACAGCAGCGGATATCCCAAAAGTAAACAAAAATAAAAGTCTAATCTCTTGAAAACCGGTGAATATTTTTCGATAAAATTTGGTAGATATTCGTTTTCGCCCTTTCTGAACCTAGCGACATCACTTTCATGCCAATTCATTAACTTTTTTGAAGGTGGGAGGGTCTCTTTAACCCGCTTCGAGTCAGTGCTTGGGTCCCTTTGCGGGCTGGAGGTGGTAAAACAGCCCTGTCTAACTCGGCTCCTGGGCCACGCCCTGATTGAACTATGTTTCATTATCGTTTGGGGGAGGGGGAAAACGGGCCACTTTAGGCCTCTGGGAAGGGGGCATGGCCCTAAATGCCCCCTCCCTGGATCCGCCAGTGTAAGAAGAGACCATTGGAGCTGCAGTTGGGTACCTCAGACATCAGGGTACGCCCTCAGATGTATCGCATGACTCGCATGGAGACCTCTTATGCTATAGTGTACTGAAAGGACCCAAAGGAGCCTGTCTATATGGGCTCCCGGAGATAGACGTGGGCCCTCAGGAGCCCGCCAGAGCCCCAATGAGGGATAAGTGAGGGATACCAAGTGCCTGCAATTGCATATTGCATAAGCCATAACGCCTTACAAATCAATATATTATGCATCAGTGGCAGATCCAAGGGGGGCCACATGGGTCATGACCCCTTTGGTGCCCGGGGGCACCACAGGCCTGTCAGGGGCACCACCGGCCTAGTAGGGGCACCACTAGCCCGCCAGGGGCACCACAGGCCTAGCAAGGGCACCACGGGCCTGTGAGGGGCCCCACAGGCTTGTCAGGGGCACCATGGGCCTGTCAGGGACACCAGAGGCCTAGCAGGGGTACCACAGGCCTTACAGGGGCACCACCGGCCTTGCAGGGGCACCTTGGGCCTGTCAGGGGCACCACAGTCCTGTCAGGGCCCAGGGGCACCAGCGGCCTAGCAGGGGCACCACAGGCCTGCCAGGGGCACCACCGGTCTAGCAGGGGCACCATGGGCCTGTCAGGGGCCCCACCGGCCTCGCAGGGGGCACCACCGGC
This sequence comes from Amphibalanus amphitrite, assembly GCF_019059575.1. NCBI lineage: Eukaryota > Metazoa > Arthropoda > Thecostraca > Balanomorpha > Balanidae > Amphibalanus > Amphibalanus amphitrite. The sequence continues at coordinate 201,551 of NW_024882097.1, forward strand.
CTCGCAGGCATCACGGCATCACGCAGGGGCACCTTGGGCCTGTCGGGGGCATCACGGGCCTGTTGGGGGCACTTTAGGCTTGTCAGGGGCACCACAGTCCTGTCAGGTCCCAGGGGCATCAGCAGCCTAGCAGGGGCACCCTAGGCCCGCCAGAGGTACAGCCCACCGCTAAAGTAATGTAGGGTTTTACCAAACTCAACGGTTGGCTTTGACTGGCGATTGTTTAATGCGAAGTGATCGAAAAGAAGATGTCAATAGCTAAAGTTGCAGCTGCAAGGGTGACGATACATATAAGCTACATTCAAAGTTTCATTGTAGTCTGGCTAATCGTTCCTAAGCTTCAGAAGCAGAACATACCCATGACTGAAACCCCACATTACTTCTGCTGTGGACTGTACCACAGGCCTGCCAGGGTCCAGGGGCACCACAGGCCTAGCAAGGGCACCACGGGCCTGTCAGGGGCACCTCAGGCTCCCGTGCCCCCCCCCCCCTCCCCCCAGATCCGCCAGTGATGCCACACCACGCGAAACACCGCCAACTACCAGCTGCCGCGCCATAAACACGTGCCAACAACAGTCTTTTTTTTTTAAGGTCGACTCCGCTCGCGCAACTTTTGACTGACCCTCACTGCTACTATATTGCTTCCATATTATGCTGTGGAAAGCTTTACTTCACCAAGTGGCTAAAAACCTCCATCAAGGTATATTTTCTTAGCAATTTTTCTGGCGTTTTTGGGGGGGGCAAACAGGCCACTTTAGGCCTTTGGGGGGGGGCCATGGCCCCCGTGGCCCCCCCTGGATCCGCCAGTGCGGCCACAACGTTATTGCGTTCTGCTTGCAAATCGTTGCCGCTTTGTGTGCAAGATGATGCATCGGTCTTTGATGACTAGAAATAACTATTCGTTAAACAATGGTTACCCGAACACATCGGACGGACGGCGTCGCATGCGCTGTGACACTGTTTGGTGTTTATGGCACCATGTGTGTGGTGAATGGCGTGCACATTGTCTATGCGTTATTGATGCCGTAATGCTCGGTGTCGGCCGCATTGGTGCATGGGCAAAGGCCGCTGTATAGACCGGTATACAGAGGTCTATGGTGTGGGAACTCTGTGACAGATTGTAAATGAAGCGGGACTGAGGCAGCGGCGTATCGGGTTTTGTGTGGAGTTTGTGCTAATTACACTCACCCGACAGCTATTCCTCGATCCCCAAGCCGGCGCGGTTTACAAACACCTGTGTCGATGCATTTATGTGGTGAGGTTTGTTTGGTCGATGTGTAAATTATTTGTTGATTCCGAATAACGTCGATCGTTCGGTTTTCCTCTTCGAATGGTTTTCCTCTTCGAAGCGATTTTAGTACTTAGCATTGAGGCTGCATAGCAGCTAGAGATGCCGTCTCACAATTTGGTTTATCGCTCGCACCACTGCGCTGACTCCGCCTGCCTACCATCTAGCCCGTCTAACACTTGTCCCCTTCTGCGTTTCAGTATCGTGAAGTCGTTCGCCAGTAACAAGGAGGACCGAAAGCGGGTGGAAAAGGCCCTCGAGTCCAGTGGCCTCCCCTGTGTCAAGGTGAGCGAGCTAAAACGGCCTAAAGGAACGCAGCATTCTGTTTCCGACACGGCAATCCGCAGGCATGTTTACGCTTCCTTTGGTCAGTTTGATAGCCGACGTTTATTATAATTGTTATCCGCCACTTTATGGTTGCTTTGTTGGTGTTTTGCTTGTGGCTAGAAAACATTGAGCTCGGTAGTTAATTATATGAGTACCTTCTGTCGCTTTTTCTACTGATGGTTGCCAAAGGCATCAGACTTCATAGAACATTTGCGTGCAAGTGACACCGCCAGTGACCTGCCAACCGTTACGGATTGTTCACAGAAACTTATCCCGTTTTCCCGCAGAGTGACACCATAGAGCAGGACAAGTTCACCATGAAACACTTTCTGGCGTTCTACATGCACCTCACCGGTCGGCGAGAGATCGAGAAAATCTTCGACGAGCTGTGAGTTTCGCTACTAGATTCCTCCGGCCACCACTTTGACGACAGCGCAGTTGGGGACCGTAAAACCCCGGTGATCCGTTTTGAGTGGGTTTCCAGTGCGTATAGTACAGTTTATTTGATATAACTTAAGCCTAATGACATCGTAATCGTATTGCGTTTAGATGTCTGCGACAGGCTGGCAGGCTGGCGACTGACGGCTTACCGATTGGAGCTACCCGAAGGTACGCTACCCTGCGGACGGGGTGTTGCGCTTGTTAGCCTGGGAGGTCTGCTGGAACGCGCCTCGTGTGGGGCCATCGCGTGCACGGAATATGACCGACTCGGGCAGTGGCACACTTCAGCAGCACGGGCTGCTGAATTGCACGTGAAGTCAACATGGGGCTAGGTATAGGTGTGGTTTTGGAGCAGCGATCGGCTGCCTTGCAAACTGCGATTAATGCCTGGTCCGCCACGTTTGAAATGGTACTACTATGTACATCTGTCCGGTGTCGTCAGTACAGATTCGCCTGTGTTTCTGCGGTCTCCCCGTGCGCCGTGTGCTGACGCCCGTATCTTATTGCCCCGCAATCGATGTCGACGCTGGGGCTCGGACATTCCGCCGGTCACCGGTTACTCTCTGCGGGAGACATGCCGCTGGCGTTGTCATGGCAACGGTAAAACAGACGGACTCTGACGCTGATTCTGGTCCAGATTCTGGTCAGGGTCGGCTGCGGCAGGGCTGCGGTGTCCCTGTGAGCGAGGGCGGGGCCGACGGCAGCGCTGGTGGGGGCGGCAGCGACAGCGGCGGGCGGGCGGGGGAGGGGAGCGTCGCCCGACTCTGATAGCGTCCGTGGCAGTGGCTCGGCTAATCTGTCAGCGCAGAACAGTAATGAGATCAGCGACAATGGCGGCACGGGACTGAGCGGTGCTGGATAATGGGTGTCCTCCATGCAAAATTGCTTTGTTCTGTAGTTTCCCCCGCAGAAGGGTTTTGACTTTTGATACTGACGGTTGAAGCTCTAAGTAGACAGCGTGAGCCAAAGTCGATTTCGTAGCCGGAAACGACCTGAAAAAGTGAACTAGTTCGTAGGTTTCGGCGGTCTGGGGTCTTTCATCAAAAATGACCCCCTGATTATAACTGCTACCAACCGGCACATGACTCGCTGTCGTAAGCAACGGTCTCGTTAGTTGTTACATGCGTCGTCAGTGAAGGCAGTCTTTTTGCCTTTTGGCGCCATGAAATATGGTGGACCGGGGACTGTTTTGTCTCCCTCAATGTCATGTAGCGAAATGGAGTGGCCCAGCTTTCTTTGGAGGTGTTCTATTTCGGATGGTTCCATTCAGTTCCCTGCTCAGAAGCGTCCCACGGGCCCCCAAAGCTCATAGACGACGGAGAGCTCTATTCAGTAGTTCAGCGAAAACTTGCCGTCTCGTGAACTGGCTTATTTCGGCTTAACTCGTGAATTACAGCTCATTTGCTCCTAATTGACGAGTTCGATAGTTGGTCAGAGGATAACCTGATTGGTGGCAAATTTGTGCGCCGTAAAAAGGAGGTAAAACTTTTATTTGACCTAAATACCACTGATCTGCCGAAGCTAAAGCGTCTACTAAGGCGTAAGGTGTCTTCACACATTGCATTTCCTCTGTGTTGTGTTTAGAATGCGTCCCATATTTCGTGTTATTGTTGATGTTTCATGAACCTGTTTTCTCCGTTTTCCCTACATACTCGTAGGTCTATTTACATAGATCCACATAGTAATGCTATCCACATGCGTGGATACTGGATAACAGTCCCAATTGTAGCCGTTTTCTTGTCAACACACACTCTGACCTACTCACTTCTCCTTGTACCGCCCCACCTCTCTCTAACCCGCCCCTCCCTCCCGTGTCACCGGTAGGTGCGGTGGGGGCGGCCGCAAGAAGGGCCAGATGACCGTGCCTCAGGTGGTCGAGTTCCTCAACCACGAGCAGCGCGACCCGCGGCTCAACGAGATCCTCTACCCGTACGCCGACGCGCAGAAGGCGCGAGAAATTATCGCCCAGTACGAGCCGAACCGGGCGAACGTGCAGAAAGGTGAGTGGACCACCGCGGGGGCGCCGCGCGTGCCCGCCGCGGGGCTCCGGTACCTGGGTACGGCCCGGCGCGGCTGTAAACTGTTTGCTGAGTCCGAGGACGTGGCTGTTCAGGCCGCAGGGTTGGGTTTCTGGGGAGACCGGTGCCACCCCGTGTCGGGAGGCTGCTGCAAGGCTTCTCGTAAAATTCATCACCGTTTCTGCCCATTCGCTCTGTTTTTAATTTTATTTGAACTGCTAAACTTGGTGGAATTTTCCGTTATCGCCGCGTGGCTCGAGAACAATGCTCAAAGCTGCTTTGTCGGCGATTTCGGCCGTCATTCTTCGCCGGGCTTCGGCCGGTGCCAGTCTAAACCAATGCTTTCCCGAGTCAATCACTTTAGGCGTCAGGCGGCGATGGCATCTCAGACGTGTACCGAGCAAAACTTTGGCAGTCTCCCCACGCAAACTCGGTGGAACGGGTTTGTTTTGTACAACTGGCGAGTGGCCGTGTGTCGTGGCCTACGATGCTGGTCGACCGCCGTATGTGTAACCATGGAAACCAATAGGGGTATGCGGGTAAGATCAGGGATGATATTTACAGCACCGATAAAATCCAGAAAGATCATGTTTCTAATTGGATTTTTTTTCGGCGTTTTGCAGGGCTCCTCAGTGTGGAGGGTTTTATGGCGTACCTCATGAGCGACGACAACGCGGTGGTGGCGCCCGAGAAGTTCGACCTTAGTGACGACATGGACCAGCCTCTGTCACACTACTTTATCAATTCGTCGCACAACACCTACCTTACCGGTGAGTTGACCTGGTGTGCGGTTAAACCACCTTGTAAAGGTCCCAGAGCGTCTTCAATTAGAGAAATGGCTGGCGTCCACTAAGTCTGGGCTTCCCCACAGTTAACCGTGGATTTTTCGACTGGACTGGTGTAAGACGTATTTCATTTCATTTGGAGGGGAAATGGTCTCCGTGAGGCCAATCAGTGAACGCCACATTGACTTGCCATTTCGAATTAGAGTAGGATATCTGTCAGCTGACAATTTCCACTTGAACGTTGATTTCGGTACTGGATGTCAGTGCCATGAGCACGCTCAATTTATCGTGAGCCCAGACTGGGCTATAACCTTCCTTGACCTAGGACGCCCGTTATGCCCCATGCCCCGCCCCGCTCTTCGCAAGTCTGCGTTCTCCTGTCGTACACCATCTTGCCCTGATAAATTCCTTCCCGCCCCGTCCTGCTCAGCCCAGCCCAAGCCGTGACCCAGCCCGACCTGACGGTGACCCTGTGTCCCGGCCAGGTCACCAGTTCACGGGCAAGTCGTCAGTGGAGATCTACCGCCAGTGCCTGCTGACCGGCTGCCGCTGCGTGGAGCTCGACTTCTGGAACGGTCGCACCGAGGAGCCGATAGTGTGCCACGGCTACACCATGGTCACCGAGATTCCGGCCAAGGTGGGGCTCCGGCGGACGGCGTCAACCGGCTCCCCAATTCAAACTCGTGTTTATCATTTTCAGCTTTACAGCTATTCGCAGATCGTTGGTTTTCAGTCCTCGGGAATAGTCCGTCCAGCACAGGCTACAGGAGTGCATTTTTTTTAATTCACAGTTGCTGATTGGATATTTTATAGCAATTAACGAGAGGGAATTTCCATGCCGACCCAAATAATCGTGATTTATGTCGTGATTTACGACCTCCAATGTCTGCAGTATTGCCCTGGGACCGTGTTTGCCGCAATCTTTGGCTGGCATTTCCACGTTTGCAAATTTAATTACCAACAGCGATGCAAACCGTGGAGGCGTTAATTGCCATTAGCTGATTGAGCCCGGCGCTTAACGAAATAGCTGGCAATTAGATAATGAACAAATTACCAAATCCGATTGTGGCGCAGTGTTCGATCCTGTGGCTCTAATGCAGACTCGTGTGTTTGTCGCCCTGATTTGCGATTCACTGTCATTGGGATGCAGTTTGTGTTTTCAGTTCTGATTGTTGATGTTTTCCGCAGGACGTGATAGAGGCTATCGCCGAGTCGGCGTTCAAGACTTCCGAGTGGCCGGTGATTCTGTCGTTCGAGAACCACTGCAACCCCAAACAGCAGGCCAAGATCGCCCAGTACTGCCGGGACAGTTTCGGCGACCTCCTGCTCGACTGCCCGCTGGAAAACTATCCGGTAAGAGTTTCTTACATGTTGCCATTTTCAGTTCGTATTAAATTTATTGCAAACGTCTTTCTGTGAGTAGCTGTTGTCAGAGGTCCAGTAATACAATGAAAAAGGTGAACGCACAACATTGATTCTTGAGAACACCTGTACACTATCGCACGCAGCTCGGATACCACAGGGATACACCGTGCACTTCCCTCCCGTGCCTGCTGCCTGACCCGCCTGCCCATCCGGTCGTCTCACCGCTCGTCACTTAGCGGCACCTCCCAGCCGCGGTGTCCTTTGGCTGATGGCCGGCGGTGTCGGCGGAAAGGTGACACCGCCGTCCGTCCGCGCCCAATTAGCGAATGGCGCCCATTCCCGTGTCACAGTACGGTGTCATACGGTCGATGGAGATGTGACACGACTGACACCGTGTCAATACTGACACCTGTGACATCGACACCGCCGGCTCGCTAACAGTGCACTTTATGAGGAACATTGATTAAACGAACGGAAACGGGAATGGTAGAGTCGGGAATTGGACCAGATGTTTGCGTATTTTAGAATAGCACGCGTGATCCTACGAATATTTATCGTGCCCGGTACCAGGCTGGCTGTCTCGACCTATGGTCGTTCTTAATACTTGCTTATGATCAGTTTGCTATTCTCTCGCCATCATTGGGCGCAGGGCATGGTGATATTAGGTCTAGCTCTAGCCGCATCTGCTCTCGAGTCGATGCCATGCTATGCCCAAAACGCATGCCCAATCAGACCGCAGCGTATCGGCGCAACTACGGGATGTGCTGGGCAGACTGGTATCACTGTAGTGTGGCCATGATTGAAGAATGACTAGAGTGTGACCTACGACGGACCTGTCTCTCCCTCTCACGGGCGGGGTTTGCCGGGTGCGCTGAGTCGGGGAGACACGCAGGGACGCAGGGCGGTCTGTCTCTGCCTGGCAGCGCTGCAGTGTGTCCGGCCGCGGGTGTGTCTCTCTGTCGAGTCCACTAGTTGCGCTGATCCAGGAACATGCGGCCGCGGCCGGCCGACGGGCGTGCACCGACCATTGATCCGTGCGTTCGGTGACTGTGGAGCGGCCGTTCGGTGACTGTCGAGCGGCGGACTGTGTTTGATCGGACGTAATTGGGCGCGACTGCGGCCGACGGCTCTGTGTTTGTAAGGCCAGTTAGAGTGCTGTGGCCTTCAGCTGCAATGTTGGAATGTGTCACTCGGGATGGGAATTCGATAGGTTGGCGATGCGAAATGTTCGTAGTTGGTATGTCGGTCGGATGCTATTGGTTTTTACCGTTACGTCTTTCGGTCACTTTTGTTGGGTTAGGAAATAGATTTACATAATTGAATTATGTTTTCGCATTTGACTCGACTCGGTAAATTTTAAGCGAAGATACACACTTGATTAGCATCTGAAGGAAATTGTAGCTTTTTTAGAACGTCAAATGGTCTAACTTTCCCCACTGGATTTTCCTCGCAGCTGGAGGCGGGCTCTCCTCTGCCGCCGCCGACAGCCCTGAGGCGGAAGATTCTCATCAAGAACAAGAAGAAGCACCACAAGCAGAAGCTGGTGACGAAGCAGACGTCGGACACGACGTTCCACCTGCCGCTCGAGTCGGGATCACCGCAGGAGGTACGGGGTGTTGTAGAGACTGGGGGCTGTGTGTTATATGGGCTGGGAGTGTGCTGTTGGTGGTACACTTGGATTGTAATGGCAATCAGATGCGGTACCTGACTTGGCTGAATTATCAGTTGTGATCATGTAAGTATAAGCGGTGGTTTGTGAAAATCGAACGCTTCATAGCGTATATTCAACGACGTATCCGCCCAATAACCCCGTACAGGTTTTCTTATAATAATAGCCGTAATTATCCATCCGCCGCTGCTGACAACTCATCCCCCTGTCTTCCTTTCGCTCTCAATCACCAGCAGGTACAGGGTAACGGCGACGTATCCCGCCCGGCCCCTCCGCCGCTGGAGAAGCAGCCCAGTCAGGCAGACGACGAGGACTCTGACGACGCCGGCAGCAGCAGCTCGGACTCGGACGAGGACAGCCTCAGTCCCGAGGAGCGCCGGCTGCGCGAGAACACACAGAAAGACTCGGGTACCGCCGGCAAGGAGTCGGAGGCCGGCGCCGAGATATCGGCGCTGGTCAACTACGTCCAGCCCGGACACTTTCACAGCTTCGCCGAGGCAGAACGTGAGGACATAGGGGAGCTGTAAGGGTAGCGATGACGGGGAGGGAATGTCTTTTGTTATGCGCTTGGCTACGTCCGCTCTGTTGTAAAATGCATGCTCTCGCGATTCTGTTCGTGGAAATGATACGAGAAGGGTCTTCCCCAGGCATCGGTAAAATCCTTTTTGAAAGGATTGCATTCCCAATCCACATTCCTAGTGCCGAAGTGGAATGCATTCCTACCCGCAATCCCCTTTTTCCACTTGGATTGTGATCAAATCCGCAATCCTTTTTTGCAATCCTGTTGTGTTATTAAGTGCACTAGTGGATCTGGGGGAGGGAGGGGGGCATAGGGCCGTGCCTCCATCCCCAAATCACACATTTCTAGTACCTAGTCTTGCGAGTAATTCCTATCTAAGGCACAGGTATTTTATGGGAAATATTTTTTGCCTCGAACACCCCCACATTTAAACATCTACCCATCCAGTGTTTTATATTTTTAAAACTCGCCCTCACATACGTAATTTTGCCCTTCCTATGTAGTTCATCAGCGTATATTATTTTGAGCGTTTAAATTAAAAGTGTAAATTATTTCAAGTTTCGATGTAAAGCCCTTGATAGCAAAGTACATTAAGCCGATGAAGCCGATCTCAAATTTTCAATCGCAACAAACCATTTCAAAGCACTAATCAAACACAATCCGGATTGGATTGCAAAAATTGGAAGTATGATGCAATCCAATCCGCAATCAAATCCTGTTTTTGGAATGGATTTCAAATCCAGGTGCAATCCACCAAAAAGGAATGCAATCAGGATTTTGCAATCCTGCAATCACAATCCTACCAATGCCTGGACTCTTCCCTTCGGGCTGTCTCTCCACACAATGTACTGCTCCCATGTGTGAACTAATCTCCGGTAGCGCCGCCTGCGCCGACACGTCTAACCGTCCGCTGGGTCCGTCCGTCAGGCCGTAACCGCAGTTACGAAATGTCCTCCATGGTGGAAACGCAGGCCACCACACTGCTGAAGGCCTTCCCGGTGGACTTTGTCAACTACAACAAGCGGCAGCTGAGCCGCGTCTACCCCAAGGGCACGCGCCTGGAGAGCTCAAACTTCATGCCGCAGGTCTACTGGAACGCCGGCTGCCAACTGGTGGCGCTCAACTTTCAGACACTCGGTGAGCAGTGGCGCGGAACTTCACAGCCGGGGAGCGAGGGAAGTTTGTGAACTTCGGTACTGGGTAGACGGAGGTATTTAGAGGTGTCTATTTGTGATGTAGACGACGCAATTAGATGATGGGTTTGAGGGGGTGGGCGGATGTATTGTTGGTTAATCGTAGATGACTCGCGCGCGAGCTTATGTACCCCCTTAGAAGTTCCTCGCTATTATGGTTTTAATTCGTTATTTATTTCAATCCCAGACTGCTAATATCTTAGCATGCGTGCAATTACAAGGCTTAGATAACTGGTGGTTCATAAGCACATTTTCCTGAATCATTAAGAGTTTCGCCTTACCAGACCGATGTAGGTATGCCATTATGAATGTGGAGTCGACAGATACAGCCCAATGAACACCTCTGCTGAATACGTGATGTGCACAGTAAACTCGTCGGAAATTTATCGTATGAGGTCGGTTCTGGCCCTGAAAGTAGTGAAGTGAGTCTTTTCCACTTCATGCACCACCTGGATCAATGATTTCACAGCTTGTGGCTGTGTCAGACACGAATTTAATATCGACTCCATTACTGCTGACTGCCGCGCAGACCGCGGTGCGGATATTGCCACCGCGTTGCCACGCTGACCAAAGCCGGTCGCTTTCTCTGGGCACCGCTATCGCGGTAATGAATCACTCGTTCATTGGTGCTCAGCGTGGCGGCAGCCGCGCCGAATACCTGATGGAGGAACGTGCGCCGCATCTCTGGCCGCCGCCGGCCGCGCTGATTTTCATTAGTTCTCATCACGAGCTAATGGCGGAGAGGTGGCCCGTGGCCGGTCGGTGACGGATCGGGCCGGCCACTTTGTCCCGTGATGACGGCCTGTCGTGGGACGCCTTTTGTTGGATGATGCTATCTCCCCTCGTATGTACGAGGCTACTGCTCACCACGGGCCGGTGTGGCGTGGACTGGCTAGTCGTGGCGTAGCGCTTCCCAGAAACAAAATCACGTTCGTGGGTGTGGATGCCACTGGCTACAGCAGCTCAATATTTCGCCGCGTCTAATGCGGTTTTCTAATGAACCCACGAGTTGATGCGTGGTACGTGCTAAGACCACGATGGCTTCCTTGGCCTTATATGTGTACCAATGATCTGCAAGGTGTTAATTTGTTCCGATGATGACGAGGTCAGCTCGCCACGGTAGCGATAAACCGAGTTGATAATGTCGTACGTACGGCCTACGGGCCTCGCTACCTCACCTTTCATCAGTTGTATTTCAGTTGAATCGAGTATCAGCTGTCTCACTTAGGCAATAGGTGGTACTTATAGGCAATCTTGAGCGTTTCTGCTGAACCCTTTTGGTTGTTTATTTGTGCAGTTATCATCCATAGCTCATCACGTAGAAGCAGATAATATCGTTACCGTATAATACGCGGAGATAGTAACACACGTACCACTGCTTCCCAGAAAGACAGGTCAATTTCCGCATGGCGCATGCATAGCGGGACTGTCGCACCGAGCCGTTTGTTCTTTTGGGATCATTTATTTTCACAACTGTCTCCTTCTGTGTGAGCCCTCGCAGCCAATTGTACTTATTCTGTGATCTGCTCAGGCCTGAGCTGTGGCTATGTCCAGCAGATGATCTGACACGGTCAATCAGCGGGAGTTCCCGATAGTCCCCGGTGCAGCCAGCTGATCCACCGTCCTCCCCCGCTAGAGCACGTGCCCGGCGAGCGTGCCAGCGCGGCTCGCTAGCCGCTGGTCCGCTGACATTTCATTACGGCTGGTTCTGAGTGATAGCCGGCCTTGAACACACTCAGCTGTCGCCCCCGGGCACGTACGTAGACAATAGTCGCGCGTTGGCTCGCCGTCGACCAGACAGAGTGGACCAGCTCGTGGCAAGGCCCATCATGGGAGAAGGATGATTGTACGTCCCAGATTTCAAAATGGGATGGTTGTGTGTGTCGTTCGGAGCTGCTTGTTAGGCTTGAAACGCCTTATCGATTATCTCCACCAGTGGTTTTCCTTCTGTTGGGCTGTACGTTTGATGTGATTGTTTATCGCAATGCCGCTGACATCATCATCAAACACTAGTGCTTCCCCGCCTCTCGTTTGCACCATCACCCCGTAGAAGTATACGTTTTTCCCGCACATCAATTCCGCTGTGTCTCGCTCCATCTCCATTCAATTATTGTTCTTTCCCGTGACTGCTCTCGCTCCCCGTCTCATGTCTGCCCAAACGCTGGCGCATCTTCCTCTTTCACTGGACCTTCCCATTGTGCATCTTTCTGGCGTTCATCAAACCTGCATCACTCGCCAGTTACCAGTGTCCTACCGCTCACTTGTCACTATATCAGCATTTATCCACGCCTCCCACTGCATTCCCGACGCAACGGCGACGGAGACGGCGGAGGGAGCAGTGCCATGGGGAATATGAGCACGGCACGGCAGTGTGTCCACGGCCTCTGCAAATGGCCTGTCAGCAGAGATGGCGTTTTAAATATGGTGATGACTTCCGCCACGCGCTGCAGGCGCCGTTCCGGGGCTGGGGAGGGGCTGGGGACTCGCGTGTCCGGAGATGGACGACCAGGCTGACCCTGAGAGCGGACTTTCTGCTGATGGGGTGACGACGTCACGTGACAAACTCTGCTGTGGGCAGCTTCACATACCGTCGGAGCAGTGGAAGGACTGAGCAGTCACGGCTCATGTCTCATAATGAGACTGTGGAGGAATATAGGGATGAGGTCTTGGTAGTTCGAACATTCTACGAGCTGATCAGCCGCCAGACATGGCACTTTTGGGCATCAATAAAGTGTTACTCGTAAGATGCCGGCGGGATATTCCTTTTTTTTTTTGTCCCAAAGTTGTGACTTTCTAACAAAATTGTGCCAAACTCCTGCTTGTTGTTTTTTTTTCGTTCGCACCGCCATCGCGGGCCCATTGTCGCCTTTTACGTGACACCACGTCCCTGTTTCCAGACCTGGCGATGCAGCTCAACATGGGCATCTTCGAGTACAACAACCGGTCCGGGTACCTGCTGAAGCCGGACATAATGCGGCGGCCGGACCGGCGCTTCGACCCGTTCGCCGAGTCGACCGTGGACGGCATCATCGCCGGCACCGTCTCCGTCAAGGTGAGGCGCTGCTTCAGTGGGAGCTGAGGACATTCAGGCAGGAGTGGCGAGCAGGCGAGGTCGATGGTTCCAAGGAAACGCGTAGTTTGTGTAGCTTCATTAGCCCGACTGAAACCTCCAGATGGATGGAAAGTGATGCCTATGTTGTGATTTGTTACCTTGGCTACCCCAGTTCACTTGATCAGTTCTAAACGTAATCCGTTATTGTACATACGTATTGAGGATTCTTGGTAAATTGATATGCATTACCGGCATATTACTCATGTAGACGTGCAAGCAATACAAACCTAGTATAGGTATTCGTTTATCTCAAATCTTTTCTCCGTTCACTCTGTTCTGAGATGTGCACCTGTGCACTCAACAAGCACCTGAGCTGTCCGCGTATCCTCACGCCGCCTCCACTTCCCACAGGTGATCTCTGGCCAGTTCCTCTCTGAAAAGCGCGTCAATGTGTGGGTGGAGGTGGACATGTACGGTCTGCCGGCCGACACCGTGCGGCGGCGCTTCAAGACGCGCGTCATCCAGAACAACGCCATCAACCCCGTCTGGGATGACGAGACGTTCGTCTTCAAAAAGGTGAATGGGAGAGGGAGAGAGAGAGAGAAAGAGAGAGAGAGAGAGAGAGAGAGAGAGAGAGAGAGAGAGAGAGAGAGAGAGAGAGAGAGAGAGAGAGAGAGAGAGAGAGAGAGAGAGGGAGGGAGGGAGGGGGGCGGGAGGGAAGGACAAGTACTGGGGTGGTGGATATGATCCACTGATGTGCGTTAATCGGTGTACTGGGCAAAAAATTACGGTCTTTGTAATACTTTGGGACAGAATATGCTGGTTCTGACGATTTATTAGGAGCCTCACTGCCGGTGACATTATTGATAAGTTTGGTTCCTAAAAGCAATTACGGTGGTTGCCACGTAGCATTCTTGCTCTGTTATTGGTAAGTGCTTGCAGCATATTCGTATGTTAATGCTTTTGTGCGTTTGTTACCCTCTGCCGGGATGTATAGGTTTGTTCAATAACAATAAATGGTTTCATGTAACTCATGATATTGAGTTTTATCGTAACCCCATCATTGTCTCGTGCCCGGTCATGTTCTGCCCCCACCATCTAACCTCCCCCTCCCTCTCCCCCCTGTCCAGGTGGTGCTGCCGGAACTGGCCGTGCTCCGAGTGGCCGCCTACGAAGAGTCGGGCCGGCTGCTGGGACACCGCGTGTTGCCGGTGGTCGGTCTGCGGCCCGGCTACCGGCACATCAGTCTGAGGAACGAGTCCGGACAGCCGCAGGGACTCAGCACACTGTTCGTCAAGGTATGGACACCTAGCTGTGTTAGTGGGTTGTCGAGGTATGGCGCGATTGTGTTACTGAGTAAACTTGCTTTTTAGAGAAATATGACGCCTACTTGTCTCTTGTCGAAGACTCAGCAGGCTACTTGACAATAGCCAGGTTCGTTCGAGACAACAGTTATGTAGCGAGAGACGTAAACAGCTCACTGATGGATGTTATTGTGCAGTTCGACGGTGTGATGATCGTAATCAGAGGTTTATGGTTAGCTGGGTCGCTGCTTGGTCTCAAGCTTGGTTCACTCGACCCCAAATGTTAGTTTACCCATATGTATAGACTAGAAGTTGTGAGTCATGAGTCCTGTCATCCCTGTGTTTGGTAACGATTAAGTCCGTGTTTAGTTGTGCTTGCCTTATCCAGTTGGCTGTAATTTTACAATCCCGCACTATGCGCTTGTATACGTGGGACAGCGAGTTTCACAGGCATTTGAAGTGGTTTTGATTGCCCTGTGTTGCGACGCTATGCTCCGGGCCCCGGGGACAGAGACGAGGCTGCTGGCTGGGGTGTTGTGTCGTACTAGTCCCCATCGTGTGCTGTCTCTCAATATGCTATCGGCGGACTGAGCTACCGGGGACCGGCGGCGGGCTATATTCGGCCCTCGTCTCCCGGAGCCGGCCACAGGGGACTGTCACAGATAGCCAAAGAGAGAGTAGGTGGGGGAGAGAGAGAGTAGGCTGTGAAGAATGTCGTCCTAGCCTCTGCACAAGTGACCTGACAGGCTAGCCCGTGTGACCTGACGTACTAGCCTCTGCGAAGGTGACTTGGCCGGCTTGCCTCTGTGACCTGGCGTGCTAGTCTCTGCGCCGATGACCTAACGTGCTAGCCTCTGCGCAGGTGACGGTGGGCGACTACGTGCCTGACGGTCTGTCGGACTTTGCCGAGGCTCTGGCCAACCCGATCAAATACCGGGAGAAGCGAGCGCAGCAGCTGCGAGTGCTGACCGACGAACCTGATGGGGAGGTGAGGGGGAGGAGAGAGAGAGAGAGAGAGAGAGAGAGAGAGAGAGAGAGAGAGAGAGAGAGAGAGAGAGAGAGAGAGAGAGAGCCGCAGACGACCGGGAGCCTTTGTTCGGAGACTTTTTGTGGGCGTCATTTCCGGCTCAAGTATAATCTCAATGGCCGCTGTTCCAAAGTGGGAAACTCTGATGAGATATGACGTCCATTATTGCAGTTTGATCTAAAACTTTCCAGCTAAATATTCTCTCTTTGAAAAATGAAAATGGTCCAGCGCCAGATATCGTGCCATTTTTATGCCGGAAAGTTCTCATATTTCTTGCTAAGCGTGTCCAAGTTGGTTAATGGCTTAGTTATAATAATTGCTGGAGTAATTTACTATTCAAATGAAACAGCTGTGCGAGCGAGCCATTTTTTCCTCATACTGCGGAAGGACCCCGACTCCGGGTAAGAACCGAGTTGTCCATGTGTTTGTGTGTCATGTGTCGTGTATCTCGCTGTGTCCAGTTACTACACAGTAGTTGTGCGACGCAGACAGTCTCGCCATGGGGTGGGTCGGCCGGCCGGTGGCTCTGGGGAAGAAGGCTATTACTTTGGCATAGTTTGGGTATCCTACCGACCCCTTACGTTCCATCCGGTAAAAAACTAGTCTGAGCGCCCTGTGGGTGACCTGTCTGCCAACTTGTGGTGGCCCAAGAATCCCATGGCTGCCCTCTGGTGACCTGGGTGACCTGGGATGGGTGTCTGAGCATTGACCACTGTGTGGATCTCTGCTGCTGACTGTGTTAACCTTTGTTTATCTTTAGTGACCCGTGTCTGACCTTTGGTGATCAGTTTCACCTCTCTGATGACCTTGCTGACCCCCGCCCACCCCTTCTCTCCGCCGTTAGGGTCTGCTGGACGACGACCCGGAGAACGCCTCTCTGCCGACCCCGGCCCGACCTCCGCCCACCGAGGAGCCGGGGGTCGGGGACGGAGACGGCGGGGTGAGGGACGGACCGGACGTACAGAGCCCCGGGCAGCCGCCGCCGGCGCGCGGGCCGGCCGCCGCGCCCGGCCAGACCAACAGTGAGTACACCGGGGTGCAGGGACCGCAGTGATACATAGACACGGGGCCGGCCGCCGCGCCCGGCCAGACCAACAGTGGGTACACCGGGGTACACTCACCACAGAGACACAGACACGGGACCGGCCGCCGCGCCCGGCCAGACCAACAGTGAGTACACCGGGGTACACTGACCACAGAGACACAGACACGGGACCGGCCGCCGCGCCCGGCCAGACCAACAGTGAGTCCGGCAGTGGAGCAGCGACCCTGGACACAGATACAAATACACGAATACAGATGCACCGGCACGCCGATACGAGAACACACTGATTAGCGAATTCTTGAGATTATTTACTGATTGGATTACGTACAAATACTGTAAGTCGATTTACGAATAGCCACGAATTTCACCATATTCATTCCCCTAGCCTCACTCTCACTCTTTCACTCACTCACTCACTCATTCACTCATTCACTCACGGGCCAACATATCGCCTTCCAAACACTTCCCAGGCAGCTTGGCGTGTGAATCGCTGATCGCATCACCCGCTTTGCGTTTGTGTGTGAAAATAGCACTCTGCGTGTCCCCCTCAACACACCCCTGAGTGACGTGCCTGCTTACCAACTGTAGATTATCACCTGACTGTGTGTATATTTTATATGTTCGCTTCTGTTTTCACGTACATATAGCGTTTTGCCTGGAGTGTTTACCCTCGCCTGCCCATGATACCGTTCGTAAAATAGTTGATTTGCTGTTCACCAACATGAGTTCAGCATGTCATTGGTGGACGAAAACATTCTCCCGCCGTTGCTGATGTCAATTACCTCCGCTTTGAACATGGCACAGCGCGTGAGTTTGACCGACGTCATTTTCCGAAAGAGTAACCGAGGGACGGAGACGGAAAATACGACTGGTCTCGAGTTGTTTGTGATATAGATATGCGATATCTTACGACGGTTACATTATAAACATGCGAAATAGCGCGGAATTTTAGAATTCGGAGTCATGAGTTTTCGTAATAAACAGCTTATGGTCTATGATTTTGAAACATAAATTCCGTAATTTTACATCAATGGGGACCGGAACCATTTATTTTTGCTGGCTCCGGGACCGGGCCTTTAGCGGTTCCGGCTCCGCATTCCAAGGTAAAATGAGCCTTTTATCACCTTTACCGAGACTCACTGCACGCTTTTAGGAGCTGTTGTCACATAATTTGTAGCGTCACCCCCGCCTTGTCGTGTCGACCCCCACCCCGCGCTTCTCCCCTATCCCCCGCCGGGAGCTGGTAGCGCCTTGTGTGACGTCACCGGTCCGTGTGTGTGTGACGTCACCGGCCGACAGGTGACCCGTCGGCGTCCTCTGCTGGTCTGCTCGGTGTGTTTCCGCTGGTGTTCTGGCAGCGGTTCCTGCAGTCGCGCGGCTACCAGCCGAGCCGACCGGACCACCGGCAGCCGGCCTCAGGTGTGACCTCGACCCGGCCCGGAGCGGATCTAACCGGAGGAACTGACCGGTTCTGATCTCCTTCATAATCTCATCGAATTCTTACCTTACCGACATGGCTTCACAGGCTTGGCATTTCCCCAGAATCCAGAAAGATAAAGATCTCCCGAGGACCATCCTTCCAAAGGAGCAAACTGTCCTTCTAAACCCTCTGACTGAAAACCACTTTGTGCCTCAGCCTTTCCGAACGCTAACTGACCATCATCCATCCCCAGTACATTGTCCCCAAATCCAGTTCTCCCCGGATATATCTGGCCGACTCTCTTTTCAGCTTGCCCGGCTGTGGTCTGTCTGTCAGCTCCAATCTCGCTTATCTGTCTCGTCTATCTTCTCTATTTCGCCTGTCTTTTGTCTCTCGGGCGTCAGACTATGTCTTTGTCGTACACATTTCTGGCTATTCTTCCCTCTGTCTGGTGTTGTGTTGTGCGAACTGGTCTCGAGTGCTCCTTTTTCTGACTGTTGGTGAGAGTTTCTGGCTTCTCTTGGTGAGAGTTTCTTACTTCTGACTGTTTGTGAGCTTCTGTTCTTATTCTGTTGGTGAGAGTTTTCGTTTTTTCTCCTCTCGTTGTGGAGCAGGTTCCAGTGGTGTGTGGAAGTGAAAATAAATGGTATGTTATCTGACGGGAAGAACAATAATCACTGCTCTACGAACTCCTAACAATTTGCGATGTAACCGAACGGTCACTGTATGACCGGTGGGGCTGATATCGATACCGAGCTACTGACCTCTGGGATTTGGTTACAAGATCCACTATATGATGCATTCTTCTTACAGTCCTGCCTGCCCATGGGCGCGGTCGGCACGCGATACATGTCCCTGATGGAATGTTCGGTGCATGCCGTCCCCTTCCGGCTCCTAATTGCATGTTCACTCAGCTCGCATGGTGGCAGCGGTATGCAGCATGATTATGGAATGCGTCGCATGCCGGCTGTGTCGGGCGACTTTTATTGAATTTATTCATTACGTTATGCTTTTTAATAACGAATGTTTTCTAGGGTGCAACATTGCTTAATATACCCGTAATGCATTATCACAGATAAATCCAAATTGTTCAAGTTGTTCAAATATGTTAATGAATTTTCATGCCAGAATCAGTCATATCTTCCGATAATTGGTTTGAAGTTCATGAACCATTTATTTTTCGCGATTCTTTGACATCCCGCATTATTTGATGTCGTCTATACTACTTCGTGACCACCTCTGTCCATTCTCTGCCCCTCGCCTGACCGCCTCCCCGCCTGACCCCTCGTCTAACCCCCCCCCCCCCCCGCCGCCCCTTCAGAGCGGATGGAGCCACTGCGTCCCCAGCACAGTCAGCCCAACTCAGTGGAAGAGCCCGCCATACCCGGTGAGATGGGCCGCCTCTGTTCACTATTCAGTGATCAGTGGTGGCGAGCTGGTATATTTGAGGGCGTGCCGGCTGCGTTTTCTGTCCTAGGCAACTTGCTTGTGTCATAGTAACTTGCTTGTGTTTGTTGATGTACCTATAAATGTTTATGAAATGCATAATTATTAATTGACAATCTATGAGATGTTACGAGATACGAACGTAAAACAATGCTTCTAATTGATGTTCGTGCGATGGACTGACCGACACCTTTTTCCTCTCTCAGATTGTCTCCTGAACGCCGTCCCTCTGGACAAACTCTGGGAGGACAAACTGGTACGCGAGCGGCGCCTGGAGCTCGACAAAAAGCTGGAGAGCATGCGGAAAAAGTTCGCCAGGGAGCGGCTGCGACCGCAGGACGCGCCGGGCCCGGCCACCACCGAGAAAAAGAACAGCTTCTCGCGGACACACTCCAAACTGGTGAAAAAGTTCTCCAACTCGAACAAAGTGTGAGTGATAGGGAAGCGGGGAAGAAGTGAGGGTTGTAGCGGTGTTAAATGAGGTTGATTAGGTCTTCATATGAGTTATTTATAGTCAGTTCCAACTTCCATAGCTGTGGTATGTTCAGTCATCTCATGCACGTCAGTCATTGATTGACCACTCAGTCGCTCAACTTTCACATGATAACTCGGTGCGCTCCTATGCGACCCCACTAGTGTGACCTGTGTGTCCGTGTCTCTGCAGGGAGGGTCTGAGTCTGGTGGCACCCGACCCGGCCGATCAGGAGGCTGTGAAAACGTTCTGCCGTCAGGTGGCGGCAGCAGAGCGGGAGCTCACCGAACGCTACATCGATATGGTGAGTCCTGTGCGTGGCTTTTGGACTTTGGGTATGATAGCTAACGCAGGTCCAGATAACATCTCCGATATAAATACGTCTCTCCGCACCGTAAATGCTGTTATGTCTTCCATGCCATAACCACGTCTGCTCTTTTGCCGCAGATCCACGACGCGCTGGATAAGGTGGTTCGCAGCGCGCAGGCGCAGCAGCTGAAGAAGCTCGAGGTCTACTACGACCAAAAGGTGGCCGAGAGTAAAAAGAAGATCGAGAGCGAGCTCAAAGACGCCAGCAAGCGGCTCGACCGGAAGAGCGTCTCCAAAGACGAACGGTCCAGGTGGGTGCCAGAAATGAAACATTGGTGCTAGATTTATCACCCCAAATACCAACTGAAAGCATGTATTGTTAATAGTGCGCCGGTACATACTCTGGCTTGCAATGGTTTGTGTAACCAGAAGTGGTAATATGTCCGTTGATACGGTGTTGAATGTCCTTGCGTGCCCATGATGATGTGTTGTTTGTTTCCAGGTTACGCCGTGAGATGTCGCAGGTGATTGTCAGGGACGGCGTGCAGCACCGCGAGCGGCTAAACGAACAGGTGCAGCAGGCCAAACAGGCGCTGAGTCAGCAGCACAATCAGGTCAGTGAACTGACAGTACAGTATATAACTGACCCGCGTGCGGCTCAACGAGCAGGTGCAGCAGGCTAAACAGGCGCTTAGCCAACAGCACAACCAGGTCAGTGTACTGACAGTTCAGTATATAACCCGCGCCCTGCTGGGGGTCCTGGATTTCCACGCCCTGCTGGGGGGGGGGGTGTTTGAACACCCCCCCTTCTAACTCGGCTCCTGGGCCACGTAGCGATACGCGGAAGGCGGCGTTCGAAAGAGCGTCAAAAATAATGAGGAAATCACTTCGGTCAATTTTTTGGTCAGGTCAAAGGTCAGGTCACCAGAGGTCATTGAAGGCAAAATTTCGCCGATTTCCAGGTCGAATGTCGACAATTTCCAAGAAGCCAACGCATAACTCGGGAACCAATAGAGCTACAGCGCCGCGGAAAAGCGCTTTCGATAGCCCTATTAACGCCCTTTCTGAGTAATTTTCTCAGATTTGACCTAACGTCAACGGTTTTGCCTGCAGGGGGCAAAAACTGCAAAAATAACCGATTTTTTCGGAAACAGTTTTTCTGCAATAACTTTTGACCCAAGCCTTGTACGAGCTTACTTTTACCGGCATCGTGTTCCTCTCGTCAAGACGCATCGAATGAACTATAACTTGACCTTGAAAGGTCAACTTGAAAATTTGACCTCAGGTCAAGGTCATGACCTGACCGGAAAGGGTCATGTTGCATATCAGTCGATCCGTATCGTCGAGCTGAACACATCTAAGGCGTTTTCATCGCTCTAACATGCCTCTATCAAAAGTTATTTGCGAAAAACTGTTAGATACCATTCGTGACCTAAGATGACCTCAGGGCATAAACAGGGGTCACGGACACCATTTTCATGTTCAGTGTGTCTAAACCACTTGTAATTCAGTGTTTGGGAGTGTTTATAATGTCTTTCGTCCAAAAGAGGCGCATTTCAATTTTCTCCCATTGACTTATAATGGGGAGGTCGCAAAATTGACCTGACCTTAGGTCATCGATATCAAAATTCTGAGATATACATTTTGTACATGCTATTGCTCTTAGCAATCACTGAAAGTTTCAAAGCGATCGGTCACTCGGTGTAGCTATGACAGACATTGAAACTTTTTATGAGGTGAGGTCACTTCAAGTGACCTGGTGACCTGACCTTGAATGACCTTGGTCTGAAATTTTCACAACATGTGTAGAATTGATGTGTGATAAGGTGTACCAAAAACGGCGGCGCTCCGCGCCGCCGTTTTTGAGATATTCACGAAAAACCACAAGGGGGGGTGTTCAAACACCCCCCCCCCCCAGCAGGGCGCGGGATAACTGACCCGCGAGCGGCTCAACGAACAGGTGCAGCAGGCCAAACAGGCGCTCAGCCAACAGCACAACCAGGTCAGTGTACCTACTGACGACACAGGTCAGTATATAACCGACCTGCGGCAGGCCAAACAGGCGCTCAGCCAACGGCACAATCAGGTCAGAGCCTATCCGCTGTGGCAATTAACTTCTTAGCGGATATATTATCCGCAAGATATCTCGTCTCAATAGACACCGTTGTTTTGTAACAGCGGAACCCCGTCCTTTTGGCTGGCGGCAGACTCCAGAAGCAAGTTACACCCTCGCTGGCATACCAGTCCATCTATGACCTACGCTAGCTCTGAACCTTGCCCCTCGGACCTCTTTGGCCTCCCTCTCACCAGATCGGCCAGTGGGCACTCTGACAGCTGCACCGGCCGCAGCTCTGAGTCTGACCGTACCATCTGACCCCACTCTCTCCCTCTCTCCCCAGGTGCGTCAGCAGGCGCTGGACCGCCGGCAGCGTCAGGCAGTACCCCTCTGACCTCCCCCTCACTCCCCCTCTTCCCAGGTGCGCCAGCAGGCGCTGGACCGCCGGCAGAGCTGGGGGCAGGGTCAGACAGTACCCCTCTGACCTTCCCCCCCCCCCCAGGTGCGTCAGCAGGCGCTGGACCGCCGGCAGAGCTGGCGGCAGCGGCAGACAGTACCCCTCTGACCTCCCCCCCCCCCCCCCCCAGGTGCGCCAGCAGGCGCTGGACCACCGGCAGAGCTGGCGGCAGCGGCAGACAGTACCCCTCTGACCTCCCCCTCCCCCTCTCCTCTTCCCCAGGTGCGTCAGCAGGCACTGGACCGCCGGCAGAGCTGGCGGCAGCGTCAGACAGTACCCCTCTGACCTCCCCCCCCCCCCCCCAGGTGCGTCAGCAGGCGCTGGACCACCGGCAGAGCTGGCGGCAGCGGCAGACAGTACCTCTCTGACCTCCCCCCCCCCCCCCCCCCAGGTGCGTCAGCAGGCGCTGGACCACCGGCAGAGCTGGCGGCAGCGGCAGACAGTACCCCTCTGACCTCCCCTCCGTCTCCCCAGGTACGTCAGCAGGCGCTGGACCACCGGCAGAGCTGGCGGCAGCGTCAGACGACAGACAGTACTCCTCTGACCTCCCCCTCCCCCTCTCCTCCTCCCCAGGTGCGTCAGCAGGCGCTGGACCGCCGGCAGAGCTGGCGGCAGCGGCAGACAGTACCCCTCTGACCTCCCCCTCCCCCTCTCCTCCTCCCCAGGTCCGTCAGCAGGCGCTGGACCGCCGCCAGAGCTGGCGGCAGCGGCTGGACGCCGAACAGACGGCCCGCACCGATCAGCTGCGCACAGAGTGGCTCGACAGCCGGCCAGAGACCAACGCCGCCTGAGCGGGCCGCCGGCGGCACCCACAATCCTCCGAACCAAAGGTGCGCGGGCGAGAGGATGAGAGGTATGTGTGGTTTGAAGGTCAATGCCTTGTAGGCTATCGTGGATGGTTGCTCCGGATGTATCAATCTTCTCGTTTTAAGTTAAGTCAGGAGATTTAGACTGTAGCATACAGCTTGGAACGATTAGGTCACTTTGTAGACTTTGTCACCCAAATGTCCTATTCGGTTGTTGCATCTACGACCTTCAACTGCTGCAGTTTCCCTTTCTGCTCGAGGGCATGATCTGGAGTTCTGTGCGGCTCTTCTCCTATTTGGACTGTGACTAACGGCAGTCTGCCGATTTCAGACTGATCAGCCAGGGCTGCGCCCATCAGGGAAGCTGCACGTGCCGCCGCCGCTGCCGCCTCAGGCGCGCCAGCTACCAGTACAAACCTCCGTCGGCCGGCCGGCCGCTTACGCTGCCACCTGCCGGCCGCGCAGCGCACTAGTATTATCGGCCTGCTCGACAGATGGCACTGCGCACAGTACGGCAGTGTGTGGACCCGGCTGAGTGTGTTCAGTAGGTGAAATAGGTAACGCAGGCAGTTAGAATGCGTCGGGTAGTCATTTGTGCGAGTGTGTGTGAGAGAGAGCTGGGTTGTATCACGTTTTAGGGGCTGGTTGTATGGAAACATTTAGCCGCTGCTCCGTCAATGCCAATGTGCGATGATAGGGTCGCTGGGGAATGATTGATCGCCGATTTAATGATTTGACAACACTGTCAGGAGCAACAGGCGGGCCCGGCTCCAGTATCACTGCTGTGTGGTCGGACTCGCTCCTCCACAGCGGCAGCTGCTAGATAATGACGTTTATATGCGAGCATGTTACGCTTTGACACACTCGAGGCCCGTGCGGCCCGAGTTTTGTTAATTTATTTTATCGTTTCGGACCATATCTGGACGGCCATGACAGTCAGGTGCGATGATTGAGCGCTTTATAGTATGCCCTGCCACTTGCTCGCAAGCGCACGTGATTTGTTTGAACGATTTTCTTGCCGACAGACTGGTGCGAACAAACGCACGTGATTGGCGGCGCCAGCAGTGATTGTGATAGTGATTGCGCCGATCGAGCTGTTGCGCCGGCGCCGCCAGCCGGCCCGCCGCAGGCTATACGTTATTGTGCTGTGATCTGAATATACACTAGGACAGGCGATGTGGACAATCATTCCTGCGAGACAGAGCGTTATCAATGTCCGTGTGAGCTCCTTCGTGTACGTGTCAATATATGGAAACATATGACATGGTATGATAACTGTTATTTGTGGGATGATACGTTTGCATGATGATGGAATTAAGTACGAGTACCACAAAAACATGTTATATTGAGCACGTACACTGGCGGATCCAGGGGGGGGCCACGGGGGCCATGGCCCCCCCCAAAGGCCTAAAGTGGCCTGTTTGGCCCCCCCCAAAACGTCAGAAAAATTGCTAAGAAAATATACTTTGATGGAGGTTTTTAGCCACTTGGTGAAGTAAAGCTTTCCACAGCATAATATGGAAGCAATATAGTAGCAGTGAGGGTCAGTCAAAAGTTGCGCGAGCGGAGTCGACCTTAAAAAAAGACTGTTGTTGGCACGTGTTTATGGCGCGGCAGCTGGTAGTTGGCGGTGTTTCGCGTGGTGTGGCATCACTGGCGGATCTGGGGGGGAGGGGGGGGGGCACGGGAGCCTGAGGTGCCCCTGATAGGCCCGTGGTGCCCTTGCTAGGCCTGTGGTGCCCCTGGACCCTGGCAGGCCTGTGGTACAGTCCACAGCAGAAGTAATGTGGGGTTTCAGTCATGGGTATGTTCTGCTTCTGAAGCTTAGGAACGATTAGCCAGACTACAATGAAACTTTGAATGTAGCTTATATGTATCGTCACCTTTGCAGCTGCAACTTTAGCTATTGACATCTTCTTTTCAATCACTTCGCATTAAACAATCGGCAGTCAAAGCCAACCGTTGAGTTTGGTAAAACCCTACATTACTTTAGCGGTGGGCTGTACCTCTGGCGGGCCTAGGGTGCCCCTGCTAGGCTGCTGATGCCCCTGGGACCTGACAGGACTGTGGTGCCCCTGACAAGCCTAAAGTGCCCCCAACAGGCCCGTGATGCCCCCGACAGGCCCAAGGTGCCCCTGCGTGATGCCGTGATGCCTGCGAGGCCGGTGGTGCCCCCTGCGAGGCCGGTGGGGCCCCTGACAGGCCCATGGTGCCCCTGCTAGACCGGTGGTGCCCCTGGCAGGCCTGTGGTGCCCCTGCTAGGCCGCTGGTGCCCCTGGGCCCTGACAGGACTGTGGTGCCCCTGACAGGCCCAAGGTGCCCCTGCAAGGCCGGTGGTGCCCCTGTAAGGCCTGTGGTACCCCTGATAGGCCTCTGGTGTCCCTGACAGGCCCATGGTGCCCCTGCGTGGCCGGCGGCGCCCCTGGCAGGTCTCTGGTGTCCCTGACAGACCTGGGGTGCCCCTGACAAGCCTGTGGGGCCCCTCACAGGCCCGTGGTGCCCTTGCTAGGCCTGTGGTGCCCCTGGCGGGCTGGTGGTGCCCCTACTAGGCCGGTGGTGCCCCTGACAGGCCTGTGGTGCCCCCGGGCACCAAGGGGGTCATGACCTATGTGGCCCCCCTTGGATCTGCCACTGATGCATAATATATTGATTTGTAAAGGCGTTATGGCTTATGCAATATGCAATTGCAGGCACTTGGTATCCCTCACTTATCCCTCATTGGGGCTCTGGCGGGCTCCTGAGGGCCCACGTCTATCTCCGGGAGCCCATATAGACAGGCTCCTTTGGGTCCTTTCAGTACACTATAGCATAAGAGGTCTCCATGCGAGTCCTATACATACATCTGAGGGTGTACCATGATGTCTGAGGTACCCAACTGCAGCTCCAATGGTCTCTTCTTACACTGGCGGATCCAGGGAGGGGGCATTTAGGGCCATGCCCCCTTCCCAGAGGCCTAAAGTGGCCCGTTTTCCCCTCCCCCAAACGATAATGAAACATAGTTCAATCAGGGCGTGGCCCAGGAGCCGAGTTAGACAGGGCTGTTTTACCACCTCCCGGCCCGCAAAGGGACCCAAGCACTGACTCGAAGCGGGTTAAAGAGACCCTCCCACCTTCAAAAAAGTTAATGAATTGGCATGAAAGTGATGTCGCTAGGTTCAGAAAGGGCGAAAACGAATATCTACCAAATTTTATCGAAAAATATTCACCGGTTTTCAAGAGATTAGACTTTTATTTTTGTTTACTTTTGGGATATCCGCTGCTGTTCCTAGCGACTTTATTTGAAAGTGCGGCATTTGTTGCGCGCAAAGCAGCCTATACCACCGCATGCTACCAAACGTTTTAGTAAAATATTAAAAAATCATTAGATCTCCGCTGACGTCACACATTCAGAGGGGTATCCAAAAGCATTAGCCCCTCTGAATCAAAATGCTGCAATTTTGAAATTCAATATTTCCGATTTAAGGCATTTCTCGATGTTGTGAGTGCGTGCCGAAACCGGTAATTTTGAGCCAGGGACCCCATTTTGGGTATCTCAGCTCAAATCTAATGTTAAGGTGGGAGGGTCCCTTTAACTGGTCGATAAAAACAATGGTAAGTGTTTACAAAATAATATAAAGGCATGGGTCGGGTGGGCTACCATTTATATATTTTTCTTTTTAGTTAAAAAAAATTCATAGTGTCAGGGCTGTGACGAAAAATAAGTGGCCTAAATCCGATGAGAAAACAGGATTTGGGGGTACCCTAGGTTTGGCTCCTGCATGAGTTGGCCCCCCCCAAAACGCAAGCCTGGATCCGCCAGTGAGCACGTAAATGATGTATGAAATAAGCGTATAACAACATGATCGGAAGGCACAGCATGCAATCAAAACACTACAACATGCCGTCATTTCTGTTCTGTATGATCGTGACATGCGTCACAGGGAGAGGTTTCCCCGTACTATTGGAATCACAGCCACCGGGTTCGGATAGAGATAGTTTGGCGAGATCTGTGTGGTCTAGGAACTTCTCAACTACCGCAGGCGTGGCCTGGTTTGGGATCTCACCGCCGTGTGACTCGGCTGTCACCCGCTCCGACCGTACTGTCCCGTCTCCGCCGCCCGCCGGCGCCTCCGTCAGCCTGTCGCACACGTCCGCCGCCTTCTCCGTCCTGCTCTCCAGCTTGGCGATCCTGCTGCCGAACTGGATGGCGCGCTTGGTGCGCCGCGCGGCGGCCGGAGCCCCGCAGCGGGCGGTCAGCAGGCGGATGGGCAGTTTGTCGCAGCCGCTCCAGCCGGGCCCCAGCTGCGCCTTCAGCCAGATGGGCAGGGAGCTGAGCAGACTGACCACCGACTCGTCCAGGAACGGAAACCTGGCGGGAGGGGAGGGGGAGGGTCAGCTGGGGTGCCGGGGAGCTGAGCAGACTGACCACCGACTCGTCCAGGAACGGAAACCTGACGGGAGGGGAGAGGGAGGGAGGGTCAGTGGGGCTGCCGGGGAGCTGGAGCGTGGCGACACGGGACCTTGCCAGCCGGTCAACGTTACTGGATTCCGTAGGAACATGAAACGACGGATACGACTGAAATAATAGGTAAGCTCAAACGAAAAATAGTCGCAAGAGATTCAGTACCCTTTCAGCGCGTAACGCCCAATCCATGAAAACTGTGGCACTGGTCACTTCTTACATCCTGATAGCCTGATGACCCCCTTCAGCACCCCCTCCCCGCCATTGACCTCGCCTCCCGTCCGTGGTCGCTGATGACCCTGTCATCCCTCCCCCGGTACCCGTCCTTGCGCCCCTCTCCGCCACTGACCTCGCCTCCCTTCCGTGGTCGTTGATAACAGTCCTCCTCGCCCCAGCTGTACCCCTCCCCCGCCCTGACCTCGCCTCCCGTCCGTGGTCGCTGATGACCCGGTCGTAGGGTCCCCTGCCCCCCCCCCCCCCCGCCACTGACCTCGCCTCCCTGCCGTGGTCGCTGATGACCCTGTCGTCCCTACCGAGGTTCCTCTCGCAGATGGCCAGCAGCTGAGTCTGGATCTCTGCCACCAGACCAGGCCAGGAGCGGTCTCGGAAGGCGGAGCGGTGCCGCCCGTACCCGGCCAGCTGCTCGTCGGCGCCCATACCCACCAGCACCACCTGGCGAACGATACAGGAAGCTACTGTCAAAACGCTGACCTACGATGGCTTGTGCTCGTTGCCATAGCGAATATAAGTCAGCTATCTTTAAGATCCTGGTATGTAAGCAGCTAAATACTCCAATTTGTTACATATGATAGCTTTTAGCAGCATGAACTGTTGCAAAATCAACAAAAAGCTGTCGCTGACGATCAAACTTTTGCGTCCTGCAGGCTGCAATTAGGTACTCTAAATCAAGTTCCTAAAATAGTCCGACAGTCCCATGTCACCCGCCTTTGACTGACCCTGGCCTGTGTCTGGTACGCCCGGCGGCCGAGCCCGTCCCCTGCCAGCTCCCCGGCACCTCTGGCAGCGAACCACACCGCGCATCCGATACTGTCGTCCAGGACGGTCTGCAGTGGACTGATGAGGTGGCGGACCCGCGCCGCACGCCACCGAGACAGCTCCGCGGCGGTCACATTCACCTGAGAGGAACGGGCGGGGTGGTTGAGTGCGTTGGGGTAAAGGTCTTTTTAGTTCTTCTATCGGCGAGATCAATCAGATACTGCTTATCGAGCGAGTGAGCAGTTGTGTGCGACGTTTATTTTAGTTCCAGATCAATATCAAGAATGCAAGTGCAAAACGCTTTTACTCTCCAAATCAAGCCAGTCCACCGTTCCACACCTTCCGGCTTACCTCGACAAAGTTCCACCGTCGTCGCGGGTTGATCGTCTGCAGCTCCCGCCATCCGTCCCGTCCCGTCACTCGGTCGGGCACGTCGTACTCAGACGGTGTCTCCGTCTCTGCAGTCTCCGATTTTGTCGTCCCCGAAATAGTCAACCGGCCACGACCAGCTTTCCTTCTCCCATCCTTCCCTGGCGTTTGTGCCTGTGTCGGCCGCTCAAACGCCACATTGAGAAGATCCACGGGCTGGTCATCGGGGAGACATCTATCGGCCATCGCCGCAACTAACATCGAGTCCACGCCGCCGGAGAAGAGCACCGCCAGACGCGGGTGGGGGCAGGCTGCGGGCCGGCTCCCCGCGGCGGCGGCGGACTGCAGACAGCTGGCACACACCGGCGGCATGTTCCCCACCCGGCGCCTCACCGCCGCCAACATGGCCGCCTCGAACCGCTCCATGGCGGCCGCCATGCCAGGCAGACGCTCCGCCTCTTCCAGGCCTCCACCAGCGTCGAGGAGTGTTCTGAGTTCATCGTCTGGTACCGCCGGGTTGACCGTCATCACGGCGGGGCTCTCCAGCGGCGGGCCGGGTGCCACAGACGGCCGCCACGCGTCCGGGACCGTCACGTGACTCCAGGGGTGCAGCCGCAGCCGGAGGTCGGCGATCGACTCGCAGTCGGCCGGGACGTGGACGGAGAACAGGCCCAGACACGGCACCTCGGTGAGGTCGGCGCGGTGCCGGCCGCCGACCGAAGTCAGCGTTACGGAGGAGGGGTTCAGCCGGCCGGGGGAGCCGTTCCACAGGAGGCTGCGCCGGCCGAGCGGGTCGCGGCCGAACCAGAGCCGGCGCTCCGTCGACTGCCAGAGGACCACCGCCCACGGGCCACACACTGAGCTCAGAGTGGATACCACCGCAGACTCTGAGGCACCCGACAGCAGAGCCGCCAGGTGACTGGTGTCAGAAACACCATCAGGGACCTGTAAAACAACACACATGCTCTGACAATGTATAGTCACCATGATACAATTAATCAGAAACAAACTTGGACTTTTCTGAAATGACAGAAAATAATACGTATCAATAAATGGATTGATTCATCATGCTAGATCAATGTAATGTAGGTACCTACCTTGACTCCATCAAAAATGTTCCCATTCCACAGGAGCAGGTCACCACTCTCGTTGACAGCTGGTTGGTGAGTTGCATCATCCCCTCTCATCCATAGCACATACCCATGTGCCAGAAACTTCAGTTGCCCACACAGCCATCCCGAGTGGCAGGCCTGATAGTCGGGCCCACGTCTGTCCAGTAGTTCACTCACAAAGGCCTGCCAACAAAAAAGGCCAGAAAGTAGCATCAAGCATGCTGTCAAGCAGACAGAATAGGAACCATTCTATTTCCCAGCCTCAATTTCATGATTTTTCTATTTCAATGATTTCAACAGTCTCCAAAATAACAGACAGGTATGGTACGAACAATCCAAATCCCCAGCCCTGTCTGATGTTGACTACAAAATGAAATATAGGTACTCACATCCACAGATGCATCCGTAAGGAGTATGAAACGAATCCCGCACATAATACCAGGTTGTAGAGCTTCTTCTTCTTCTTCGTGGGTTAGGGCGGGGTTGTAGAGCTAAAAATTGGCCCAACGAAATTAATGCGGGTACTAATTATGTGAAATTTTACAAGTAAACAACTAACCCTCAACCTCATGCACGCTTTCTGAAGAAACGTCGATGTCTGCTTGTTCAAATGAATTCGCTGATGAGCAGTTAAAGGCTTTTCTGACCCTCTACGATCATCTATTGGTGAAATTATTCGTGAACTTCAGAGAATGTACATAATTGAACACAAAAAAAGAGCTTCACAAATGTACGAGTCGCGCCGTCAACACTTTCTCATTAATTGATACCATATTCAGGAAAATTCCTCATCGTACCATACATCGTAAGTGATCTACCAAATCAATTTCTCAACAAATATATGCTTAAAAGTTGTCTGTGCTTTAAAAAATTGTTAATGAAATTGAAATGAAGAATCGGGGTCAAAAAGATTATTTATATTTTTGTTTTCATTTTCACACTGATGAGTTTCCTTCGTTATTTTCACGGAAATAGGGTAATATGGAAGCCAAGACGAAAGCCAGGACGTTTACATTTGCGTTTTGTTTTGTGAGTTTTTTTTTTGCGTTTGCTATCTGGATATATATGGAACTTATATTGCCTTGATCCGGATTGTCCTGTAGTAGTTTCAAGAAGCCAGTGTCTGGATTCGTTTATTTGGTAAGCTTTTAGGTGAAAGTATGCGACGCGACCTAGGGTTTGCGATTTAGCTAATTAGCTCTCAAATGCTACTGAATGCTAAAAGGTATCATTTGGAATGGTTTCCAAACATTCCACCTCGGAATATCCTTTCAACAATATATGAAACAGACTCCCAATTCTCCGCTCCTTAGTTTACTTCAAGGCGATATATTATCATAGTAGTGCTGCCACCTTTTTGCGGAAAGTCCGAAGACTCGTCAGTTTTTTAGATATTTACCCAAATTTTGCTTAAAGAGGTCTTCATCAAATCATAGGTATTACAGAACAAAACATAACCAGACCAGTAACCTGACCTAACCTTACCTAGGGGAGAGCGGGGCCAGTTGAACCACTTTTTATATATTGACATGCACAGCGAGATCTAGTTGTCATATCGAAAAATGCACAATACCATGAAAAAATATGCTCTTTTGGCTTTATTTTAAGATATGTAAAATTATGTTTCAAACATATTTTGCTGCCAAGCGCATGCTTATAAAACGGCTCTACGCCCGTTTCAAATGACCCCGATGCGAGGTTCAATTGAACCAGCCCAATGGGGTCAATTGCACCTATCCTTAACAATGGGATGTTTTCCTCTTTAAGGCCACTTTCTTAGGGAGATATTTTGTCCGGTTTACTTTTCCAAATGCTACATTCAATAGGTCGTTGGAAAGCTAAAAGTGTAAAGTTCCTCATAATAGGTGACATAAAGTACATAGACTATGGTAAAATGGGCGGATGAGGAAAATGAGAAATATATCAGGCTATAGCGTGCTTTCAAGCAAAAGGCTGGAGAAAAGGGGTCAAAAATTGAGCTCTATTAAACTACTATTTCAGTTTAAAAGCTCATTTCAAAGGTGGACTATTTCCTTTAATGTTTACAGCCCCTGAACAATAACCATTGCAAAGGTCACCGGGGTCCATTGAAACGGCCTGTGGCCCTGTTTCAACTGACCCTCAGAGAAGCGTTTCAATTGTCCCCATCCGCTCCCGCCATCTCGCACGCGCCGTAAAGCACATGTCAGACGAGCTGGAGGGACGGCATCATGCTGAATGAAGGGCCAAATAAGGTGTTATTCCGGAGCCAGGAGTTCTTCTTTCAGCAAATAAAGGTATATGAGATATCACAAAATATTCATAAAAACGATTTCTCCCAAACGCCCCTCAAAAACACAAAAACAAGTGTCAACTCAAAATTACCGTCCGTTTGCCGCCCAAACGCCGTTGACAAAGGAAGTGGTCGAGCGCGGATGCGCAGTGGTGTCGGCAACGCCAAATGTTGCATACTGTTGAAAATAAAGCCATGTTTCACCTGACCCCGTGTTTCAACTGGCCCCGCTCTCCCCTACAGGCTACAACCTACCAACCTAAAACCTACAACGTACAAACCTACAACCTACATACCTACAGCCTACCTACAATTTACAAACCTACAACCTTAAACCCACAAATGTGCAGCCTACAGCAAAATTTGTGCAAATGTCTCCAGAACTGGTGATTCTAGTCGCATACGGCATCAAGACCTGTTGGCTGTTGCTCAACACTGAAGCCACCTCAGTGGCAGAGTCACCAAGATGGGGGACCAGATGGAGGCGTTCGAGGTCACAGACTACGACCTTGAGTCCGAGTTCAACCCGCACGCGCGGCGCGGCTTCCGCCAGACGCGCGAGGAGCGCATCTACGGCGTCTTCGCCGACGACAGCGGCGACGAAAAGGCCGGCCCGTCGAAACCGAAACGGAAACCCAACTACTCGGCTCCGCTGGGATTTGTCAAAGGTGAGAATGATCGTATACCTCGTCCAAATTACTGGCATGGTGCCTTTTTGTCTAAATGACCAGAAATTATATTGATATGAACTAATGATGCTTGTCAAGTTTGTGAGATGAATTAATGATGCTGATGAAAGAGAATCACTTTCACCAAGTATCCGCGTTGTTTGTTGGTGTGAATTAAAGCTATGCATCTTTCCAATCACTCTTTCACTACCATTTCAGCTCTGCCATTAACGCACGACGCATCTGACACTGTGCCTGTGTACAGGTGGCATTCACCAGGTCGGAAAGGACGCTGTGCCGACGAAGAAGTCCGATGACGAAGACGACGATGGCGACGGCCCACCTGCCGGCTCCAGGTGAGTCATGTGTCTTTGGTTTTGTAGATTACACATTGCTGTGTTAATTCAGCTAACATAACTGAATGATGTATCAGTATCTGCCAGGTGATGTCTGTAGCATCACCCGGTCGCGTCACCTACCTAGCTCATCGTCCCCTCTCCGCCCGGCAGTGACGAGGATGAGGCGGCGCCGCGGCTGGGCGCCGGCCTGCCGCGCGCGTTCGGTTCGGGTCCCAAGCAGCGCCGGTTCCAGTCGTCGGGCGCCGGGCCGAGCCGGGAGGAGATTGCCGGCCTGCGGAGCACCGGCGGCGCCGGGCCCACCGCCGGACTCGGCGACATCGGACACTGGGAGAAACACACCAAGGGCATCGGAGCCAAGCTGCTCAAACAGATGGGCTTCAGGGAGGGCGGCGGCCTCGGTGAGTGAAGTCATAGTCGGGTGGTGGGCGTGAAGCGATGGATCGGTGTCTGGATTTTGTGTTAAAATGGCCCATCCGCGTGTCTGTTGTGCGGCACAAACTGCTTTGAAGTGCATAATGTGGTTACAATTCATAAGCGACCCTTTGGTTTATTAGGAATTATCGTTAAAATTACGTTCTCCAGCCGTAATCGCTAGTTCACAAGAGCTCTCTGGCTCATCTCTCGTTCACAACTTTATCAGTAATGAGTAACAACTCGCTTATCACCACATCAGTGATCACTAACACCGTCCTCCCTCCCTCCATCAGGTAAGAACCTGCAGGGCATCTCCACCCCTGTGGAGGCCAAGCTGCGGAAGGGCCGCGGCGCGATCGGAGCCTACGGGACCGAGAAGCCCGCCTCCCGACCGACGCCGGCCGCCGACAAGGAGGGCGACGAGCCGGAGCGAGAGTTTAAGGAGAAGCTGGGGCAGTGGCGGCGTGGACCCAGACGCAAGAAGGTCGACTACGTGTACAAAACGCTGGATGAGGTGCTTCAGGAGGGCAAGACGAGGACGCTGAAACCGGGAGTTTCGTCCAGGTAGGCTGAATGTGATGGTTAGAAAAGGGCCTTCTTATTCGATGAAGGATAGGGCGACAATGAAGCCAAAGGTTACGATAAATAATTAAATAAAGGTGTGGGATGGACTGACTAATTCCTGGGAGTGCCGACTGAAGCCTCATCCTGACCTCCCCTCCGCCCGTCTCCGTCAGCAGCGGCGGCGACCTGGCGCGCACTAAGGTGATCGACATGACGGGCCGCGAGCAGCGCGTGCTCTCCGGCTACCACGCCATCCACGGCCAGCGCGCCCCGCCCCAGACGGAGACGGCCGACGACGACGACTCCAAGAGGACGTTCGACATGCCCGAGCTGCTGCACAACATCAACCTGATGGTCGACCTCTGCGAACAGGTCAGAACTGGGCGTGCCGGGAGGTGAAGTGATATGGAGTGGCGTAAAGATGAGAGGAATCCACATCTTTTGAAGAGCATTTTGGCAAACTCGGAGGGTCGTTTTTTTTAGCTCCCGCTTTTTTCTAAGTGTTTCTGTCTCTTGAAAAGACGCATAACATTTTGATCAACTATGCACTAAACAGTGAACACTTGTAGGCGCGCATTCAGTCACCTCCACCAGCAGTACTGCATCCGTCCAGCGGCGTTTCTAACCCTCCCCCGCCCCACAGGACATTATCCGCTCGGACCGGTCTCTGCGCTACGAGCGGGACCGCCAGGTGACCCTGGAGCACGAGGAGGCGCAGCTCTCAGAGACCATCGAGCGGCACAAGTCGCAGCTGGAACGCGTCGAGGACGTGTCCCGCGCCGTGGATTACATGGAGGCCCACAAACCGGGGTCGGAGAACCCGAGTCCACTGGACGTCATGAGCAAGATGTTCCTCAAACTGAAGGTATGTAGTCAAATTTTGGGATTGATTTATCAGAAGAGGTTATCTCCGCCGTGCAAGTATGGAGACTCTAGCATGGTGTGATTTACCTGTGGAAAATTTATATGAACAAACGACAGGAGTGGTGCATAGTTCTTCTGTCCAAAATCATCGCTACCTACATATGTTATTAATGTGATAGGGTCCCGTTCGTTGTACATTTAATGACAAGTCAAATTTGAGTTGTTTGCACTCCACGCCCGCTCAGAGACTTGCTGTCGTCTAACCAACGCACCTACCTCCACCCCTATCTCTCTCCGCAGACGGACTACCCGATCGAGTTTGACGTGTTCGACCTGGACTACCTGGCCGTCGACTACGTGTTCCCGCTGGTCAAGGAGCTGCTCAACATGTGGAACCCACTGAAGAACCCTAAGTTCGCCACCGAGGTGTTTGCTGAGCTGAAGGAATCTCTGGAGAGCAGCGACAAGCCGCAGATGGAGTACGGCACGCCCGTGGACGTCTACCACAGGTGGGTCATGGCGATGGTGCTGCTGATAGTGTGGGTGATGATGTTGAACGTTAGTATTGATTTTTTTGGGGGAGGGGTAGTGACGTAACTAATTAGGTAATGACCATGAGATTGCGATATTGCGTGCAGAGTACTATAATAATTTTGGAGGGAGATATTGGAGAGAGCTAGAGAGGTGCGTTATCAGCTCCCGGTAAGCTGTCGCTCGGTTGCGATTCGGGAGCCGAGTGAACCATTTGTGCAGGGATTTGAATGATGAGCTGGTGTGTCGGTGTGGTGATTTATTTTGTTGTGTTGGCAGTCAGCCATCGTGTCGTTATGCCAGGCTCTTGTTATCCTTGGCGGTAATTTCTAATGCTCCATTGGTTTCCCGCTGGCCTTTGAGGTTTCCTTGCGAAAATGTTGCTTTTCAATCTGGGAGCTGTCATATTATTTCATCGCGCCATTAATATGAGCTCCCATGTAACGTGAATTCTTGGCTCGTGTCCTTTTACACGGTAACTGATTTATATCCATACTAAATAATGCCAGTAGCCTGGCACGGATACAAATGACGTGCCATTGGTCCTGTTTCATCAGTGATGTTGAAACCTAAGTAAATGTAACATTTCGTCACCAGTGAATTAAATTTGCTAGAGAATGAGGTGACCGAACTGCGACCGCCAGCAGCTATAGCGACCTCTCCCACTGCTAATCACAATTCAACCCTTGTTTCCTGCCGTCACTCTGCTAACCCTCCATCCCCCTCTCTCAGGCTGCTCTGGGAGCTGTGGATGCCGCCGGTGCGCCAGGCCATCAGTCTGTGGCAGCCCAAGCTGCAGCCGGAGCTGACCCAGCTGCTGGAGCTGTGGCGTCCCGTGCTGCCGCGCTGGATCTTCGATAACGTCTGCGACCAGCTGCTGATGCCCCGGCTGCAGACCGAGGTGGACGCCTGGAACCCGCTCACCGACGCAGTGCCCATCCACAGCTGGATACACCCCTGGATGCCCATCATGGGTCAGTAGTGGGGAGGGGGATACAGGGGCCATCCACAGCTGGATACACCCCTGGATGCCCATCATGGGTTAGTAGGAGGGGCGGAAGGGGGGGGGGCGAGACGGAACCCGCCCAAGCCCCGGAGTTGAGCATACGGTCAGAAATCATAATTAGTGATTGTGCACATTAACGTCAGGTCTTAGATCTAGCTGAAGCATTTCAGTCGACTTGTTTTCTTTTCAACACCAGGCATAAACGACGATGCTGGCAAAAATATAAAAGGCAGGGGATTCTAATCGGG
Source organism: Amphibalanus amphitrite (assembly GCF_019059575.1). NCBI lineage: Eukaryota > Metazoa > Arthropoda > Thecostraca > Balanomorpha > Balanidae > Amphibalanus > Amphibalanus amphitrite. The sequence goes on from NW_024882097.1 coordinate 238,395, forward strand.
ACAATGGTCTCATTTATCTAAATTTAGTATATCATATCGTATAACTTATCCGTCTCAACACACCCCGTCTCTGCGCTCCCTCAGACCAGCGCCTGGAGTCTGTGTACCCGACGATCCGCCATAAGCTGGCCAGCGCGCTGCTGGCGTGGCACCCATCGGACCGCTCGGCGCGTCTCATCCTGTCGCCCTGGGTGGGAGTGATGGCTCCCGGCAGCCTGGAGGCGTTCCTCGTGAAGAACATCCTGCCCAAGCTGCAGCTGGCCATGTCGGAACTGGTCGTCAACCCCAACCAGCAGGTGAGGCGGCTGCCGAGGGGAGGGATGATGGGCAGATGGGTGGTGGGGACGGTGAACAGCTGAGTGATGATCATAGAGGGTATCGGGAGGGGGAACGATGTTCTGAATGCAAACGGGGAGTAGGAATTGATGTACTACATCTAGTATTCTGTTCGTTTGGCTAGGTTGATTTCGGACTGGAAAAAGTTAAAAGTATGACGCCATCAGTTCCATTTCATTTCAAGCTGATGGACGTTAGCTAAATGTTACAATGTTCAGTTATCGTGTCCCGACATCGTAGATAGCATACCAGCCACGTCGGTCAAATCGCCCTCACTAACGGCTATGCTTTATGGACTACCGGTGCAAGTATTGGACCAGTGGAACTGGGTGATGGACTGGACCTGACCCTCTGTCCCCTTCTGCTTCCAGGTGTTGGACCAGTGGAATTGGGTGATGGACTGGGAGGAACTCCTCTCGCCCGTCCACCTAGTCAGTATTCTGGACAAACTCTTCTTCCCCAAATGGCTGCAGGTGAGTCCTGACCCAGTGAAATGTGAATAAGAAAACTATGCTGCTAAAAAGTGGTGGTGCTTCGCCGGTGGAATACCCTTCGGTTATCATAGTATCATACCCGTGCTACACTTGTTTTGGTAACAACATTGTGGCCCGGTGTGTTGTCGACACTGGGTGACCTGACCACATCTCACCCTAAGTGCTGGTGAACTGGCAGAACCAAGCGTCCAATTACGAAAAGGTAACCTGACCTGACCTCATCCGCAGGTACTGGTGACGTGGCTGAACCACGCGCCCAATTATGAGGAGGTGACCAAGTGGTACCTGGGCTGGAAGCAGCTCATTCCCGAGAAACTGGTCGGACATGCCGTCGTTAGAGGTGAGCTGATCCACGTTATCATGGTCCCTTCATCCTATTGTAATAAGCGTAAACGTTTTTTTTTTCGAGAGATGTTTCATTTCAGTGCCGCTCCATCCAACGTGCACAAGCACCAAGACCATCTTACATCACTTTTCATGCTTTTTCACCGGCGTTTAGGAATGCCTTCACGCCAGTGTATATAAACGCTTTGATCCATCTCTCTTATCTCATTTCACCGCTCCGCTCCTCCTCAGAGCACCTGAACACGGGTCTGCAGCTGATGAACCGGGCGGCCAGTAACCCGGGCCAGGCGGTCTCCTACCAGGAGCTGAGTCACCTGCTGGCCAGCAGTACGCCGCCGCCGCCGCCGCAGCCGGCGCCCACGCCGTCCCAGATCAGGAATCGGGAGGTAGGTGATGGGCAGCGCCTCTGTCGGATGGTCTGGGAAGTAGGGGTAGTGGTTCCATGCGATAGATGGGGTGGGTGGCCTCATGGTGACGTTTCGGGGAAGGAAAGTGTTTGTGTTGACTGTTTGCTAATGGCTCGTAAAGCAGAACATAGAATGACATCCGTATTCTTCGGACGATTGATTCACCTATCCGTGCTTCTATCCTCAGGAAACTGAAATCCTTCTCCTCCACGCCACAACCCTCTTCCGGGCTGGACAGGCAACTTTATCTCATGCGGGCTGCTCCCTTGGAGCGGCACCGCTGCTCCCGAGGGAGCGCACCCCGTAGCCGGGTGCAGTGAGTGCCTTGGGGCTGGGTGGCCTGTCCTCTGGACGGGCTCAGCCCCGGCGACTCACTAGGGTGCCTGCCCAGACCAATGTCACCCCCTAAATCCTATCATCCTTCCGGCTCTGCAATGGTCTTGTCGACCGAAAGGGCCTAACCCAACAAAACAAACAAAAGACGATTGATTTGAACGCACCGTTAGAATTTGTCTAAACACATCGACTGCAATCACGTAATTAGTAGGTAAGCATCCGGGTTGGAACAATAACGCACAATAAAAATATCCTAATCGCTGTTTCTACAAAATATGGCCCCATATCCATTAAGGTCAACTCCATATCGTTTGCAACGTGTTTGCTTCCCACTAACTCCTCCCGTCACCTTCCTCAGGACCTGACGGCTGCGATCCGCACCGCCTCCGGCTCTGTCACGATCGGTTTCCGCGACCTGCTGGAGCGCCGCTGCGAGGAGCGCGGCATCCTGTTCCACCCGCTGCCGGGCAAGTTCCACGAGGGCAAGCCGGTCCTGCGCTGTGGCGGTCTGAGTATCTACCTGGACAGGAGTGTGATCTTCGTGAACGACGGCGGAGTGTGGGTGCCCAGCTCTCTGCAGAGTGTGCTGGATAAGGCGGCGCTGACTTCAGTGTAGTGTGTATGGGGAGGGAGGGGGGAGGGCGGGAGAGTGAGGGAGAGGACAGTGTGAGAGGCTGTGTGGTTGACTGATAAATGGAATTTCATGTGGACGTTAAAAACTGTGTACTCCATTGACTTGAGGGCTGAGACTCTATAAGGCTGTTTTTTAGTTCAAGTCTCGAGAGTGTGTTCAGATCCGCATGATTTGGCCGTACTTGGTTCGCCCGCTTACGTATCAAGCATAAAAAACACAGGTTATATGGCCTTATCATTCTCCAACCGGCTTGAACTCCATCGCTCATATTGTAGCGCTTGCCTTTCTCGTAACATTTCGCTTCCTAGTTTGTGTCGTCACCATTCTCGCAGGAGACCCCATATGCTGCGTCGCACCATGAGTGGACCTTCAACCTTGTGCTGCGTCGTATCGCAAACCACTGGGGTCGTTTTGACGGAAGCCAGAGCACCACGTCACATACCGTCTCACTACGTGCGATTTTGTCCTCGTATATCATTCTTTGACCCGGGGCGGGTGCGAGCGGTCGCGCTTTGTGCGACTATCTCGCGGCAGGGCTTTGGAGGGGGCGGTATCTGTGAAGGGCGGGGGATGAGGGATATGTCCCTGAACCCTTCGCAGCTACTTTTGCCAATGTCTGCTCCACGTGTGCGACTTGAATACAAATGTTGTTTTCGCATTGTGGTACAAATGGATTTATATTGTCGCGGCCGTTGTAAAATCGGAGAGTTATGGCTCGGAGAATGGATACCGAAGCGGAGACGAGAAATTAAGCGATTGATCTTTACAACCGGTGCGATCGTCATAAATGCTCCATCAGTGAATTAACCCTCGCGGGCCCGGGGGGGGGGCGTTTTTCGCCCCCCCTGGCGAATATTTGCGATAACTCCCGAACGCTTAGGGATAGGAAGGCGAAACTTTCAGTACCTTTTCTCCCATCAATTTGACATCTTCTGAAGTAAAAAATTTGGACCTAGCCCCCTTGATGACGTCACAAGGTCTATTTTTCTAGACCCCTGCACGGCAAAAATCGGCGTCACAGACGCAAACTTCAAATAGCTGCTAAAAATAGAGTTTTAGAGATAAAGACAAATTACGAGCACGGCTGTGTAGCGTTTGACCTAGAGAAAAATAGAAAAATAGTTTTGGTGACCTGAGGTCAGAGGTCAGGTCAACGACCCCGAAATGTGGTTTTAGTTTTTTTTGCAAATAACTTCGACAAAAATTGTCCTAGAGCTACGGCAGTGGTACCATCGCATTCGCCTTGTCAAGCCGCGTCGAATGATATATATTTTGTTCGGAAAAGGTCAAGTTTCATGTTGACCTCATGTGACCTCGAATGACCTCTGGTTGACCTTGACACATGAAAGGTCGTTTATGATGGATTTGTACCCGCTGATCACGAATCTGGCATCTATTTTCCTCTAAGCCTTCATTTAGAGCTTCCGGATGGCAAAATTGTCTTATTTATTATTACTAGCTTGAATCAGTGAAATAGCCTCTAGCAGGGATACTCTTCTGTGACCTTGACCTTTGAGCAGCCTTGTATCGTAAGATGAACCACATATAGGGAACTGATAAGCCTCAAAACATTTCAAAACATCTTGGAAGTTAGCACGCAAGATATGCGAAAAAGTGCCAAGTTTGAGGTCAATTTTGAGCGTGACTTTGACCTTGACCTTTGATTTGGAGCACATTTTCAGAATCCTCAGATTCTCTTCTTTCGTTTGACACCCAATTTTGCCGGTTTGATGCAGCCTGCCGTCCTCTAGAAGGCTTACTTTGAGATCACTACACATGTGCCGGTTTTGGCCTTTGACCTTGACCTCTGACCTTGAAAATTGACCTGAGGTCAAAAATTTTAGGTGCATTAGAATCGTCTCGTAAGGACCTTTCGTTTGGTATCGCTTTTGTTTCCGTAGCTCCCTTATTTACGGAGTTAGACAGGGGGGGCGAAAAACGCCCCCCCCGGGCTGCGATGGTTGGGATTACCCCCCGGGCCCGGCCGGGTTAATCGGCTGGGTGCTGTCACAAACGATCACCGTGATCCTTTGGTGGGTAGTTGGTACACAATGGATGGGTTATTCGATGTCATCAGTGGTCAGCGCGTAATATGTATGGTTTATGAAGCTTTTAGCGGCCCAAACTCCGAAATCATGGCTCCATCTCGAGCCGTTACAACCGCTAAAAACACCCCCCCCCCCTCCCTACCACGACTCTGCGCAGTGAATATCATTGCGTGGTTCGCCCGCGGTCACTGCATACCACCTCCAAACAGTGCCGGAGTTCACGGTACTCTGTTTACCGGTGGCACAGTTCACGGAGCAGCCAGCGACCCTGCCATGACCCGCCGCCAGCTGATCCTGGGGCGCTTCCAAGAACGCAAATCCCCGGTCTCGATACCCACCGGCCCGCTAAGGCTTTGTGCTCCCCGGGCTGTTTGTGTTGGGGCTGCGGGAGTATTTTGAGAGCGCGATTGGCCGGCATTGCGGCGGTCCGTGTCTGGTTTTCCGGTCGCCCAATTCGCTGCTATTGGCTGTTGTTGTTTGGCCTGATCTGACCTCGCGGCCGGTGCCGGCGGAAAATGCGGACTTTTAATGGACCCGTGCCGTGCGGTCTGATACTGAGAACGGAACGGGGGTAACTCCCTACTCCTGCACGGTCAGGATACAATCAGAGGGAGACGGCCAGTTCTGGAGATCACCGGCCTACCCAAAAGGGACGCAGGTGGTTCCTGCGGGCCACTTCCGCTGTTAATGTACTGCACGGAGTGTGCCCTACATGGAGGAATTCATTGCTGGTTTACTGTACCGATACGCGAAATGGAGGGGCAGAAACCCCGGCACCTGTTACTGATAGGTGTTGCTGACGTCAACCGAAAGATGTCGACCGGTTCAAAAGTTCCCATCCGACACATCTTAGCAGATCGTCATCGTTTGAGGAACAAACGTGCGACTTTTGACCTAAAGGATGAGATCGCGGGTCCCAATTTTTTTTTTTGGGTTAGGCCCTTTCGGTCGACAAGACCATTGCAGAGCCGGAAGGATGATAGGAATTAGGGGAGACATTGGTCTGGGCAGGCACCCTAGTGAGTCGCCGGGGCTGAGCCCGTCCAGAGGACAGGCCACCCAGCCCCAAGGCACTCACTGCACCCGGCTACGGGGTGCGCTCACTCAGGAGCAGCGGTGCCGCTCCAATTGGGAGCAGCCCGCATGAGATAAAGTTGCCTGTCCAGCCCGGAGGGGAGTTGCGGCTTGGAGGAGAAGGATTTCAGTATCCTGAGGATAGAAGCACGGAAAGGTGGGGTCTCAAATACCTCTCCCCTCGCACATACTCCATCTAGTGCAGCACAGCCTACCTTAGTCCAATGTATGTAGGTACCGTGTAGTGTAGTGCGGCACAGCTCACCAATGTATCGTGTAGTGCGGCACCGCCTACCACTGAGTGCAGTGTAGTGCGGCACAGCATACCACTGGGTGCAGTGAAGTGCGGCACAGCCTACCACTGAGTGAAGTGTACTGCGGCACAGCCTACCACAATGTGTGAATGTAGTGCGGCACAGCCTACCACTGACTCAGTGGTGTATTAACCCGCGCCCGGCTGGGGGTCCTGGATTTCCACGCCCTGCTGGGGGGGGGGGGGTGTTCAAACACAACTCGGCTCCTGGGCCACGTAGCGATACGCCGAAGGCGGCGTTCGAAAGAGCGTCAAAAATAATGACGAAATCACTTCGGTCAATTTTTTGGTCAGGTCAAAGGTCAGGTCACCAGAGGTCATTGAAGGCAAAATTTCGCCGATTTCCAGGTCGAATGTCGACAATTTCCAAGAAGCCAACGCATAACTCGGGAACCAATAGAGATACAGCGCCGCGGAAAAGCGCATTCGATAGCCCTATTAACGCCCTTTCTGAGTAATTCTCTCAGATTTGACCTAACGTCAACGGTTTTGCCTGCAGGGGGCAAAAACTGCAAAAATAGCCGATTTTTTCGAAAACAGTTTTTCTGCAATTACTTTTGACCAAAGCCTTGTACGAGCTTACTTTTACCGGCATCGTGTTCCTCTCGTCAAGACGCGTCGAATGAACTATAACTTGACCTTTAAAGGTCAACTTGAAAATTTGACCTCAGGTCAAGGTCATGACCTGACCGGGAAGGGTCATGTTGCATATCAGTCGATCCGTATCGTCGAGCTGAACACATCTAAGGCGTTTTCATCGCTCTAGCATGCCTCTATCAAAAGTTATTTGCGAAAAACTGTTAGATACTATTCGTGACCTAAGATGACCTCAGGGCATAAACAGGGGTCACCGACACCATTTTCATGTTCAGTGTGTCTAAACCACTTGTAATCTAGTGTTTGGGAGTGTTTATAATGTCCTTCGTCAAAAAGAGGCGCATTTCAATTTTCTCCCATTGACTTATAATGGGGAGGTCGCAAAATTGACCTGACCTTAGGTCATCGATATCAAAATTCTGAGATATACATTTTGTACATTCTATTGCTCTTAGCAATCGCTGAAAGTTTCAAAGCGATCGGTCACTCGGTGTAGCTTTGACAGACATTGAAACTTTTTATGAGGTGAGGTCACTTCAAGTGACCTGGTGACCTGACCTTGAATGACCTTGGTCTGAAATTTTCACAACATGTGTAGAATTGATGTGTGATAAGGTGTACCAAAAACGGCGGCGCTCCGCGCCGCCGTTTTTGAGATATTCGCGAAAAACCACAAGGGGGGGTGTTCAAACACCCCCCCCCCCAGCAGGGCGCGGGTTAAAGTGTGGCAACTGGCACAGCCTATCACTGAGTGTGGTGTAGTGCGGCACAGCCTACCAATGTAACGTGTGATTTATTGCGGCACAGAGTATACAGACTACCAACTGGAAATAAAACACGTGGCGTTTGTCACCGGCAAACAACTCGTCCCAGAACTCAGAAGAGTCGAGCTGGGAAACTGTATATACCTAATCTCGAAAGTACGCAAACAGCGCCATTAGGGCTCATTTCCACGATCATTTGGCTCTCACATTTATTCCGTGAGCCCACCAGGGTTTACCAATTGATCCAGATAATATTCAAATCGAGTCTTGAGGATCGTCTACAACTTCATTTTCTTTCTCATTTATAATGACCTCCGTTTGACCCCGGCTATCTGAGGACTGAGCTGAAGGTGTATGGTTCTAATGACGTTTTATTTACCTCCCTCCGGCGCTCCCCCTTCTGGCGCCGCAACTCACTGACCAGGCCCTCCCTCGTCAGTGGCCTCAAACAAAAATACACACACCATTTCCACATATGGTAATGCATACCATGGATGCCGACATCATGCCCATGAATGAGCTTACAAAACACTAAAGGCATTCGTGACACCATTTGTTTAATTTATTGATGACATGCACGAGCAGATAGCCCAGGGCCTGCTTCTCTCGCCCGCTGGCTTACACCACTGTGTATTTTCACCTCATTATTCCGGAATCTGAGCGGCTCGATCGCGGTACGTCACACGAAAAGGCCATCTCTTCTCTGGGTATCGGCTCCGTCCAGCACCTGACGTTTAACACGGAGAGATACGTCACAGGAGCGACGCAAGTCGTCCGCTGCGGTGACGGTCAAATTCGGTCGGACGGAGGGCCGATCGACGGACCGCGACGGGACGGGGGCAGTGAATCGTACTGCACTCGGCAGACGGTACCTCGCAGGGTCTACATTATACAGTTATCTGCACTGCAGTGTCTGTACTTTGTGCCTAATTGATTGCACTGCAGTGCATTTTCAGCGACCTGTCATGACCAGCCGTCTGGCACAGGTCACTACAGTGCCCCCTCTCTTATCTCAGGAGACGGTACATACATGCATAAGTAATAGACATGTATGTACCCAAGTCCGTCCCTCCCGTGCCGTGCCGCTCGTGCCGCTCGGAATGTCATCCCGTCCCGCAGTGACGTCACGGGCTCATCAGATGAGCCGTGTAAACACGACTGGCCGGCCGGAGCGCAGTCCGATCTGCACACGGCCGTCTGGTCGCGCGGCCCGAGCCGCCCCCAGCGCAGGTGTCCCGGCAGAGAACGGGCGGCGGTATATCGCCGCCCATCGGGGCACGGAACCACGGCCCGGCTGTGGCCGGGGCAGCACGGGTATTGTACAGAGTTGCCAGGAGGAATGCAACGTTCTTGCATGATGCAACTCACTCACTGGCATTGTCCTAAACTAGGCATTTTTCTCATACATGGGTTTCTTAGTATTGGTCATAATTAACATAGATAACGTGATATGTTCGTCATAGTGTAGATATGAAACGTAAGACCGTGAGACACAGAAGGGGTACCATGCAGGATGAAACGATCATATTTCAAAAAATGGTGAGGGGCGCTGGGGTTCCGTGCGCCGATGGTATTGGAAAAACCGTAAAAATCGATGGTGCGCTTTCGCTATGAAGTCAAAATAAGAGTTCTGAAAACGGTGTTCCATACCTATAGGTCAAACGTGTCACATGCAGGTCAGGTCGATTAGTCGTAGGCAGGGCTGCGGAGTCGGACTCGGAGTCGGTCGGAGTCGGCAGGTCTGCCCGGGGTCGGAGTCGGAGTCAATTTTGGAAACCGGATCCGGAGTCGGAGTCGGGAGTTGGAGTCGGTCGGCGTCGACAGTTCTACCCGGAGTCGGAGTCAGAGTCGGAGTTGGTTTTTGAAAGCCGGAGTCGGAGTCGGAGTCGCCGAAATTCCATCGACTCTGCAGCCCTGGTCGTAGGGCAGTGCAAAATTCAAGGGTCAATAAATATATAGGATTAATGATGATACAATATCAATATTGGTACATCTGAATCGCTTGATGTTTTATACATTCGTGATTAAATATTTATGTGCTAATTATAGGCATAAGCAGAAATGTTAAAGCCAAATGATGGTACGCCTTCTTCAATCTATATCGAGCACAAAAAAAAACGTTAAAAACACACTATGAATATAAGAATAGATGAACCAAAAAATCTCATCAGAAGCAAGGAAATTATACCGATTTTAAATAGCAGTTGATTCCCATCTGTCGGCGTTCGGCGACGGATAACCAAGCCGCCCTGCAGACTGCGCTCGCTAACCCGCAGCATAAAAGTGCGCTGGGAGCGACAGCGTTCCTTCTGCAGTGGGCGTTCCGAGTGCACGGTGTATGAAGCATAGCAAACTGAAAAAGGCGCAGCCAATTAAATACACACAGGATAATAAGGAACTGTCGATTTTCGACCGTGCTCATTAGTTCATTACTACAGCGGCTTGAGGCTGATAAGGGGGCGCAGCTAAACGTTTTTTTTTTTTTAGCTTGTTTTGCCTCTGAATTCGGAAGCATGTGGGAGACGACAGGGATAGTTACTGTACAAATGGTATAAAGGTTGGTATCGAATATAGGTATGCTAAGAGGAAGAAAGTGAAAAGTGATGCATCTATGCACTTTTGACTTGATTAAGCATACAGGTGGCTGACGGGGAAAAGTTTTTTAAGGGATTATCATTGCATGCATTGCGATACACGACCATATTCTCACACTATCGATTCGTCGGTCGGCAAAATAGTTTTTATTTGCAATGACCAGAAATGGATTGTACTTCGGTGTGACAAAAATATCATTGATAATAAATCGTTTAGCGGACTGACTCTGGGTGTAACGAAGCTATTTTTCCCTGTACTTCGACCTTTATTGACAGGTCTTCAAAGGGGCAATGCGATTCAAAAAACATCTAGACGTGAAATTTCCTCCTTCCGAGCGCCCTCCTCGCTGCACACTGCTTCAGCACGTTTGGCTAGACATTTGATGACACCCGTTTTTATGGAGTCTGCATGGTGAGAACTGAAGTGGATATATAAATTGGTTGCTGTAGGTTTTCTGTAAACCGTTGTTTTCAGCGCGTTTCCCGCTCTCGCCACTTCTACGTCCAAAAAGGGAATTTTCCCATCTTCTTCGACCTCTCGTGTGAATTGTATGTCCGGGCATACGTTGTTCAGATGCCTATGAAACTCGTCTAACGCGTCCGTCCCATGTTGCCAGACCACAAAAGTGTCGTCCACGTAGCGCCGCCAGTATTTTGGTTTGAGATGAGCGGTTTCAAGAAGTGTTTTCTCGAGAGTCTCCATGAAGCCGTTTGCCAGTGCGACTGATAAACTAAGGCCCATAGGGGCTCCTTCAAGCTGACTATATAGCTGGCCGCCACACTGAAAATAGCTACAGTTTAGGCACTCCTTCATCAGTGTTCTGATAGAATCGACAGACATTCCACACCTGTCTGGGAGTGTCTCGTCATTGAGAAGCTTCTCACATACGGCGTCTATGGCTTCGTCTGTTGGGACCCTCGTGAATAACGATGTGACGTCAAAACTAACCATGATGTCGTCTGGTGACAGTGTCAGGCTTTTGACTTGCTCAACAAACTGCGCGGAATTTGAAACCGTATGCTCCGCAACGGTTTCAGCACTGGCCAACGGCTTCATGGAGACTCTCGAGAAAACACTTCTTGAAACCGCTCATCTCAAACCAAAATACTGGCGGCGCTACGTGGACGACACTTTTGTGGTCTGGCAACATGGGACGGACGCGTTAGACGAGTTTCATAGGCATCTGAACAACGTATGCCCGGACATACAATTCACACGAGAGGTCGAAGAAGATGGGAAAATTCCCTTTTTGGACGTAGAAGTGGCGAGAGCGGGAAACGCGCTGAAAACAACGGTTTACAGAAAACCTACAGCAACCAATTTATATATCCACTTCAGTTCTCACCATGCAGACTCCATAAAAACGGGTGTCATCAAATGTCTAGCCAAACGTGCTGAAGCAGTATGCAGCGAGGAGGGCGCTCGGAAGGAGGAAATTTCACGTCTAGATGTTTTTTGAATCGCATTGCCCCTTTGAAGACCTGTCAATAAAGGTCGAAGTACAGGGAAAAATAGCTTCTTTACACCCAGAGTCAGTCCGCTAAACGATTTATTATCATTAATATACCTGGGTTTAAATATGACTTTACAGTCTCATATAAAAACATCATTCACTTTGACACGTAGAAAATGGTGGACTAAAATATTTGTTAATCAGTTGAAGCGCGAAAATCCCAGCAATTTCCATAACACGGAATACCTAAATGGTTATCCAGCACTGCATGCAGGTAGGTCCTGGCGGTCAACATCAATGAGGGAAACATCCCAATGAAAAACACGCACGTTGCAAACGCTTTCATTCAGCTGTATGCAGGGGGCGAGTCCCGTGGGAGAAGCAACAGATGCGCCGCCTGGCACTGCACCGGTGAGATAACAGTGCTCCACACCGAGCCTTCATTCACAGCCGCAGCTGCGTTATACAAGCGCAGCTGAACTTTTTGTCGCTCCTCGTGTCCGTATTGTAAATGGGTGTTGGCAGACTGTTTCACTATTTTCGCGAGGTCAGTTCGGTTCAACAGCTGATCGCCCCGAGACGTGGCGACCCGTCAGATATAAAATGTGACCGGCTCCGTCACCAGAAGACAGACATCCCTCGGCGGCTCTACTGCGCCTCTCGGTAGCGCCGCGGGCGGCGCCGCCCCCGCCCCGCCCGCGCCCGCGCGCACGCCGCCGCCGGCCATGAATACATCGGGCGCGCACCATGTAAATGAGCGGCCGGCCAAATACGGGCCGGCCGTCGGCAGACGCCCCGCCGACGCCGCCCCGGCAGCCGGCGCGCCGCGAGCTCCCGTCGACACCGACACACGAACGTCGGCGCCGACGTTGAGCGCATGCGCGCCGCGGCTGCTCCGAATATAGAGTTGTGATACAGGAGCCGTGTGTTGGGCTCGGCTGCGTACGCGGCGCCGGCGGCGGCCGGAGCGAGCGGGCGCCGTAGACGGTACGGCGCGGCCGCCGCGGGAGCACGGTCGGACGGGCGCAGTCGTGCGGTGTCAGTGGGTGCGGACTGGTGCGGACTGGTGACGCCGCGGAGACGTGGTGCTGGTGCACACGGACGGACTGTGTACGGAGCGGGACGGAGCACAGTCCAGTGGTGTGAGACGGTGACTGGACGGCTTCTAAGGATGATAACACCGGACGGGATTTGAAAGGTGAGTACAAATACAACCCTGCGGGTACTACAAGCAGGATATTTGAGTTATATACTGTCACGAAGCTTGGAAGGTTCATTGTAATCAATTATCTTCAAGAACCAAGCATGACAGGTTTAACGCCTGTTCTGGTGCTCGTTATTCGTTCATGAAGACTTTCCTTCCCGGTTGTGGATCCTGTGCCGATGCACATATGTGCCAATGCTGACCGTACGGATAAAGCGTCATACAAACAAGATTTAAAGTTGCAATGAAATACAATTACACGTATAAACAACATGCAACTGGTAGATATTGACATGCTATCATCTAACCGCTAACGCCATGCTTAGCCTCATTATGAACACTTATTGAACATTTTAAATACGGTGTTCAAAACTAAATAAGGCAATTAATAAACGGATCACGGCGCAATGTGCGTGCAGCGAGGTACGAAGGACGCGCAAAAACTCTGGATGTGTGTCTGGCTGTGTAAAAGCTCAGTGTACTCTGTTGGAAAGTCTTTGGTTGCCTTGAAAACTTTTTAAGAATGCCAATGCAAACTGCAGATGTAAAATGTCATGAATTAGCTCGCGATCGCTCCGCAATTGAATTCGAGATTCATTCCTGAACTTTGGTGGTTAAAGGGACCCTCCCACCTTCAAAAAAGTTAATGAATTGGCATGAAAGTGATGTCGCTCGGTTCAGAAAGAGCAAAAACGAATATCTACCAAATTTCATCGAAAAATATTCACCGGTTTTCAAGATATTAGACTTTTACTTTTGTTTACTTTTTGGGATCTCCGCTGTTCCTAGCGACTTTATTTGAAAGTGCGGCATTTGTTGCGCGCAAAGCAGCATATACCACCGCGTGCTACAAAACGTTTTAGTCAAACATTTAAAAATCGTTAGATATCTGCGCTGACGTCACACATTCAGAGGGGTATTCCTATGCATTAGCCCCTCTGAATCAAAATGCTGCAATTTTGAAATTCAATATTTCCGATTTAAGGCATTTCTCGATGTTGTGAGTGCCGAAACCGGTAATTGTGAGCCAGGGACCCCATTTTGGCTATCTCAACTCAAATCTAATGTTAAGGTGGGAGGGTCCCTTTAATCAGCTCGCATGCCGTTTGATGATCTCATATATACGCTGAAAGCGTGTCAAAAGGGCTTACTCCTACCTACGAGCAGCAACTGCTGCTTATATGAAACTTTTTTTTTGTAAAATTAGGCTGTAAAATACAGAATCGGCACCCGCGGGAATGAGAGGATTATTGTCATCATCATCAGTAGTCCGGTCCTTGCGGAGCACACTGGCAGCAGCTTCATATACGAGCAGTTACTTATCATTAAAAAGCGTATGCCTCGTTAAACAGACAATCATGCAATGCAATGTAACAGAAACCACACAGAAAACGTTACAAATGAAACTGTATTTCATTATCACACTATCAGTTGTGTTACCCATATTTTGCTTGCCGGTGACCGTTAGTTATCCGTTTGAACCACAAGGGAAGGCATTTAGTCGACACAGTGAACGGGCCTGAAACAGGCATTCCGTTTCCATTTCCGTTTTCCTATTCAATTTCGCCGAACCGTCGACTGATCTTGAGAGTACCGAAAACGCCACACGGCTGCATGCGACGGGGGATTTGTGACGTATTCGCGGTTCTGTTACCGCCGCTGTCATTTTTCGGCTCCGGCATAGCACACGTGCCGGCGTTTCGTTCTGTGTATTCCGGTTGGTCGTCGGCCCGGCGGAAAAACGTCGGAAACACGCCTGGACTGCGACCGGCGGCATGCGGTGACGACTGTTCTGCTTCCAAATGGTCCTGGCCGACGTGTGCTCCCGGGTACGCGGGACTCCCTCGGTGAGCTTCTGGGAAGGGAGTTCCTGCGTCCCCATGAGACATGGCGCGTTCTCCGGGGATAGGACAAGGAGTTCGTCTGTCATCGACAACACCCTGTCAGGTGTCACACGGTGATAGCGTAAAAATAATTATGTCCGTTTATCGTAGAATCGGAAACCGAGGGAGGGTGTTTTAGTGGTAATGGGCCGAAGGTAATGACGTGTTTTACACGATTCTCCACGCTACCACACCTTCAGCTTTTCATCGTCGTTTTTCTGTGAATTATATCCCTGTCTCAGGTTCTTTACTCTCTTCATTTGACTATAACCTCCGGAAAATAAGTCATGAACTTGTTGTAAAGCCAAGCTAATCGTTCAGCGCGAAGCGAAATTGATCACGCCAAAGTCATCATTTTCATCAGGCGGATCTGCAGCTGCATTTCGTCAATGAAACGACATCTCGCGCTGCAAACACCTCCACTCCGCGCCCACTTACTGCGATGCGATCATGCAAGAGATGCGATCGATTACGAAGTGAAACGGAAAGAGCATGCAGCGCCACTCAGGCATCACTTTAATCAGACACGGCTGGCATTGGCCCTCGCTGAATGCCCGCCTCTTTTGCATATGCATCGCATTGATCATGTTCGTCGTTGCATGACTGCCGAAATGACCGGCGCTCCATCCAAGGAGCTGCTCTGATGGGTGCTGAAACGGGAGGTGCGGGCGCATATAATGACAGATCAGAGCAGCAGCGCCGCAGCCACCGGCGGCGCGCGGTGACCGGCGCCTCGTCCGACACGCACCGGCCATTAGAAACCCATCAATTATTGTGCGCCGGCCCGACCGGCAGACGGTACCCGGGCACAGCTTCGGGCCACGGGAAGATGACGACGGGGTTCGGGTGGAGCTCGGCTCCTTAGAAACTTCCGACATATTTCGAAAGGCTCGTGACAGGGTCTTATGGACTAGATTGTCCCGAAATAATTCCAGAGAAGGGGAATTTCAGCTGGTCTCGTCCCGTCACCCTCTCATTTTTCACTCCGTCCCTACCGCACAAGATCCGCCCCGAGACATGCCAGTGGTGGACCGCCTGACGAAACCCTCGCCGGCGAAAGTTGCTCTGGTAGCTGACTTTCCACCGATTTGGAAATATGGGCCGAGGGGAAATAGTTCAACCGTGTCGCGGGCTGCCCCGTCCAGGAAACGTACAGTCACCGTCACGGGAAAGGCTCCATGCGACAGATATAGCGAGCCGGCCATGGAAAACTCGACTGGGGCATCTATCTCAATGAAGAGCGTAGGATTCTATTGCGACTTGGAAGATTGATGACCATAACTACAGTATTTATCTCCGAAACGAAAATAATTGTATGTTCAGACGAGTGGGAGTGACAGCTTCTATCTCCGTGATTCATTAATCATACGAGAGCGCAATGTTAATTTATTTGTGATTATCTGGTACCTACTACACAAATAGCCAGGCACCATAAATGATACTTGGCTTTCTAATCGTGCAGACAGAGATGTGAATCGTGTATAGCCATAGTATCAACGCACTGGTGCGTGCAAAAGTGAATGTGCAGCCGCCACCCACGGAGACAGGACACACTATCGGGAAGGCCGCCTGTGGTAGTTCCGTGACACCGCGGCGGAACCGGCAGGTGCGTCCCGGCCCTTTCACCGTCACGACTCAGTCGTGAGACACAGGAGAGGGGACATAGGACTAGAAACCATCGCACCAGAGACCTTCGGGTCGAATGGATCAGATACCATCTTCCAACTCGCGCCGGACCGGCCTCTTCTGTCGGCGATCTCTGCCCTCCCCTATCATCGACCTCACGCCGTCGATCCGTCTCAGCCAGCACGTGGCAGGGATGTCCCATGGGGCCAGCTGTGGCCGACGGTCGGTAAGAGACAGGTGCTACGTGCCACCGACCGACCGACGTAGCGACCGCGCCGACGGACCACGCCTAGTCGACGGACCGACCGTATGTCGTTACGGCGAACCACGCCGAGTCGACGGACCGATTGGCCTTACGTCGGAAACGCCACCGGTGTGAGCCGAACTCGCCCGAAGACGGTGATAAGCACTAAGCAGTAAGCAGCCCTGTCCGCTGTCCAGGTGGGCGGGCGAACAGCCGGCGCGGTAACTGCCCGTTCAGACCCACCCCTCCCTGCTGACCCTCTCTGCGCTCCTGTCCGTCGGGCGGACGCAGAAACAGGGCGGTGTTGCACGCGGCCAGAGCGACGGCCGTAAAATGTTCGGTCAGCAGGGCAACACGTACGACGTATTTGGTGGCCGCGTCCATCCTGAGACAATTGTGGCGCGAGCACCTGATGTCACCCCGGTGCTGATACAAATCCGACCGATTTATATACAACAAGGTGACATGTATCTATCCTCAAAAACTGAATGGCGATCCGGCTAAAAGCTAGCCCTGCCTGTATGTTTGCGCTCTCTGAGCAGAGGACATCTGGCGGGCGGGCCGTTTCCACATTCCTGTGGGTGGCCTGTTCAAACCTTCTGACAGATGTCTCGGTAATAACATGAGGCTTTACGTCACGTATGGTAAATACCTGCCGCACGTGCCGCGCATCAGTTTTTAAATTCATTGATTTATATCCATTATACCACGGGCTTTTATTTGCTTGAGCGCAATGCATGTGACAATGCGGCATGTATATATTTCTACATTATATTTCAAGATCCCCCGATGTCCTCAACTGCAGCCTGCACGTATGCATTTCCGTAAGCAGTTACCAGAGGCAGCGTGATTTCCGCGTGCCAAAAGCAGGCCGCGAAAAGCTGATAAGGTTTGATAATATAACCCAAACTTCAGCACCTAATGATCACCAATCTGATAATCGCGCCGATCACGAACTGAGCTCTAGGTGCACCAGCTGCCTGACGTACAGTCCACAGCAGAAGTAATGTGTGGTTTCAGTTATGGGTATGTTCTGCTTCTGAAGCCTAGGAACGATCAGCCAGACTGCAACGAGACTTTAAATGTAGCTTACATGTATCTTCACCCTTGCAGCTACAACTTTATCTATTGACGTCTTCTTTTTAATCAGTCCGCATTTGAAAATCGTCGGTCAAAGCCATCCGTTGAGATTGGTAAAACCACACATTACTTTAGCGGTGGGCTGTACCCCGGCCACCGTGTTGTGATGGAGAGCAGCGGCGGCGGCACGCCTGGGCGGGTGGCCGATCAGGCGGCGCCGGAACCGGCCCGCCCCGATGGCGTGCGCCGCGCTGATTTTTGGCGCCGCAGCGTCTTTTGCGCCGCACCGGAAGGCCACCTGTGACGGGCGGCGGAGGGAACCGATGGGATTTTACCCGAACGGACACGGAGGCCCGCGCGACTACAGCTCGGTATGGGCAAACACGGTCCGCGGTAACAGGCACAAAGCAGCACAGAGCAGCAGCGCTGTGAAAACGACCGACGGACGCCGGACGGTATACCGAGCAGGGTCCGATGACCTAATGGCCGAACAACGAGCCGGCAGCGACCATAGTCCCGTGACCAGGTAGGCATACATGTCTGCATAACATCCCATCTCAGCCGGTCAGCCAGCCTGCGGTCCGTGCCAGCCGGGTTCCGTCCGTCCCAGCCATGCCCAGCGCCCGCTCGGCAGGTATATGGCCCGCGGCCGGTCTGTCCAAATCCAGCCGACATCACTGCCATTCCAGGCATCCGTCCATCTCGGCCAAATCGAGCTGGGCACGGCCGAACCAAATCGAGCCGGCGGTACAGGTCATACCCGGATCTACCGGCGCGTGGACGATGCTAAATCAGCCCAGCGATAACCCGATGGTGACGATAGAGCAAACGGTGACGTCACCACAGAGCGAATGGTGACGTCACTGCAGCGCGTGACTGGGTCGCGCCAAAGGTCATTGTTCGTCGACACAACGCGCTGGCGTCACCGAAAAACGTCATTCACACATACGGTTGGTTCCTTTGGGGTGTTTGGCGGTGGCTCGCACAGAGCTGGAGGCGAAGATAAACCCGGGTGTTGACGGCCTTTCACAGCCAAACAGGGAGAGGAGTTGATCGGAGGACACGCTAATCAAGCATTAACGGGACGTTGAATCGTGATTAGCGGGCCGACGTGACACGACGCGACACCGAGCCAGTGGGGTCCAGGGAAGGGGGAGGGGGAGGGGGGGCGATAACGAGAAGGGTGGAGAAGAACAAACAGAACCGCGGCGGCCCCGCCGTGGTCGGCCGATAACACGCGCAGTGTGAGCCGAGCCGCGGTGTACAAGGGGTGCGCGGAGTGTTTGCCCACCCACCATCCCCATCATCACCGTCCTGTCCTTTGTTCCCAAACGACCCTCGTCGTCCACCCGGGTTTGACGAAGCGGTGGCTCGCACAGAGCTGGAGGCGAAGATAAACCCGGGTGTTGACGGCCTTTCACAGCCAATGGGAACAAAGGACAGGACGGTGATGATGGGGATGGTGGGTGGGCAAACACTCCGCGCACCCCTTGTACACCGCGGCTCGGCTCACACTGCGCGTGTTATCGGCCGACCACGGCGGGGCCGCCGCGGTTCTGTTTGTTCTTCTCCACCCTTCTCGTTATCGCCCCCCCTCCCCCTCCCCCTTCCCTGGACCCCACTGGCTCGGTGTCGCGTCGTGTCACGTCGGCCCGCTAATCACGATTCAACGTCCCGTTAATGCTTGATTAGCGTGTCCTCCGATCAACTCCTCTCCCTGTTTGGCTGTGAAAGGCCGTCAACACCCGGGTTTATCTTCGCCTCCAGCTCTGTGCGAGCCACCGCCAAACACCCCAAAGGAACCAAGGGTATGTGTATTCATACTAGATTATGCGCGCGTGTCCCGTTCACAGGGTTCACAGGCGGTACCTGTCAGCACGTGGGTTCCACGGCTCGGGTCCTGTAGGTACTCCGCCACACACGATGGGGGCCGGACCGGACACTGGGCCGCCTGTGGCCGCAGCCGCCGGAAACCG
This sequence comes from Amphibalanus amphitrite, assembly GCF_019059575.1. Lineage (NCBI taxonomy): Eukaryota > Metazoa > Arthropoda > Thecostraca > Balanomorpha > Balanidae > Amphibalanus > Amphibalanus amphitrite. The sequence continues at coordinate 257,804 of NW_024882097.1, forward strand.
CGCCAAGTCGTGCCGACTGAGCGCGTCGGCCGCGCCGTTCTCTTTCGTTGCCACGTACTCGACGGATACAGCGAACTCATGGAACGCCGTCCAGAACAGGGGCTGACGCAGCAGCGCTATAATCAGTGGCGACCCCGACCATCCCCTCCCCCAGACCCCCACCACCCCCATGTTATCGGACCGGATCAGCACGTGGTGCCCGCCCCATCTCTCTCCCCACACCAAACATGCCACCATGACGGGGATGAGCTCCAGCCACGTCATGGATGGCGCGGCGTCACACTGCCGCTCGCGGGGCCACTCCATCATCCACCATTCGTCTCCGTGCCACGCCCCCATCCCCCGACGTGAGCTGTCCGTGTTCATCACAATACAGTGGTCGTACTCGCCCGGTGGCGGGGGGGGGGGGGGGAATGCCGTACCACATCGGCAAAAAGTGGCCCACCACCGTAAAACCGCCCGTACATCGGCCGTGATCCGCACCCGGCGGTTCGGTCCGCTAACAGAGTGCGCCGCATCTAGCAGGCGTCTAGTGAACGCCCTCCCCGGCGGGACGTACTTGCTGGCGTGCACGAGACGTCCCACCACCGACAGCAGTTCCCGCTGTGTGCATTTCTGTCGCCCGAGCAGTGTCTTTAGTAACTCCTGGGTGCCCACTAGCTTGGCGTCTGGCAACGCTAGGGTGTCTAGGGTGTTTCTGTGTCTATCACAACCCGAGAAGCTCCATCCGTGTTGATGGCGGGGCGCGTTTCCGCTCGGCCAGCGGCACGCCCACTTCCGCACAAATGTCTCGCAGTCTCACATACGCTACGTCGGCACTGTCCGATACTCCGCGCCCTACCCCGAAGAAGTCATCTAAATAATTGCGTATATACACGTCCGATGTCTGTTCCTGGAACACATAGGCGCAAGCATGTGGCAAAATCATTGAAAACCCATGGACTGCTTCTAGCCTCAATGGCAGACAAACCTGGTAGTATAGTAAACCGTCCCAACAGAACCCCAGTAGCGCCCACTGGCCGGGCCGGACAGGTATAAGTTTGAATGCATTTTTAACATCGGTCTTGAACAGCAAGGTCCCGGCGCCTCCAGCTAGGAGAATCGACCGCACGGCCTCGTCGAATGATGTGTACGTCACACGAAACTCGTCTGGGTCTAACCCGGCGTTGACCCCGACATCTCTCGACTGTGATAGATCTAAAATGAGCCGCACTTCGCCATTAGGTTTATCGCGCGCACTCAACGGGTTCACTATCATGTTCGGCAGCGGTGGAGCATGGAACGGTCCCCGTGTCGTACCGTCCGCGACCTCTCGCCGAATGGCTGCCGTCACCCCGGCACGGCGCCGTTCGGCGGACTGATTGTTTTTCGCGAAACGGCCCCGCGCCGCACCGCGGTATCCAATGTCAGCCCCGTGCCGGAACCGCCCAACGACAGTTTCTCTGGCATCGACCATTGTCCACAGCCTGTCGCTTGGCTTCCACCCTTCTGCACTGTCGACGGCGTAGGATCATGCACGAGTCTAATTATGAATACGCCCCCGAAGTCACGCCTAGGATCGCAGTACCACAGCCTGCCGTGCCGGGCTATCTGCTGTTTGCACTTGCCTGACCGGCCCGCCGCGCCGGCGCCGCGGTGTGCGTTATGAGTCACTCGAGGTCGTCTTTCCGCGCGTCCGCCCGCTCGGCCGCACGTTCCCTTATCCATGTCGCCGCACCCCCCCCCCCCCTTTCTCTCTCTCTCTCTCTCTCTCTCTCTCTCTCTCTCTCTCTCTCTCTCTCTCTCTCTCTCTCTCTCTCTCTCTCTCTCTCTCTCTCTCTCTCTCTCTCTCTCTCTCTCTCTCTCTCTTCCTCTCCCTCCTCTCTCTCTCTCTTCCGCCCTCCATCCTCTCTCTCTCTCTCTCTCTCTCTCTCTCTCTCTCTCTCTCTCTCCTCTCCTCTCCTCTCCTCTCCTCTCCTCTTTCCTCCCCTCCCCTCCTCTCCGTCCGTCCCAGGCCATTGTCCCTCCCTTGTTCGTCGGTTTGTCGGCGGTGTAGCTTTTATCACCGCTACGGCCGCCCAGGCCGTAAGCAAATAGCACCACTGGGTCCACAGATTCTCCTCATGTCCGGCTTTCGCGTTTGACGCGAGCACTAGTCAGCGAGTTTGCCGCGCTGCGTTTCTGCTGGGCTATACGCGTTGAACTTGGCATGTCTGGCAGGCGCCGCTATTGCGCCAGGTATATATCGATACCATACCGAGGCCGCGATGACATGCACACGCACCGACCAGTTGGCGACATGTTGACCCTGTTAATGTCATCTAGACCGCCTTGCCGACGCCGGGTCTAAGCCAACAGAAATGTGACGCCCACACCACGTGGTCAGAGTATAACCGGTTCCAGTCATTCCAGCCGGTGGTCCAACCTACATACACTAACCGTCAGGGGCGCGGGAACTACTTTCCGACTGGGGGGGCACACCATAATAGACATTAACCTAGGGTACCCCCAAATCTAGTTTTCTCACCGGTTTTAGGCCACTTATTTTTCACCCCTCGGCTTTTTCAACAAAAAAGAAAACATTTGCAAAAAAAGTGTGGTATTCCGTCTGAAAGCTGTGGGGGCACCGCCCTCACGGCCCCAGAGTTGGGGGGGCAAGCTGCCCCCACTGCCCCCCCGGCTCCCGCGCCTATGCTAACCGTCGCGTTCACTGCCTTGCTGGGGGAGAGCCGGCGCCGGCCGAGACGAGACGAGACGAGTCGGCCGTTTGGGGTGACGTCCTTGAGGCTCGCTTTGGCGGAGCTTAATGACGTCCCATTGGCGACCGAACTGGTCTGATGACCTGGGCATTCCAGCCCAATCAGGAGCCGGACGGCAGGGGGAGGGGGGGGGGGTCCAACTGACCCCTTCCCCACACGCTAGACGCAACAGAACGCCGCACACGGACGAGGGATATGATAGGTGTACGGATCAGGCTCATTCGAAAGCCCGACCCATCAGTATCACAAGCGGCGGCCGCCGCCGCGACGGGACAGTGACGACCTGCAGTTGTGCAGTTACATTCCGACTTAGCGTTGGAAACGGTCTAACATGAGCCTTCTTGCTGATACGTGCCCTGTGGAAAGACCGCAGTCGACACAGCCAGCCGGGAACCACCGCGGCACGTCAGCGTGACACTCACCATATCAATCCGCCTAGCGCTCAAAGCCAGCCGAAATCGGGGCGCCCGGGGCACCCGGCTAGCCGACATACAATGCATCTCTGCACGGCTGCGTGACACTGACTGGGACGGTCTATTCTGCGCACACACCCAGTCTGGAATCCATCACTGCACCGCAGAGTGACACTGACTATTTCGATCTACCCGAGCACATGTCCAGCCAAGTGTATCTCCCTCCCCCCCCCCCACCCCCACCCTCCGTTATGACCGGCCCCTCCCCAGAACCCAGCCGCCGCTGGAGACCGCTCCCAACGCCCCATCTCCCCTCCCTGGGCCTCGGCACGGCCGACCTGTTTGTCTTAGCGCGCAGCTGCGTGCCCTCAAACTCTCCCTCTCTGCTCTCCCACCCTCCGCTATCGTCCCGACCGGTCGTAAGCTCCAATATTTGCTCAGCCGCGACGACACCTCGCTGACGGCGCCTCGTCTTTATCACCTCGGCGTATGCCGTCTAGTGGTGTTAGTTGCAGAAAATGTATGTCCAATGTCCGTCCAATTCCAATGCTTACGCCGATTTCCGTCCAAAATGTTTAAGCTAGCCATTTGTCCAAAGATGTCCGAAACCTACGCAATAGTTTACACTTAACACTGTTATCTTTTTTTTATGTATTTTTAGCAGCTTTAATGTGTTAATCATCTCAAAGGCTGATCTTTCTATTCGCCAATCAGTGTTAACCACGATTGCTTTATAGAAATGCTGAGGTGTAGCAATGATTGTCCAAAGTTGTCCAAACCTGCGTCATTGTCCAACCGAATTCCGGATTGGACATTGGACAAAATCGGAAATCCACAGATTCAAGCTACGATTGACACCACTAAATTGCCGTCTCACCCAATGCCGCCGCGCCCCGATGGAGGCCATTAGATACCCGCCCCTCTCCTATACGTGCCCGCCTGTTCTGGATCAGTTCGCACCATTACCTGCCGGGTAGAACTCGCGAGTTACGTCACGTGTCAGGTCATACCCGTCGTCGGGCCAGATATGGCTCGACGGGGACCACAGTTGCCAGGTCCTCCTGTGCACACGGCATGTACTGATCAGGTCTCACCCGTCGGCCGTGGCCATGACACGACGGGGACCACAGTTGCCAGGTCATCCTGTTCACACGGCATGTACGGATCAGGTCTCACCCGTCGGCCGTGGCCATGGCCCGACGGGGACCACAGTTGCCAGGTCCTCCTGTGCACACGGCATATACGGATCAGGTCACACCCGTCGGCCGTGGCCATGACACGACGGGGACCACAGAGTGCCAGGTCCTCCTGTGCACACGGCATATACGGATCAGGTCACACCCGTCGGCCGTGGCCATGACACGACGGGGACCACAGTTGCCAGGTCATCCTGTTCACACGGCATGTACGGATCAGGTCACACCCGTCGGCCGTGGCCATGACCCGACGGGGACCACAGTTGCCAGGTCATCCTGTTCACACGGCATGTACGGATCAGGTCACACCCGTCGGCCGTGGCCATGACACGACGGGGACCACAGTTGCCAGGTCCTCCTGTGCACACGGCATATACGGATCAGGTCACACCCGTCGGCCGTGGCCATGGCACGACGGGGACCACAGTGGCCAGGTCATCCTGTTCACACGGCATGTACGGATCAGGTCACACCCGTCGGCCGTGGCCATGACACGACGGGGACCACAGTTGCCAGGTCATCCTGTTCACACGGCATGTACGGATCAGGTCACACCCGTCGGCCGTGGCCATGACACGACGGGGACCACAGTTGTCAGGTCATCCTGTTCACACGGCATGTACGGATCAGGTCACACCCGTCGGCCGTGGCCATGACACGACGGGGACCACATTGCCAGGTCATCCTGTTCACACGGCATGTACGGATCAGGTCACACCCGTCGGCCGTGGCCATGACACGACGGGGACCACAGAGTGCCAGGTCCTCCTGTGCACACGGCATGTACGGATCAGGTCACACCCGTCGGCCGTGGCCATGACACGACGGGGACCACAGTTGCCCGGTCCTCCTGTGCACACGGCATATACGGATCAGGTCACACCCGTCGGCCGTGGCCATGACACGACGGGGACCACAGTTGCCAGGTCATCCTGTTCACACGGCATGTACGGATCAGGTCACACCCGTCGGCCGTGGCCATGACACGACGGGGACCACAGTTGCCAGGTCATCCTGTTCACACGGCATGTACGGATCAGGTCACACCCGTCGGCCGTGGCCATGACACGACGGGGACCACAGTTGCCCGGTCCTCCTGTGCACACGGCATATACGGATCAGGTCACACCCGTCGGCCGTGGCCATGACACGACGGGGACCACAGTTGCCAGGTCCTCCTGTGCACACGGCATATACGGATCAGGTCACACCCGTCGGCCGTGGCCATGACACGACGGGGACCACAGTTGCCAGGTCATCCTGTTCGCACGGCATGTACGGATCAGGTCACACCCGTCGGCCGTGGCCATGACACGACGGGGACCACAGTTGCAAGGTCATCCTGTTCACACGGCATATACGGATCAGGTCACACCCGTCGGCCGTGGCCATGACACGACGGGGACCACAGTTGCCAGGTCCTCCTGTGCACACGGCATATACGGATCAGGTCACACCCGTCGGCCGTGGCCATGACACGACGGGGACCACAGTTACCAGGTCATCCTGTTCACACGGCATGTACGGATCAGGTCGCACCCGTCGGCCGTGGCCATGACACGACGGGGACCACAGTTGCCAGGTCATCCTGTTCACACGGCATGTACGGATCAGGTCACACCCGTCGGCCGTGGCCATGACACGACGGGGACCACAGTTGCCAGGTCATCCTGTTCACACGGCATGTACGGATCAGGTCACACCCGTCGGCCGTGGCCATGACACGACGGGGACCACAGTTACCAGGTCCTCCTGTGCACACGGCATATACGGATCAGGTCACACCCGTCGGCCGTGGCCATGACACGACGGGGACCACAGATGCTGGCCTCTCTAGGCGCACGGTGTCGTGGTCAGCTAGGTACCCGCCCCTCTCCGTCACGCCCACTTCTATAGCGCCCGTCGAACGGTCCCCCCCCCCCCCTATCCCGTCTCCTCGTGGCCGTTCTACCTAGATCCTTCCCCCCCCCCCCGCAGCCTATCGCTGCGCCCACCTGCCATCATGCGTCCGTCTCCTGTCGCTCCGTTGATGTTGTCCTGTTATTCCGTACACCAAACCGAGCACTTATATCGCATTCGTCGCGCGCGCCGCGCGAGAAACACTCCGCGCACCCCTTGTACACCGCGGCTCGGCTCACACTGCGCGTGTTATCGGCCGACCACGGCGGGGCCGCCGCGGTTCTGTTTGTTCTTCTCCACCCTTCTCGTTATCGCCCCCCCTCCCCCTCCCCCTTCCCTGGACCCCACTGGCTCGGTGTCGCGTCGTGTCACGTCGGCCCGCTAATCACGATTCAACGTCCCGTTAATGCTTGATTCACACATACGGTGTGTGAATGAAATCGAGTCATCGCCTTTTACTACATCCTTGTGTTTTGTACCACGGTTTTGCACCGTTCCCCAACCATTAGCCAAGACACAATTTTGTACCAAGACGCATTTTTGGCTTCCCGAAGCTCCAAAAATGCAACACATGCTTATGACTCGGCAGTTAACTGCCCAATGTGGCCTCGACTTTATGTAAACCGGACGCTGTACAAACTAACAGATGTCGCCACCGATTTGCACACGTTTGCATTGACGTATTGGGTACATATTGGGGTCATGCATACTCTTCTCCGAATCCAGGATCCTTCAAGCTGTAACAGACAGCGGTATTATCTCATGACAGCTCTCGGAACAGGGATCCTTCGTCTTAGCACGTCATAATTTGCATTCAGACATAATTATGCTAGCTGTAACTGGTATAGCAAGGCGTGAGACTTTTCGTGTCACAGACACGTCATAACCAGAGCCTTAGAATGTATCAACTTCTCCGCCGCCTAAGCTGGCAAAACCGGTATGGTCCATAATCCCACTTAGCTCGTCATCCAGAAACGAGAAAAGTAAACGCCGTTGTCCCAAAACCACTACCATCGCGCTTTTTTATAAGCGCATGCCACGGATCTGGCCGGCTTCTTTTCTAGCTTAGGCTGCGAGCCTGTTGGTGCATCAGCAAGCTAAGCGTCAGCGGGATTTTTTGGCCTCTCGCAGGCTAAAACCAGCCCGCACGCAACCCCGTTCTGCGCAACCGGCGTGGGTTTTTTATGGTCCATGTCAGCGCTGGGGCTTAGCGCAGGGGATTTCACGCATGACCCGGGTGATTGTAGGTACAGCGCTGCTGAGTACAGTCTCCCTCAGCACCCTCCACGCTCCAGGGTCATGAGAACCCACCGGTCCACTGCACCGAACGCGTCTCCCTCCAGCATCTCACACGGGCATCTCGGTTAGCTGCAGGAGGCACGCGGGGGATCCGCGCCGACATTCCGCACATCCCATGACAGCCGGGCAAATTCCTGGCAGAGAGCGGCCTCTCCACTGGCTGCAGCTGCTTACATTATGGAGCCGTCGTGCAGGCGGCCTCCCAAAACGGGCGTCTGTGCAGCGGCAGATAGCCGCGCACGGAGCGCGCTCCCGGATACGAGGGGACAGTGACCGGCGCGCGCGCCAGCCACCAGCGGCCGCCGCCCCGGACAGACCACCCCCGTTCACCGAATTAATCCCGATCGGTGCACAGATGCCGCCCAGTCGGCTCTATATGGATTCACCAGGGACGCACTCGTGACCAAACGCGGCGGAAAGCGGGCGGTCGAGGGAGGGCACGGCGGTTAGTGACGGGGGTCAGAGGGTGACGGGGGCCGGGCGGGCGACAAAAGGGATGTGGCGGATTAGGGTAATATTGACCATCGTGGGCGGCAAAGCCACTCTTCAATGGAGGCATGGGGCTACTGATCCGACAACCGGTCACTATACAGGTGCCTCCAGCCTTGACCTGTAGTGGGTAAATGTGAGAGGATTAATGGAACCGTGCCGAATGCGCACGCAATGGCAATAATAATGATTATCTTGCAAACCTTGTCCACCAGCACGCAAAATTAATTGTCCATCACTTCTATCAGATATTTCAGTCGTTTATTTTTGTGGCGTCTGTTTTATTTCCCGACCTTGTTCACAGGTGGGTTTCCTTGCAGGCCCTGTCCGCCCCCGCGTACCATTCTGTGCGGCGACTCTGATGGGCGTCTAGCCGACCGCTCCCCGCTGGTTCGGCCTGTGACACCAGCCGTTATATCACTCACATGTGCATCTGCAGCGCATATATACCCGGCGATTCGCCCTGATAACATCCCATAAAGAGGTATTAATGCTTGTGTAACATTCATGATCACCGGCTAGTGCCTCTGATAAGGCACATTTTAATGCATTGGCAGCCGCTCCCAGTTTAGCATAAGACGACATTAAACGACCGCATAGTTAGGGTTTTATGTATCAGGCATTAGTAGAAATGAATTGTCAATGGTAATTACGTCTGGTCGTGACTGCCCGGCCCGTCCGTGGGTCACGACTCACGGCCCACGGATCAGCGGGGTACAGGGACGGTCGTCCGGACGGGCGTGGGAAAGGCAAATACTGCCGACTGCTGATGACGGGCGAGTGACAGTGACAAAATCCTCAGAGACTGTCTACGAACTGGGCGTTACATTGTGACAAGAGTCTCAACTGCGGCGTCTGGATGGGCATTCAAGTGTCACGAACCGTGGCTTCATATTGAGCAAAGCGAACACCAAAGTGCCAGCTATGTGCGGCGCCTTTAATCCAAGTCATTTTCACTCTGTCTCCATTGCATACTCGTCATCGCAGCCGAGCTCTTCACTGGATATCTCTGTCTCAGTATGTCGTATGTGGCTATTCTTGTGACTGAGGCATGTTTCGATTCATCACAAACAAGGCACGCCTTTCTCGCCGGAATGCGGCAAGCGCCAGGGTCACGAGTACCTGAACGCTTCACGGAACTCGACTGGGCTGGACCTGGACACTGACGTCTAATCGTGGATTGAAATCTTGCTCTGCTGAGCCTTCATACGGTCTTTGTTAAACCGGGGACCCTGGCTAGGAGAGCCGAGTTGACCGCTCATGGCCGCTGGTAGAACCGTTCGAATCACACCGGGATTTCTAAGCGGTGAGCATCTGTACACAACCCTTTTCATTATTGTCAAACCATAGATAGCATGAATCATGCTATCAATAGTCAAACTTAGGTATAGCAAAGTCCTTATCGATCTATCCCACAGCATCCAAACTGACGATTTCTATGTCGGATCATCTCTCTCCCGCTCGCCCCTCTCGGCCAGGCAGGCTCGCTCGGATCGTCAGGACTCCAGGATATGGTCGGACACCCGCGGTCCACCCGCCCGGTAAGGAGCTACCAGCCTCCGTAGTCCGTACGAACGGCCCGCAACTCCGCGAATGGAGACACGACCGGGGCGTGACGATCGCGGTGACGCACACGAAAAGACCGAGCGGAACTCGGAGGAGGAAAACCTTCAGAGAAATGACGGCACACGGAGAGAAATGACGGCAGGAATGGCCCAATGTCACGCTGGAAGGCTTGATTGAGGGGTGAGCGAGAGAAAATTGAAAGGCGAATGAGGAAATATGTCCAGTAATATTGAGGAATATGGCTCAACCTTTCATCAGCTGTCTGAATGGTCTGCGAGCGAACAAAGGAAAATGAAATAACACCTCAATAGATACTACCCAGTTCCCGAGTTCACAGTGATTTTCTGAGACGTCTGTGATATTTTATACGGCATGCAGCGCGCAGTCGGCGTTCCCCCCCCCCCCCTGAACTGTTAATATGGGTGCAGCCGGTGTAACCCAGCCCCGAACACACACAGTTTAGTGCAGGTGTGAGTCAGCCCTGCAGACCGCCGCCCGGTGACTCACTGAGTCAGCCGCCCGGGCTGTGACGGACGCGCCATCCGTCAGCGCTGGCCCGTGACAGGCCGATCCCCTAATGTACAGAGGTGCCGCCCGCCCCCGTGGAACGCAGGCCATTCATCAGGGCACGGCGGCCCGCGGAGCGGGCGGCACAGGGGACACGAGGTCATCAGAGGGTCACGAGAAGGTCACGACGATCGAGGGATGACCGGGTTACTGGGGGTGAGATGTCAGGTCTGAGGGAAGGAAAGGGTGTCATACGAGTACCTACATGGGAAGATGACAGCTTGGACTAGTGCGAACACTGAGCAAGACCCCTCGAGGGCAGATGCAAACGACTGAGGGACGGCGAAGCTAGAGAGGTGCGAACATTTTGCTGTCCAACAATGAGCACCAGTCTCGTTAATGATCGCCACAACTCTGCACTGCTCAGAGCTGCGGCCGTATCAGCAGTAGCTGCCACAGCCGTCCCAGCGGAACTCCCCAGCTCTCCTCTCCGGCGGGTCGGCGGCGGTGACCCGGACCGGGCGCGGCCGCCGGCACTCCGACCCACCCCGCTGCCAGGGGTGCAGCCGACAGACCCGGCGCCATACGGACCCCACCCGCCCCCCAGCGCTGCCGAGCAGAGCTTGGTGCAGTCCGGCCCCGATGGCTTTGTAAGCCGGCCACCGACTTTAGGCGTCGTCCAGCTTGTTCCGATTGTAAATAGACGGACAAAGCGGGCAGCGAGTGCCCAGTTAGGTGTTTGGGTCTGTGTTAACCGCTTCACGCCTCCCAAACGGACGTACCGAACAAATTGAGATGCACTCCATCGCACGGTAAAGCGGTCCATCGCGATTCGCGGGTGTCCTACAGCACTCAGCAGAGAAGTGCTTATCCTGATAGCGCGCTAAGTCGCCTCACCTCTCCTCCTCAGCTGTCATTCTTGTCGGACCCCCCAGTGCGGCGGCTGCCCGGCTAAATCTCTCTCGGCGCACCGTTTAGCGTCACAGCTGTGTGTGAGAGGCCGTCTCCCGGCTGTCACCTCTCCCGGCGCCACCATCGCATTAGCATAATGCACTCTGTCAGCGCTTCCCAGTCCTTCTGCGGGGGTGGGCGGACCGCGCCGGTAGTCGCCGGCCTGTTCGGGCGGTGTGCACAGTGTTCACCGTGAGCAGCTGTCACGGCGCCTTCCGATTTGGACGGCCATCTGATCGGTCTGCGTCCATCTGTCCTTCTGTTTGGAGACGGGCGCTATATCGGTCCGGGCGGCGCTTTGAGCGGTGGCTGCCGCCTATCGATATGGTCCGGGAGCTGGGCGGGCCGGTCACATGAAACGGCTCGGCTGGGCACATCCGGGAGGGCCGAGGCGGGGCAGGAAGATTCACGGAATAAAGAATGGCAGCCATTGATGAACCATCATGTCGATGAACGACAAAATAGTCATGAGAAATTTCACTTCATAAACAGCTGAAAAATAGCGAAACATTTAAAGTGAATGCATTTCCGATCACTTTCAAGACAAAGAAACTGTCCTTGTTATGTAAATGAGTTCGTCCTCTTTCTCATCAGCCCGTATTTCCGCCCGCCTCCGCCCCTCCCTCTGCCGGTACGCGGCTGCAAGACGGCACTCCTGCGAGCTGGTGCGCACCTGGCATGTCGGGTGTACGCTGGTGGGATGTCGGCTGTCCCGGCGAACGGCCTACCTGTCATGTCGACCCGGCAGGCGGCCCCGACCTCCATTACCGACCATTTGTCTGTCTGTCTGTCGGAGTGTCGTCACTCATTTTCCTGTCTGTCGCAGTTTGTCTGTGCGAGTCTGGACGGAGGCTAGGTGGCGCAGCGCAAGGAACCATTATATACCTTTGTAATGTATTGGCTACGCTAATGCACTTGAACGGAAAAGGGCACCTGAAAAACATGCGAATCGCGTACGGCTCTTGTGATAACACACCGTGTGGTGTTATGTTTATGTGCTCAGTCGGAGTCTCCGTTACCTGTGCGTGAGCTGATATGACCGAACGCCTAAAATAACGTGTGGAGACTCAGCCCAAGGCGCACGCTAGTTTTATTGTGACTATAGGATTCACTGTCGTTTCAATGCATCAACAATGACTAATTAAAAAAATCAATTTAGTTTGAACTTTGTAGAATACAAATTCTAGTGCCTGTAATCCCTATCGCTGCTAAGCGCATTCAATAAAGCCCATTTAGCTGCCACTATCGCCTCACACCCTTGTCATATTATTTATACGGCGTGCTATCGTCTGATCGGTGTCACACCTCGGCTGGGGATGCGTCGTTCATGTATGATGTATGTTTCTGAGCGGCGCTGTGGCACGGAGCGCCGGCACGACACGGTCAGCCATCCGGGGTAGCTCCGGGTAGCGACCTGACCCGGGCCACTCCTCCCGACCCTCCGCGACCCTCCCCGGACGGCGAACACTGCCAGCAGACCGGCACGGCCGGCACCAGACGTCCGCCGGCGGAGGATCGGATCCGGCCACTCTGCCGCCATGCAAATGTCGCTCCCCGGTGCGCCGCGCCGCAGTCACGACCACCTCTCGGCGGCACACGACAATCTGTCGGCCGACCCGATTTGGCGGCCGGGCAACCTTGCAACAGGCAGATGAGCGCCACGACCTGACGGCCGCCTTGTTTACAGGAATTATGCAGGCCGAACATGGCTGCGCACCAGGGGACCCCTCTCTGACCCAGTGCTGAGACGCTCCACGCGCGCCGGGCGGCCGGGTGGGTCTGACACCAGTCCGCGTCCGTCAGACTTTTCCCTGACGCCACCGTGTCTGTCTGTTGCAGGAATTATGCAAGATCGCGATGACCACAGAGACATGACAATCAAGAGCAGCGGCAGTGAGAGTATGGCTCCGCTCGGGATGCGTTTTCCGCTCGATTTCGACCTCAGCATGGGACAGATGGCGCAGGAGGAGGCGGACCAAAACTCCAGGTGAGTTCAGCCGGTGACTCGGCTTCTCTAGAACGGTCGCCGGTCGTGTGCCGGCATGCTGATTGCTTATCAATGGGACATGCCATGGAAGCAAGCGGCTGTCGTCCATATGCAGGCATCACGGTCATAGAAAGAACAGCTGCTGCACGATTGTATGCAACACGATCCGGCGAGCGTGTTTTATGAGCGTTTCCCAGAACTTTCATTACGAGTTTCTAAGGCGAACCTAGTCGCACCAGTCCAGAAGCACAATCAGAGGCCGGCCCCGTTCTGCTCTCGCGGAAAGTGACCGTAATGGGCTGTTCCACTGGCGGCGCCAACACCGAGCCCTGCACGGAAAAGCCGACATTGCATGCCCATACCGGGCGGAGAGGGTGCCCCAGGCAGCGGCCGCCGCGTGCCGCTGCACCCCCCAGAGGGGGTGGGTGGAGGGGGGGGGGCTCCCGTTCGCCGTAAGCCAGGTGGCTCCAGCACACCTCCAGTAAGCACTGAGTCATGCCTTGGAACACTGGGCGCCGATGGTCGGCTAAATTCCACTACGCTATTCGTCTCAATGCGCACACTAATTGGGCGGGAATAAGAGTCACAGCTGTAAACAGGTGTCCAGGCAGGCTCGGAAGGGGAGAGAGACAATGCAGAAAACAGCCCGGTTCATCCTGCTTCAGCTGTTGTACAAGCTGTGCCAGCTACACAGTTTATTGGAGGAATTCCCCGAGACATGTTCTGGACTGGCGAAGTGTATGACGCATGTCTGGAGGATGCTAATTGCTGCCTTCTATCGACAAACGGTCTAAGGAGGTGGGATGTCCACATTCCTAATTCATATATGGGATCGCTCCTGAGTAATATGAGACTGTCACTGAACGATACCACGCAAACATATTTTACCAGCCGACTAAAATAGGCTGGGGATGGTTTGTGATTTATTGTCGAGTTCGTCTGACAAAACTGCACCACGAATTACACATACGGACTTGGTTGTCGCCTATTTTTGGATTCCCTCAATTTATATATGTGGTACAAACCCTACCAATCCCACACCTAAATGACGCAAACCGCACCGCTTCGTCATTTCCGAACCATGTTTCCACCACGGGCCGCCGATTCTTTGTCGGCTGGTGTCGAGTTTATCGTGTCGAATTTCTCCACAACACCGATCTGTACTTGTGTGCAGCCTTCACACCAAACCATAAGCTGCAAATCGTCTTTTCGATCACGTATAGCGTGCGCGAGCGGCACGTCCATGGGGAAGGGAGGGAGGGGAAGTGTGTTCGATTACCGCCGCCGACCTGGACTGACGTAGCTAACGCGCACAGGACGAACCGGCCCCATCCGTCACCAAAACCGCCCACCGCGATCATAGCCAACCACCGCGCGACAGCCGGCCTGAATCTGGAATCCGATGGTTTTACGATTATTTACATGTCATGCAAAAACGCTCGGCTCCGATGGAAGAGTGATTGAGAGGCATTTCGGTCCTTACCAATTAGGAATAAGCGGATCAGTCAGCGAATGACGCGGTATCGAGCGATCGGCTTAGGGTCGCGTGTGATTGAAGGCAGCCGTATTGTCTTCTGTCTCCTCCGTCGACCAAATCGGGCTAAGCCGCTGAGGTATTTGTTTCGTGATTCGCCCGTATGGTCTAATGGTCGAGCGCGCCGCGGAGGGTCGCAGAGACTGAGTTGTGGGCCGGATCTGGGCGAGGAGGTCTGTCTGTCTCCGGGCGGCGGACCGGGCTGTGTCAGCTCCGGCCGCCGTCCTCTCGCACCGCGTCGCGGGCCGTGCCATGTACGGACGGAGGCACGCGATCGGCTCCAACCGGAGCCTGTGACAGCCCCGCCCGGCGTCCGGCTGTCGTCCCGGGGGACCCGTCACCGTCGCGTTCCCACGGCCTCCCGGCAGCAGGCGCGGCGGCGCTTTCTCGCAGATTACGGCGACTGGTAGAAACCGCAGCTGGGGGCGCCGCCGGGCTGCCTCAGCCGCTGTCGCCACCACGGTCCCCGCTGTCTCCCCGCCGCGATCACGAGACTTTGTCTCCATCGCCACGCCGCATCGACAGAGATCACGCGTGTCGAACTCGACTGCCGACCGGCCTCCGCGGCGTGCCGACCTCACGTCGCTAGCATTCTTTGTGCGATTTATGGAGCTCGTTTCGGGTTTGTGGGTTCGGAAAGTGAAATCTTGCCATTACGATGACGACAGTAGTTTCACAGCGAGCGGGCACACGACGTGCTCACGCACTGTGACCGGCAGGTGCGGGCCGAGGCCAGATCCGAGACGGGGTTTTACTGTTCTCCGGACATCGGACTTGATCAGAAGAGCAAACATAACTGCCTTTGTGAAAGCGTATCAGCTCTCGTAAAGAGTCAATCTTTAGCATGTGTCATTAAACAAAAAATTTATTTGGTTGTTGCAATCATGGAAACGTCTTAAGTTTATTTGAAGGCACGTCTTAGATTACCCGTTCAGTGAAGCAAAGGTGTGAATGTCTGAAGACTGAAGCAGCCCGGACCCAGACATTTGCTTTAACCGAAGTTTCCACTCCATTTGTGCATTGGTTCTGGCGGCGCGGGTCGATCAGTCTCGATGAACACATCGCTCCGATCGGCTCCACTCATGATCTCGGCCCTCGAGTCACCTCTCGTGACTCTGACTCACGCCCGCTCCGGGCTCGGCCACTCCGCAGTAGTCGGGCCGAGTTTAGCGGACCGGACATAGCGCTGGGTGCGGGGGCGACCGAGCCCCGGTCCTCGCTGCGTTGTGCCGGCCCACGCGGATCTTCACACACACACCCGACCGATTTACCGGCAGCTGACGCTCACGCGCCCAAAGATTTATGATGTTTTCAGCAAATACCCCCGTCATACGGTGTATCAACTTGCTATTCACTTGTCAGTGGGCGTTCGTTAGTCGTGCCATCAAAATTCTGGCCATGCCGCTGACACGATGGCTGTCTGTTATGACTAGGCAGATCGGATGTTATTTCTAGCCTCATCCCACCCACGAAGGCTATTCGCCATTCACAATGCACGGGTGTCACTGGCGGCGCCTCTCGTGTGCCGAGTCTGGACGGCAGCGGGGCTGGAGGGGATCGGGTGACTGTCAGGAACAGGTGGGTGGGGTTCGACACCCGTCCTGAAGTCACAGTCCCCTGTCCCCGGACCCGCCGTGAGCTCATGAGGAAAACGGCGAAACGAGACTGTACACTACATCCGCACTGAAGACGGAAAAATCGAACGGTGAGCTAACTCCTTGGACAATAGCAGCGCGGCGCAATACACTTAGCCTTCTGTCCACCGGACATGCCGAATTGTTTTGCTGCTCAGTTCATTGACGGTTTGCGGTCATATCACGTCACCCATCGTTAGCAGTGCATCCGCTTTCAAAAAGCAAACCTGCTTGTGAACGTCGTCAAAGCTCGGCCAGTTAGCAACCTCAATGCTAGTGATACGACTCCTTCACGGCTAGTGGTTTCGCCGTACATGGCCATGCACAATCTTAATGTTGTTTTTGCATGCTGAAATGGCTTGATTCAACAACAATCGTGCTTAGATCTTCATGAATTGTTGGCGATGGCGTGTCTTTTCAGCCAGTGTAACGCCGCACCTGTTCCTCTCTAAGTCAAATGCGGTGTATGTAAATTGTTTCGACAGCTACATTTAGGCATTATCGCTCGTAGCCAAAGTGGTTCCAAAAAGCTTGCATCATACCGGAATGTGTGGGCTGCTAAAAAGAGAACCGCACCTGTTAGGACACATGTAACTGCCCTACAAAAAGGCTCTGTTCATGTTATCCACCTGGCAATGAGCGGTCAGCTTTTGATTTTCAATTCGATGACGATGGTTTAATGTGCCGTGGAACGCCATATAAATGTGCATTATATTTCAGCGGCGCATTGCTGCACGTAAAGCGGCGGCATGCAACGTCAACATGATGAACTGAAGATGGTATACATCTCAATAATGGCTGGGGGTTGCGGTCGGCACATCATGACGGCCATCTGAGGCCGTCAGGGGCGGGTATACACCGCGCAGTTATCTATAGGATCCTGTTCACACCACAGCCTGCTGAATGGCCATACAGACGAACACAGCCGGCCCGATCCGGCCGCAATACACTGCTGGCCCGGCTTCAATGAAGCGGGTCTTTAGCATACTGCTGAGTCACATTGGTATGCAGAGGGGATGCTGGCGGCGGTGCAGCCACCTCGGAGCCACCTGGGAACTCCGCGGTCCGCTCGGAGACACCTGGGCGCAAAGTAACGCCGGCGTCCGCGCCCCGAGGCGGCCTGGCTGACCCCTCGCAGCCGCAGCAGTGGCGCGGGAAAACCGGCGGCCCGAACGGCAACATGAGAGCCTTACTTCAAGAAACTACCCGATAAGCAAGAAACAAGAAGTATTCATCGAAAGCAATGTGCGATCTCATTCACTGGCATCTATTTCATGCATCTCTGCCGGATGTCCTCGATCGTTTGCCTCCTAATCACGGTATCCACGAGTGGTGCACCTCGCGGTGACCTCGGTGACACGGACGGGTGGGCCGGCCGGCCCGACAGCCGCCGGGGCGGTCTCCAAGGCGTCGCCACTGATGTATTCCATGTCGGGACGCCAATCTGCACGCCGTTTTGGCAAAGTCCGGTCCGCGCCGCGGCGGTTTGGCTGCGGGCCTTCGAGGGTTGTTGGGGGACCACCGGACGAGGGTGTATTAGCAGCTGCCGGCCTGATTTCGAGGGGAGGAGCGCCACCATTGAGGGCTGCTGATCTCTCGCCAATGGATGTCCGTGTGTGGCGGCGTTCGTCCCGGCAGCGGTGCTGAATTTGGCACGGTTTGACGGTTTGAGGACTCTGACGATGGATAGATGGCTCGCAATGAATGCTGCAGAGAGTATGCAGCTTGTCGCATCTGTCAGACGACACTACCATTTGTAAGCGGGCGGATGGATTTAGCATAATGCCATTCCGTTTGCGGATCGAGCGCAGAGATGTCCGTGTTCGCCATTAGTGTAGACAAAAGAGTTTCCCTCGTACGTCGGCCGCTGTGACAGGGCCGACAGCCCGGCCTGTCCGGACGCAGCACCGTGGGCCAATCAAGATCGCTGCCCCCGCTACCTTCACTGTCCCTGCTGCTGCTGCGGCGGCACTTCTCCAGGACTTACAGCCGCGAGATGCGACAAGCTGATGTGACATCAGGTGTGACGTGGGCTCTGATCCACGAGTCACGAGTCGGGCTGACGCCACAGTCGCCGACCTCAGCTCACGCCGGATCGGTTCGAACAGCACCGGTGTTTTCCCGGGCTGGTGTGTTTCGTGGTCTGCACAGCTGCGGCAGGCACAAGGTTGTACCGATGCAGAGAGATTGGCTGTCAGCCGCCGAGGGAGGGGGAAAACTCGCGCTGCACGACCGTCCAGTTATCGCACGGATCACGATCAGAGAAACAGCTTGGCACGGCCGAGACGTTTGTGATGAACGATTACGCGGAAAAGACAAACTTTGAATGTAGTTGCCTGGCCGACTGCCCAACAAGGAGCTGCGCCTGATGGCGCGCATGGAAGGGCCAACCATAACTCCCACCATACAGAGCTAGCCTGCCTTGCTGGGGTCAGCAAGGCTGACAATGCGAATACCATTGTTGGCTACCTCTCAGCTGCATCAGTTACCGGACATGGTTAAACAAGGCGCTTGTCTCGCTGTTCGTGCTTTGACTAGGACAATTGAGATAGCCTTCTTGGATTGCGGAATCGGTCGTATCTTACTCAACCTGCCTCTGGGCTTGACATTTTATCGACTCTTTATGTCTTGATTCCGAATGCCAATGGTAATATACAAAGCTCGCTATGAATAAATCAGCCCCCACTTAGTTAGCTATTTGATGGACTGATATGAACCAATCACGATGGTTTGATAGACCGTCGCCGACTTATCAGGTCCACCGACGCGATACCGCCTCGGCTTGGCTCACTGGACGCTCGCCTGTGGGTTGGAACCACACCTGTGGTTTTCCCGTCTCCCACCCTCTCTCTCTCTCTCTCTCTCTCTCTCTCTCTCTCTCTCTCTTTCTTCCCAAACTCTCCCTGTCGTCCACAAACAACAGGAGATACTGTTAACACCGCACATATGTCAACACCTGATCGGATCCCGGCAGCTCCAGCCACCGTACTCACCCTATCACAACAAAGCGATGTTACCCCCCCCCCCCCTCCGTTGCTATGTCGTCCTTGCGTTAGAGAGGGTACGCCCTGCAGCAGGCACGCCGACACCACCATACAGCCATCTTCGCCACTGCCGGCGCGTCCGGCGCTTGATATGACCATATTGGGCACGTCAGGGCCACGGGCCGCCTGTTTACAATAAATCTATTTGGCATCGGCCGGTGCACGCCCTGCGTTTACTGGCGCTGGTGGGCGGTGACGGTCGGACGGACACGGCCCGCCCTCGCGGGTGAGGCTGAGCTGTCGAGCCTCAGCTGGCCGTTTCTCCGCAGTAGATCTATGTCGGAACTCGGACAGTGAATCTGGAGCTGGGCTCCAGCCCCTGTCGACCTCAGGTCACGACACGAGGTCAGGCTGTGACCCGGCAGCACGGCTCTGCTCGGGTTAATCCACTGCACTCGCGGCTCTGCAGCGTGCGGCGCGGCTCGCAGCCCTCAGCCGCCGAGGCCGAGACGGTCCGGCGCGCTCATCGCCTTGTTGTGATAGCCGCTCCGATAGCGGGGGCGCGGGCGGCGTTAGCCTTTTACGGCGCGCGCGCAGGGCGCAACTCGGCGCCACCGCGGGGCGCCCAGCGGGGGTACATTAATTGCTGGCCGGCGATGGATGGCCGGTGGCGGCACGCCCGCCCGGCGCATTGTTAGCGAGTACCCGAGCTCCGTGTAACGTCACGTCTCCGCGCCGGCCGCCCGCTGCGAATGGTACGTGACGCCAGTTGGCGAGCCGGCACACAGGAACAGTGACTTAACTGGGCGACAGATGGAGCGAACGGGGCAGCAGATGTTGAGCGAACGGTAATGGCTGCAATGATATGTGCAGTGCGACTAATGCATATTGCATATCTTAGGTACCATTGGCGTCCACTCGTGTTATGTCGTAATGAACGCTTTCGGAGCACAAGGTCGTGGGGCTGATAGTAATTGAATTCATCACACGTCACCGGACAAATGGAAATAATTTAAGCTGGCTGTGAAGAGCATGATGTCGGCAAACAATTCGCTGAAAGCTTCTGGAAATAAGCCATTCAAAGCGCCTGGCCCGGCGTTTGATCTCGCCCACAAATATCCCGTCCTGTCATGTCCAATCATCCCGTGAGCGCTTCTCCACATTCCGCACTGCAGGCTCCCCTGGGCGCCTGCATGACTCGAGTGCTGACTCCGACTATTGCAGCGACTCCCCGGGTGGCTGCGGCCCAGTGTGAGTGAGCAGCTAACCAAACAGCGTCTGATGGCCCGGCGGGCGGCGGCCCCCGCCGCGCGACCAAATTACACCGCCATATTTACCCGCTCCCCGTCCGAGCCACTGCTGCGGAGGACGAGTGGCAGCCGGGAAGGGATTCGACGGACCCATCGTAGGGTCGACCTGATTCTTGAATTTCTAACTTTTCTTCATCATACAACAAACATGCCCGAAAACACTGAATCTTTCGGAGCTTCCAAATTATCCCAAGGAGGTTGCATACGAATTACGAACGTTTCAAACTTTGCAGGGGAGCTTCACGCATTCAGTGCTGGAATGGCATGTTTTCTTCTGAAATGCGCCGTAGCATTAACCACATTTTTAGTGTAACTCAACCCCTTCATCTTCACCCTAGTTTCAGCATCTCTCCCCTGTCCAAACACCCATCTCCCTGTCATCTCCCCAGTGCAGTCTGTTGGCCGTTTTTACCCTCTCCCTCCGTGAGCGGTATCGGGTGACCTCGGGGGGAGGGCGGCGGGTCGTGCAGCTGCCGGCGCCACTGATGTCCCGGGCAGCTGGTGAGGCGTGTCGCGATGTCCGGCTCCGATAGCCCGGTTCGACTGGGTGTCCGGGAATTTGTCTCGACCCGGTCACAGCAGCGCTCGGCGGCAGGTGCCACATTCCGTCCGGACCGATAGCCGTACGGGGAGAGGCCGGGCGCGCACCTGACCCGCTGCTCCCGACCGGCACCGGCCAGGGGCACACGGCCAGAGCCCAGAGCCCAGAGCACAGCTTCAGAGGAAAACAGAGGACACCGAACCATGTAGCCCGCAGCGCAGTAATGAGCGCAGTTAAAAGAGCGAAGACACAGAGCACAGCTCTGGAAACACAGCTTGAGAGCATCCTTTCGCAGCAAGTCCTTCTGGAGCACTACGGGAGACGTAGTGGCCATAAAGACGCGGCCGTGCTTCAGATCAGAGTTCCGTGCTCCAGAACAGAGGTCGTGGTGTGAAAGCGGCTAAGCTCATTCAGCCCCCAGTCGTCTGCATTTCTTAGAGGCGACGATGTAAATCCACCCTCCTCAGTGTTTTCATTAAGCTGCAAATATAACAAGCTTACCAGACACAAAGACACTAATTTAATTCGCATTTTTCCAGGGCAGATGATCCAGTCTCGCGTGCGGCGGAGCTACGACGCTGCTCTAATCTCGCACCAGTCGGCCGCACGCTAATCCCCCTGGGGCCAGGTGCTTTCTAAGGCGACTGGATTTTCGCAGATCTACCATATATGTAAACATCCACTCATGGAGAGCAAGCTTATCGCATGCATTACGTCAAACCTGTACCAAATGCATCTCAAGCCTCATCAATGATGTCACCATCCATTTTCATCAGCCATTAATCAATGAAGTCATTACAAACAGGTTTTCTACCTGCAACCTCGCCCAGCCATGTAACCTTGCAGATCCAGCTTAGGGAGATTAACCTGAGATCACTCGGACTAATAACAAATATCAGGCGGACCGCCCACCGCGAGGTCGTGCGGACTGCGGTCCGCCCGTGCCGCCGCGCCCCCTGCTGTGGTAGTGACCTCAGCGATCAGTCCAGACGCCCGGGCCATTTTCCAGTGGTGACATCAGTGCCCCGCCGGCCAACTCAGTCCGCTCCGATCGAGAATCAGACGTGGGACGGGCTGGCCTGCCGTGATTCGAGCGGGTTAGGCAAGGCAGAGGCTGTGCACCGGCAGGTGATTTTGCCGAGGTAAGGTGAAACCTGAGGTGGTAAATGCAAAAATATGCCCCTGGTAAATGCAAAAATATGTCCCTATTGACACTCTGCATCACAATTTCCATAGTCCCTAATCCATTTTTGCCCCTTACCGGCTCCCTTCTAAGATCTACCGCGGCCCACGCCAGCCACTCGCGCCCAGCCTCTCCCGGCTCGTGCGCTACACATCTCCCCATGAACATGCGCTGAGCCTCCGCCGCGCCGGGCCGAGAGGAGATCAGGGGAGTCCGCCCGGCCGTGCCGAGCCGTCTCTCCATCTAATCCGTCCGCGTCGCCGCCGAGAACCTGACGTAACTCGTCGGTCACACGTGACACGGCGTTCATGAGTGCGGACCTGTCTGTCCGGGTAGGAGGCGGTGTACCTTGCAGCGTGACCGGATGGGGATGCATGGCGCGCCGTCGGTAGAGAGATGGGTCGGCCGGAACGGTTGGAACGATAGGGTGACAGGGGGCAGGGAGGGAGGAGACAGGTGGGTGGAGCACTGGAGAGACAGGCGACGCGCGCCAGGAGATGGAAAGTGAGAGGAACAGGTGGGGTTTGAGAGAAGGGAGATTGGAGGTATTGCGATACGACCTGAGTGTAAAAACGGAATCGAAGTCTTGCAGTTTGCTCATCTCCCGAGGGCAGGCCAAAGAAAGTAGATATAATCGGGGGTAAAGGGAAAAGAAGGAAAAGAAGGGTGATATGGCAGTGCATAAAGAGGCATAAATGACCACGATTACTCAGGGTTTCAATGGCTTGTGATTTTGGCAAATGACCTTGCCCCAGCCGGGATCGGCATTGTTCTCAGTGGGAAGCGGCGCACGTCGGAGCGACCTGCGGAGAACTACGCCAGCTAAACTGTGGGACGTAGAGCACGCCCAGGCCATGTGATCATGAGCACGTCCAAAGCATTAGTTCATATAGCACGTCAGAATCAGTGGGCCGTGAGCACGCCCAGAGCACGCCAGGTGCACCGGGCGGTATGCCGTGGCCCTCGCCGGCGACCGACCGGTATGGCGGACCGATTTTTGGGCGCCGACTGCCATAAGTGGCATAGGAGTGCCCTGTCGAGAACTCCACCTAATCCTGACGGCATTTGGATGGGCCAGATAGAGGCGACGCCGTCCGCCGCCCTCCCGAGGCTGCAGTGACTGGTTAGCGCGGCTCGCCCCCGTATGGTATGTCGGGTCACCGGGGGGAGAGGAGAGGTCAAACAGGTCACACCGCAGGGGTCAGCCGAGAGGCACGGGTGGTAGACAATAATTGCCGGTTAGTGGTGGTCATTAGAAAACGAACACGAGTTGATGCTGATTGAGAACCGTGCGATGATAGTTATCCGTCGATATAGAGTGTTAAACGCCGGAATTGAAACGTGACTTGCACCAACCAGGCGAAGCGTGAATAACGACCACACACCGGTCGGTTCTTTGTCAAATCCGACTCGGTAGACGCACGTTACTAATGTTGACCTATGGCTTGCCAAACATCCATATGTGCTCACTGTTCAGCTACCATTCTTTGTACTCGAGTTCATTGCCCCGTTATGCACGCGCGCACGGTCTGTTCGTCCGGAGCCGGTGGTGCAGAGGCTCCCGAACCCGCCCGTGCCGTGCTGAGCTGAGCTGAGCTTTCAGCACCTGCTGGCAGATGGTATCAGCGGCGCTGCCAGTCGCGGCTCTTAGGCCTCGTTCTGCCGGCGATCCGCCGCCGATAGCGCCGCTCTGCCGTACAGCTGGCGGCCGCGGAAAGTCTGCCGATCGCTGCCCGCCGTCTGGCGCAGATTAGGAAAGAAATCAGTGGGGGAGATTCGGCAGGAGATCGGCCCGCCATGGCAGGAGGCCGACATCTGTGGCAAATTAGAGCGCCTCTCTCTCTCTCTCTCTCTCTCTCTCTCTCTCTCTCTCTCTCTCTCTCTCCCGCCTCTAGCTCACTACACCGCCCCAGCTGCCCTCAGAAGCTCCTTCATTCACCACCCCCGCTGTCGTCCATAGCTCACCTCACCTCACCTCACCTCATACACCGCCCCAGCCACCACAGGGACCTACCGCACTCCCCCAGCTGCTGACGAGGCTCCAACACTCCCCAGGTGCCTCCGAGGCCCGCCGCCCCAGCTCGCTACACTCCCCCAGCTACCACGGGGACTCGTACACGGTCCCAGCTGCCGCGGGGAGGCGCGCCGCCCATCGGAATGCCGCCGATGACGTCTGTGGGCCGGCGCTTATGGTCTATCGGCGGCGGCACCTCCCCAAATGTCGCCGACCGACACAGAGATGGACCGGCCGTTAGCCGTTCCAATACGGCCAACAGCCGCCAAAGCCGGCGGCGCGGCACGCAATCCGTGTCGCTTGACCGGGCCCCCAGCCATTCGGAAACCGGCCCGGCCGCGCCGCGCTCAGAGGCGGCCGGCGACCGGCAATGCAGGCGATAAAAACGCCGCAATTTTGTTATTAGATAAATTCATACCATGTTTGCAACTGAAGACGGATTAAGCGCTTGTATCGGTGACTGTTTATGCAGCGGCATCGTCGAAAATCCTACAATGATCGAGGTAGTTGAAGATTTTTCATGCAATATGGCTATAATCTGGTCTTAAATGGTGTTGGGAGATGCTATGGATTTTTCTGTAGATTGTTTTCGTTCGATTCATTGCTGCGGTTGACGTGCAGCCAGGGAGACATTATCGTTGAAATATGGACATCGGACACTGCCTAACGTTAGTGGCTATTTATTACACTGGCACTGCAGGTGTGGGTCCAACAATGATTATCTCAGCGTGCTGCCAGGGTGATCGTGCACGTGCACACGAGCTAGCCATAGGCTGATGATAACTTTTGCATGCTATGTTTATTGAAAACCACCAACAATCACAAATGTCAGCACACTAGCAGACAGAGTGAAACTCACATTGCTTTATGTATGTTTCATATTTAGAGGCAGCCCGGTGCCGAGTAACTCTGCCCCCAGCCTCCGCTCCCATCACGGACCTCATCTCCATTCTGCGGCTCCTCCCATGTCACGAACGCTCCGTATCCCCGTGTATCACCGTCCGTGTCTGTCTCCGCCGACCGCGCGCGATGTCCCAATCTGCCGCCTCTCCGGGCCGCGCCGCGCCCACTTTCAATAAATTAGCATAGACAATGGATGCTCCGGCACCGGTCGCACGGTGCGTGTTGGTCCCAGCTGTGTGGGGATCCGAGGGACGATTCGTATGCGCCGCGCCGGCCGACGTTCAGTCATGGGAGCATGTCGGATGGACCGGCGCGGCGGTACGGCGGTGGGTGAGCGGTCCGGCGCTGTGGCACAGAGGCCGGATATGTGTCACTAGGTAATGGAGTGACAGGCGACTGGCGGTTGACGTCGTGGGAAACTGAAGGTGCGATAGTGGGATTGTGATTGGATGTTGCGTCATCATTCGCTCGGGTGCCAATGTGCGATTTTCCATGGAAGGAACCAACTTTTATTAGTTTACGCATGCCTAGCATTGAATAAATATATTTGGAAAGCGGAGGAACGTTTTCGTTAATTGCTATCCAACTGTAAGCACAACATAAACAGCATAAGCCAAAAGCATGTCATCTATGCAATCGGGGAACATCTAGCATGCTAATCCAATTAAATGACAATTTTTCATCAGTCGCTCACATCAAATCAGCTTGGCATCACGATGTGGTCTCTTTGCGCCAAGCGCCGATCGTAAACCACCACATCATTTGTCGCCACCGTCGCTACTGGCCTCTTTCGCGCAGTTTATCGTGACCGGATGGTGGTCCCGTGAATGGCCACCTCGATGACAGCGCCGTTCGTCCATTAAACCAGGTGCCACGGCGCTGGCAGGGGCCGCAGCGACTGCCCACTGTTCTCCATGTGTCAGCAACTATACACAGACAGCCAACACCATATAGGGAGCGCGTCATCTTGTCGCGTTGACTGACGGCCCGGTTTTGAGGGTCGCTAATCGGCTTTGAGTCTGCGCCCGGCGGGCTCGTCTGCTCACCATGTCCGGTTGCATGACGCTCGTCATGAGATGGCCGGCAGACAGGACAGGACAGGACAGGACAGGACAGGACAGGACAGGACAGGACAGGACAGGACAGGACGGGACACAGAACAGGACGGGACAGGACAGGACATGACAGGTGGCAGCAGAGTAGGATGGGTGGGTATGGCCGGGGGTACGGCAGCCCCGCTGCCTGTCGTTCCCTGCCTGTCCAACAGCGCGCGCGGTCGTTCCCAGTCTGTCCAACAGTGCGCGCGGTCGTTCCCTGTCTGTCCAACAGTGCGCGCCGTCGGCCAGTTTGGAGCCGCAGCGCCCGCCCGGCAGTCCATTCGAGTAGACTGTGCGGGCTAGTTTGGTCACAGCTCGTGACCTGGAGGTCATTTAAATTCATCGACCTCCTTATTTGTCAAACGGATTTGACGTCAGCCGTAAGTCTTTTGTGGACGTCCAAAGACTTAAAACGTTCAAGTAAAAATGTGTACAAGTCGTTAGCTCGTTTGAAAAGTGTCCTGAAGTGGCTGTTAGCAGACGCGGCTGGACGGGCTCGACGTGAGTCAGCGATGGCGACTCGCCGACAGCCAAACAGAGTCACCGTAAGGCAAACACAGCCACGCAGATGATCCCAGGATGGAGTCATCTATAACGCCACCGGCTCCCCGCTGTTTCGACACCATAACTACCGAGGTCCGCAGCGAACCGAGCCGCTGGCCACTCTCAGCATACCTACGCATCGATCTCCATGACATTTACCGATCGCAGAGGCGGCATTTCTCGTGTACTGCCACCGGTGCCGTCCGGTCCGCAGCTGGCACCGGCGCCTCCCACGGTGCCGCGACGCCATGGACCGCCGGCCCGGCGACGGCGTGCGGTCTGCACGGCCGGCGGACAGTTCTGCTGAACAGGGGCGGATTCAGGCGAAAGGCGGATCTGAAATATGTCTGGAGATTTGATTTATGGTGACATGCTGAGGGCTGGGCAGAGCATGACGAGCAAAAAGCGAGAAAAGTGTAGATGTCAGGTTGGTTCCACTATTCTATTTGAAATGTTTACTGCCTGCTTATTACTCGTTGATTGAACGACCGACATCCTTTCAGGCTCATGGCAGCAGGGCATTATCATACGCCTCACCCAGCATACCTAGCCGGTCTTGCATGCCTGTCCAGGACTAGCAGGTAGATAGATAATCTGTCCTAAGTCCAAACGTTGTCCTGCTACTTCTGACTGATCATGCGCCAATGCATTATCGCACGCGTAATCTCGCATGCCTATCCAGCGTGGAGACTTTGTTCGCTTCCCGGACACCAGGAGACTTATGACCGCTACCATGGACACTGCAGAGTAATGGTGCACCCCTCAGCACCATCGCTCAGCGCCGTGAGACCGCCGGTCCAACCCCACATCCAGCCATCTGAGTCGGCCCTTTTGCGGCACACTGCAGCCGAGCGCGGAGCAGCCCGTTGGCCATTTTTACGCCGGCCGCGCCATAGCCATGTCCGCGTTTGACCTTATACGGCGCGCACCATTGCCGAATCGGCTCAATTCGAGTTAAGCCGCGTGATAAATGTCTGGCGAACATGCTGGCGCGGCGGTCGGACCGCGTGGCCGGCCTGTGGTATGTCGATGGCCCACTTAGGGGCGCGCCGCGCCGGTCGCACCTTCCCCCAGCGAATCGATCCGTGTTTGATTGGCCCGGTATGATCTCACCGACGACTGTAGAGTACCGGGCGTCGTCAGCCAGTCATGCAAAGGGCACCGGTGGCCGAGGCACGGACCGCCAGGGGGTGGCCCGGCGCTCCCAACGAGCCCTGTCCGCGGCATGCAGAGACAACCATCACCTGTGGCCCAAAACCCAAACAGCGACCGGCTGGCAATGCGGGGGATTCTACGGGAAATATCTGATAATCAGGCATGCAACTTTTTCTCCAACTGGTAACCGGCACCACATCAGCATGAAACTGAAAAAATGACGTTTACTGACTGGTGCAATATGCCGACAAATTACCACCATTTAGCGGCCATTCAAAGCCAGCGCGTCATCCGAATGCTATGCCGCCGGAAACTTACGATTCACAAGAGACGGTGGCGTCACCGTCCCGCCAATTTGTCACGGGCATGGAGATAGAAAATGATACATTGCAGTCTGATATGGTATTTACGCATCACATTCATTTTATGAGTGTACACGTATCAATAGTTTGTTCATGCCTCACTTTACCCCTGACTGCATCACCATTCCTACCATTAGCCAAGGTGCATGTGTAGCTGACGCGCTCTTCGCCCCCTTTTGTGATTTCAGCTCTTCGATGAAGGGCTACTCGCAGAAGAACTACCACATCGGCGACGGGACGCTGTACAGCGTCATGATCCCGCACCAGACCAAGCAGGTGGCGAGGACGTACCGAGGGTCGACGCCCGGCCGCGGCAGGGGAAGGTGAGAAAAGAAAAGCTGCATGCCACGGCGCTCCGACCGCACCAGGCGCGCACACTCACACTACGCTGGAGAGGCGAAAGGGTGGAAGGAGGGTCACTTTGGTAGGAGGTAGGGATATCAGAAGTGAGGCGAAACATCGCAGCAGGTTGCTGGTGCTTGTGGCAAGTAAGGCAAACGATAGCACATGCAAAAAGTAAGCTATCACAAAGAAAGATATAGTGATACATTTGAAGGTCATGTAGCCCTTTTATTTAATTTGTAGCCAGATATAAGTGAACTTCAAAGACCAAGGTGTGCCTCTAACTGTGTACAAGTACGGGAAACACACCCAGATGAGTAAAGATACATTCACAGAAAATGATAGCGATAGGCGTTCTACTTATGTTCTTACGTACGCCTACCTTGTAAACCGATCCCAGAAAGATCGCTCATCATTTTGTTGTTCTTGGCGGAGATCAAGATGAAGATATGATAGCTAGCGATTACAAAGAACAGGTATTACGAAAGAGGAAACACTGAGAATGAATCATTCCAGCTTTTTGCACTTACATACGGTGGTGCGGGAGTGAGCATCGTACCATCACTAAGTCATGGTTTACAACGCGGGACAGCTGACGGCGGGACCGTTTGTATTCCCGTTTCAAATATAAGCTCCATCACTGACAGATCGCCGTTACAAAACGCACCGACCTGATGCGCACGGACGGCAGCTCCAGCTCCAGTGTTGAGCATGCAGAACCTGTTTGTGGCCGTCGCACCGAAGTGGTCTCAGCCTTGCGCGCCGCACGTGCAGATGCCATCCATTCCATACCCGTCCGCCGCTGGAATTCGCACAGCGAACAGTTCCCACGGCCTAACCCGTCAGCTGGGGGGGGGGGGGGGGGCGACAGCACGCGGAGCACCTGCAGTGAGTACAGGCCGGGGTCGGGTCGGAGGGAGCCCCTCACACCACCTCGGGCCAGTGTCAGCTGCGCTGCAATACCTCGGCCAGGGGAGCCAGGTAATGTAGTCACAAGCCGAGGCATTCACGCACATCCTGTCAGCTCGAGTTCCATCAGGATGTGCCTTCCGTCACCTCACATGTGACAGGCGCCAGTCGCATTCGGTTACACGGCCCAAAATAGAGCCGCTTTCGGCTCCTTTCCGGGAGAGCTTGGCGCCCAGCCGCCCAGCGTGCCCGGGGTGGGGCGAGGCGGCGGCACGTCGGGGAGGGCCCTCTTACCGCGGCGCCGCATCGCGTGTTATTTTGGCACGTACCCCACCGGAGGACGCCTCCAAAACTGGAGTGCCGCGCCGTGCGCTCTCTCTGGAGAGACAGAGAGGAGGCGCGGATCACGGAGACGGCCGAGCAGCCATCGCCAGCCGGCGTGCAGCTAAAATAGCCGGGTCGTGCCGAGACGAAGGACGGGCGCCTGGCCTGGTCCTCCCCTCGGCGAGCTCCGCCCACGTGGGAACCGGACGGAAGCCGGCGGCGACAGCCGCATACCTTGGGATAGTTTTGGAGCCGCGCGCGCCGTCACAGCACTCTGGATGGATTTCCTTCCATGAGCGGACGTTTTCCGGTCGGCACAGTGCATTGTTGCACGAAAGCGGTCCACGCAGCCGGAGGAAAACCTGCAGACTCATGAATGGTGGCGAGGCTACGAGCCAGACCGCTGGCCTTCGGATTCTCGATGAATTATGAATGAACATGGTATGACGTTTGGTACCAATCACAACCTGACAGGTTATTAATCTGTACAGCGACCTATATATGATCGCCAGTATTAACATGTTCATTCACAACCAGCCCACAAAAGGACTTCAGCGACAAATCGGTTTGTTTCAATTCGACGATATACCTACCAGGAAATTCATTCTCAAATGCTGACAGCGTTGTTAGCAAATGTCAACAAAGCCTACAATACAGCCGAACCAAACAACATAACCAGCTACTCGATTAGTCGTCAGCTGTTGACGGTTCCGGGAACTCACTCTGCTCAATATATCCCCCGTCGATTTCCATCGCCGATATTCATAAAACCCGTCACTGGGTGTCCCCCGCCCCCAGCACCAGCCTGATCTGATTCAAAGCACGAGTAGCTCCGACTGTCGAGGTTACCAGAGTTGCGGACGGCCCAGGTGCAGCCCCCCGGTATACCGCAGCCACACACCGGACGTTCCAGGGGCGCCACTCACCGCCGCCTCGCCCCCGCAACCGCGCCAACATCGCCGCAACTGATCGGCTTCTGTCCTTATAGAGCGGAACGATTCACCCAGGGCATATTTTAACATACTGACTGCGTCCCATTTTGGGACGCAGCCCCCTGCCTTTGGGACGTAGCCCTCGCAAAATTTGGACCACTGCGTCCCACACTGAAATGCCACGGTTTCAGCCGAAAAGTGCGAGCAAAAATAAGTAACATGCCTCGGTCTTATACTGTGTAAAAGATGTAGGCTTTCCGATTGCTTTGTGCCCTGATTTACTATGTACCTAAGCACATACATGCCCTCTCCAGTCCTTGTGCCCTGCCCTACCCTTGGTCATACACCTTATTATGTTCTTCCCTATGTACTATACCCCTAGGATATGTGCCCTGCCCAGTGCCCTGTCCTTAGGTCTTGTACCTTGCCCTGCCGTTTCTTCAGGCCCTGTGCCCTGCTCTGCATTCAGGCCCTGTGCCCCGCTCTGCCCTGCCCTCAAACACGATACTTTATATATTCTGCCTGGAAATTTGATGCGCTGCCTTCCCGTCTTTTGGCCCCGTGCCCTGCCCTACCCTAGTTTGGGGCCCCTGCCCTTCTCTGCCCTCAAGCCTTGTGACACGTCCTGCCATCAGACCCCGTGCCGCTGCCTTGTCTTCAGGTACTGTGCCCTGCCCTGCCATCAGGCCTTGTGCCTTACCATGTCCTCATGCCCCGGCCCCGCGCCCATCCTCGAGCCTAATGCCTTGCCCTGCCTCAGGCCCTGTCCTGTCATGTTCTGCTTCCAGGCCTCATGTGCATTGCCCTGCCCTTAGACCCTGTGCCCTATTCTGTCATTAAGCCTTATGCGTGGTATCGCCCTCAGGCCCGTGCCCTGCCTCGCCCTAAGTTGCTGTGCTCTGCCCTGTCGTCAGGCCTTGTGCCGTCCCATGCCATCAGACACTGTGTCCTACTCTGCCCTCAAGCCCTGTATTCTGCATTGCCCTAAGATCTCGTGTCCCATGCCCGCTCTCAGGCGCTGTGCCCTGCCCTGTCATCAGGCCCTGTGGTGTCTCCCGCCCTCAGGTCCCGTGCCGTTTCCCGTCCTCATGCCCCGTGCCCTTACCTGTCCTCAGAGCCCGTGCTTTGTTCTGCCTTCATGCCCTGAGCCTTGCCCTGCCCACAGGCCCCATACCCTGGCCCTGTTTCACCGGTGATAGCACTAGCAGCACGCTGCTAGTACACGTGTCAAATTGGGTTTCCATGGAGACATCAACAGGCCCATTGCTCAAACACTACCACAAGTATGACGTCAGCTCGCGGAATTTAATAGCAGCGTCCGTGAAACACCGCCCACGTCTTGTCATACCTTCGGGGCCCGAAGGTATGACAAGACGTGGGCGGTGTTTCGGGCCTTGTGCCATACCTGTGTCTTATGTCTTGCTCTACCTTTAGGTACTATTTCTTGCTATTTCTAGGTACTGGCCTCTTGCACCAAACTACCTAGCTAGGTAACATCGAAAAACCGGTTTCAGAATAAGCTAATCTAAGGGTGGTAAATTTGTTTGCAATAGCCCAATACATAATCCTACATGTGCTTGCTAAATTTTGCACGCAAATTGTTACATTTGAGACTTGGACTGGGTATACGATGCAAAATAATCCAAGCATCCACACCTCTAAGATCCTGCGTGTTGCCCTGCCATCAGGTGTGTTGATCATCAGGTGTTCTAAGGTCCTGTGTCTTGCACTACTCTCCGGCCTTGTGTAATGATAGCCTCAGACCCGCGCCTTGCCTTGCCCTCGGACCCTGCATCCTACCCAGCCCTCAAGTATCCGTCTTATCTTAGCTTCATGGCCTGTGCCTGCCCTGTCCTTAGGGCTCAGACTCTGTGTCCTGCCCTTCCCTAAAGTCCTGTTTAGAGATGTCAAGTTGGAGCCCGCAGGCCCAGAGCCTGGCCCAAAATCCGGCCCTACAGGGCTTTTGCATGCACAGTGGATTGTATCATTGTTTTGAGGTACCTCATCGAAACGCATCGACTGATATGCGACATGATCTATCTTGGTCACGAAATGACCTTAATGTGAGGTCAAGTTCTGACCTTGACATTCCGAGGTAAAAATGAGAGAAGAACGATCGTGCAAACGAAAATTCTGCACCTTTTTTTAGTTCAAAAGCTTTTCATGAAACCTATATTGACAAAAATTGTAATTTTACCCGTTTTTGGCTATGGAGCCTTAACCGTTGATCTGAACTCAATTCTGACGAAATATTGACGAAAGAGCTGTTCAAGATATATCGATTGCTTTTCTCCTATCGATTGCGCCCTCCTAGCTATAAGCATCATCATCATCATCATATTTATTTGACATCCTTTGAGGACAAAACAAGGAGAACATATCTTCATAACATAACCGTGACACATGAAGATACAAACACAGCACGGCACAACAAAGTCACGTTTGCAAAGCACGGGCAGCTTTTTACATCAGGCGGACTAGGAGAATCAGTTTGGATGTATTGTTACAAGCAGCCTTACTAGCTGCCATGACTCGGCGCTGTTGCTGTCCATCAGCCAGCTGAGCGAGTCCGCAAGGCCACACTCGGGCCTGGGCGTGTGCACCCAGTCTCCGTGTATATGACCGCTGGCAGCCTCCATATCTGATCGGCAGCCTCGGCCCTGATCTGGCAGCATACGGTCAGATCAGGGCCGTCATGGCCGTCTGGCCATAGGAGGATATAGAGGGCCAGAGGGGGCCACGGGGCCATGCTCCCCCCCCCCCAAAGCGCCCGGAAATGGCACAAAATCGACACATTTCTGGGCATAATAATTAAACAAAGGAACTTCCATTGGGAAAAGTTTGGGTTATATTACATGATAGGCAGTAAGGAAGCGAAATCCGAAGCATCCAAAGCATCCGTTCATCCAAAGCATTAATCTATGATGGATTTTTTATGTAGCTTTAAAATCCGATGATTTCTTGTCACAACTTAGGTGGGTACTGTTTGACCTTACGTCGTCTAATTATTTCAAACACATAGTATCTTCAATGCAAATTGGCAAGTCAACCTCTATTTTGAATTTTTTAATATGTGAGATGGTGCTTTTTGCCATGATGAATAGATATAAATATGTGAAAATGATCAATAACATGGCAGAAATACAATAAAACAATAAAATAATAGTTTTTAAAATAATAGTTACAATAAAAGTTTTACATTTCTGCCATGTTATTGATCATTTTCACATATTTATATCTATTTTGAATCGATTGATAAGGGTGAAAAACGCATGAAGAGACGTATGTATCACATTTTAATCATGTGCATATTCATTTTTATTCTCTAAGCATAGGTACAATTTGGTGCGTCAAGGGAGGTCAAACACGCCCAACGCCGTTCAGGAAAACGAGTGACTAACAACAATGTAAATGTCATTAAATCGCCGGTCCGCCCTTTGAATGCGAATAAAGAACGCACTACGACTGGGCGAATTTCGAGACTGGCCAAAAGCAATCACAGCCTGCTCCCAATATCCCGCTTGCAGTGCCCCTCCCCCAGCACAGTACACAATGTATCTGTAGATTATCTCACTTGCATTATATACTATTTCGCTTGCAATGTGCCCTTTCCGATCAAAGCGTGTGCCCTATGCCACCTTTGGGACGCAGTGAAAAATCCTTAAAATATGCCCTGGATTCACCTGCGCCGGGGGTGACTGGGGTGAACCCGGCGAGATCCGCCAGATACGGGAACCGTCCCCCACCTCACCTCAACACTGCCGGACCTGTGGAATTCAAACAATTTCCCATAAGAATCAGCCGTCCAGGTTCACAGCAATATGTACTTATAAAGCGGAACGTCAAACATCATGATAACGCACCGCAATGGAAGAGATATCTCAAAAAGAAAATAGTGAACCGACGTCAGCACTCCGGATACAGTGGGCTCCTCGCATCATCACCTGTGCCTCTCCGCGAATCCCAACACAAAGCGAAAAAGGCCACTTGGCTGACGTTCGTGGCGGGCGGACTGCGATCAGCGGCGCGCTGACGCCTCGGGGCGCCGCCCCCGCCCCCGCCGCCGCCCCGGCGCGCGCGCCGGTCGCGCCATTTGCGGCACGTCCGCCCGCCCGCCATGCATACCATTAGAGCATGGGCGTCGAAACCGGGGGGGACGGGGGGGACGCGTCCCCCCCAATCACGACATCCGGGGGGGACGTCCCCCCCAGAAAAATCATAGATAATTTTGAAAAAAAAATTGCAATTTCCAGTGGTTATTCATAATCACAACACATACACAACAAAAAATGAAAACATACACGTAAAAATGAAGCGTTCATAAAAACGTTAAGGGTGGTTGGTCGGCTCGACGGTACAAGTATACATATTTGTAAAGACTACAGAGTTTCGCCGCCCGGATCCGTCCGCCGGAGGAGGCCGTCGGCCGTTGCTAGGCAACGCCGCCCCGCTTGGGCAGAGGACAGCTGACCAGGGAAGAGAAGGAGCGGAGCAGAGCGGAGGGAGCTCCTGGCGCAGCCGGCGGGGGGTCTGCCCACTGTAAAAGTTCTACTGCTGCTGAGTGCTGGTTGCTGCTGCCGGTTGGACTGTGGCCGAATTCTGATAACCGTGGATAGTGGTTGATATTTTGGTACCTGGCAGAGGAACGAGTGGCAAGATGAAGCGACAGAAGAAAATTGACAGCTTTTTCGTCGCAAAACGGTAAGAAAATTGAAGGGGTAACCCTCGGATGTGTCGGCTGGGTGGATAGGGGGCTGGGCGAGGGGGGGCACCCTCGGTTTTTCGCGAATAACTCGCGCAAAAAGCGGACGATCGCGACGAAACGTTCATAACCTTCGAGTTCATCAATTTCACACCTACTCTGAAAATTTCATGTGACCCAAATGACCTTTGACCTGTGACCTATTTCTCGAGACCATGTTTGGCCGGAGCCCGGATTCGCGATTCAGCGTGTGTCAGCTCACATTATCCGCGCGTTTCCAGTCTTTTTGCAATTGTAAACGTCCAAACATGTGATATGATGTTCGTCCCGTGCATTACGGTGGGTGCCAAGGTCACCCGAAGGTCATTGACCTTTGATGACGTCAGTTCACTTTTTCGCGTTTTACATGTTTCTAGAGTAGTTTTTCGGGTTGATTACGAATTCAGCATCCATTTGAACATTTACGAAGTAGTTTTAGTGCCTTCGTAACATGTTACGACGCCGTCAGTGGTAGTTGACACCTACTATGGATAGTCGGCAGGACGCCTACTGGTTGACCTTACCTAACTTGACCCGACCGGCCTAAATGCATGAAGACACCATCCGTGATCAAAACTTACATGAAATACGTGATCAGCACCCCGAAAGCTCCCATAACAGCTTCACTTTACGAATCTCTAGCAGGTCCTAATTTTCACGACCGGTCATTGACCTGACCTGGAAGGTCAGTAAATGACCTAGGACCTTATAGTTGGGTATCTTTGGCTTCCTCTCGTCACGGGTAATAGCTACGCTCGTTCTTTTTGTGAAGCTTTACCTCGATTATAAGCCGAACGGTCTGGGTCCCATCGTCTTTCCCCTTCCCCGCATACTGATACGTGTGCGGCTGCGCAAATGACCATTATGGGCGGCGTCTGACCCGTTTTTCTTCAAAACACCAACAACTTTAGCCCCAGCCCCTAGTTCAGAACAAAATGTGACATTTCCGGCGGCTCCGATACAGCTGTACCTAACACGTTCTTGTTAAATAGATGTGGGTGTTTTGTGTTAAATCTCACAATCATTAATTTCCGGATATGTGCCTATATGCTGGGTTCCAATTCTTTCCAGTTCTGCTCCATCTTCCGCTGTCCAGGAGCCTGTCTCCTCCTCCGTCGCAGAGCTGCCTGCCTCTGCCTCCGTCGCAGAGCCGCCTGCCTCTGCCTCCTCCGCCGCAGATCCGCCTGCCTCTGCCTCCTCCATCGGAGAGCCGCCTGCCTCTGCCTCCTCCGCCGGAGAGCCGCCTGCCTCTGCCTCCTCCGTCGCAGATCCGCCTGCCTCTGCCTCCTCCGTCGCAGAGCCGCCTGCCTCTGCCTCCTCCGTCGCAGAGCCGCCGGCGTCTGCCTCCTCCGCCGCAGATCCGCCTGCCTCTGCCTCCTCCGCCGGAGAGCCGCCTGCCTCTGCCTCCTCCGTCGCAGAGCCGCCTGCCTCTGCCTCCTCCGTCGCAGAGCCGCCGGCGTCTGCCTCCTCCATCGCAGAGCCGCCTGCCTCTGCCGCGATATCCACTTCTGGGCACCAGAGCACACGTGAGTACAAGTAGAATCCTTCCGATACACAAATATTTCACCCGAATGCGAATGATTAAGCACTTTTATACCTTTTACACTCTTTTGGACGGTGCACTGAAAAAGTTTTGCGTGATGTTTCCGTTTTCGTCTAATGGTCGCCTAATATTTAAATTTATTTTTTTCACAGGGTAAGTAAAAAGAACCGATAATACGCGATAAAACCGTATCGGTGCCAAAACTGTTTTACAAACAAAACTGTTTCCCCCTGCCCCCAGCACTCTCCACTTCTGTTTTCCATCCCTGTTTTTCAATCAGTTTGTTATCCCACGTTCCCTCATACATTGTATTCCTGCTCTCAACAGCTCTCTCGCCAAGTCCATCTCCCGGCCCGACTGGTTCCTGCGATCCGTCACCATGGCGCATCCCGGATATGGACACCCCAAATCAGCCCCCGGGGAAATCCATCCCGAAACAAGATCTCGGTGGACGGAAGCTGTCGTTCATGGATCACTGGTACACTCTGCATCCTTGGATCCACTTCTGCCCCACTCGAGGGAAGGTGCTGTGTTTCCACTGCGCCCGGGCCAACGCGCTGAGCAGTAGTGTCCCGGCGAAAGAAAAAGCGTTCATCACCGAAGGCTTCAGCAATTGGAAAAAGGCACTGCAGAGATTTTCACAGCACGCGCGCTCCGAGCATCATCTGCGTAGCCTGCCACCCTCACGCAACTCTATCACAGGAGTAATAGAAACAGCTGACGCCAAGCAGCAGGAAGTCAACAGGGCAAACCTCATGAAGGTCATCACGAGCATCATATACTTGGCCAGACAGGGTCTGGCGTTGAGGGGTCATGGAAATGACGACGGCAACCTCATCGAACTGCTCAAACTCCGAGCATGCGACAGCGAAGAGCTGGAGCAGTGGCTACGGAGAAAGGAACGCTATCTGCACCAGGACACGCAGAACGAGATACTTCAGCTCGTCAGTCATGAAGTTCTCCGCAGACCGCAACATCATATCGGGCATGCGCGACGCCGTGGATGGCGAAGTACCCGACGTGCCGCCCTTCTCGGTGATAGTTGACGGCACACAGGACATCAGCGGTAACGAGCAACAGTCGATTTGCGTGCGATATGTGGACAAGGATTTCAATGTGCAAGAAGAATTTCTGGGATTCTACCAAGCTCAGTCAACGACTGGCGCCGACCTATCCCGGTTGATTGAAGATGCCCTCAGGCGTCTAAACCTACCTCTGACTCACCTTCGAGGTCTGGCGTTCGATGGGGCCGCGAACATGGCTGGATGTGTTCGGGGAGTACAGGCCATTCTCCGCGAAAAACAACCCAAGGCCCTCTTTGTGCACTGCGGCGCGCATTGCGTGAACCTTGCAGCCAAGGAAAGCTGTGACGTCTCGACCATGCTCCGGAACGCTCTGTACACCATCAACGAGGTGGGTCGACTGTTCGCCGAGTCATTGAAGTTCCGAGAGAAGTTCGCTGAACTTTGCGTGTGCGAAAACGAATCGCCGAAGAAGCTGCGGCCACTGTGTCCTACACGGTGGACAGTGCGACTCCAGGCTGTGGACGCCGCTCTCGACCGCTACGACGAGGTACTGAGCACTGTGGAAGAGCTGGGTGCCGGCAGCACTCATGTAGCAGCGAGAGCCGCTGGTCTACACGCGCAGCTGCGAAAAAAATCAACTCTTCTGGCGCTGCACATGGCGCGTGTGGTACTGGCGCCACTGGATCGCCTAAACAGGGCCGCCCAGGGCTCGCGCTGCACGGTATCACAGCTGATGAGCAGCGTCCGGCTCACCAAGGAGCTCCTGCAGGCTGAGCGTGACAACGCCGACCACACGATCCAGGGGCTTTTGCGAAAGGTGGAGGCGTCCAGCTGTGATGCTCCCATGACGCTGCCTCGCCAGAAGCGCGTCCCAGCCCGGTTTGCGGGGGCCGGAGAGCAGCACCACGCCGAGGACCTGCCCCAGTACCTGCGGGAACAGCTGCTGCTGGCGATAGACTCGGTCTGCACGCAACTGTCGGACCGCTTCGACCAGGAGGGCGTCCGGGAACACGGCAAGGTTGAGAAGGCACTGTTGTCTTCCCTGAACGTGAAGGAACTGGACCAACTTTTCCAGGAGAGTCCATGGAGGGAAGATATATCTGTCGCCTACCTGGCACCGCAGCTGCAGGTGCTGTTTAAGAACAACCGTCCGGAGAATTTGGACGCAGCGAAAGCTACGGTGGCTGACCTTGAGGAGAGCGCGCGGGCCATGTTTCCGGACGCAGTGAAGCTGGTCCGACTCCTGCTTACTCTTCCCGCGTCGTCTGCGACCGCTGAGAGGAGCTTCAGTGCCCTCCGTCGACTGAAGACGTGGCTGCGCTCCACGATGGGTCAGGCGCGGCTGAACGCTGTGGCCGTCTGCCACGTTCATCGGGACCGGGTGGCCACTGTGAACGCCGACCGAGTGGCGGCCGCGTTCATCAGTCTCAACGCCCGCCGGGAGCGTGTGTTTGGCCGGGTGTAGAGTATGGACCGTAGTGGTAAAGTGGGAGTAGAGTTCGTGGTCGAACACGGCTGTTGATTCTTTTGGTGATCAAAGGAAACTTAAGGTACCTTGTATTCTCAAAGCAGTTTGGCATTGTTTCCAATCATCTTTACCACGCGCATCTTACTGGGCCGCGGGGAACGTACTTGCTGACGCTGATATTTCTGAAAATGTCACTGGCGAAGTCTGAACAATATATATCAGACACTCTGCTCTGCCTTTTCTGGACAAATACCGATAGTTAGAGCCACCAATGTTTTTGACTTATAATTCCCTTGTTATCTTCCCATCACAGTGATAAGACCGAATGGAGCAAAATGACATACCTACCTACCTATCACTAGGCATTTTTTTTTTTACACGTCTTTCCACTGATCCGTCATCAAAGAGACGGCTAAAATGCGTCCCCCCCTGTCAGAAATGTGTGGCGACGCCCCTGCATTAGAGCGTCTAATTACGGCCGGCGCCGCCCCCGCCGCCGCGCAGACGCGTATATGGCGATGACTGCGGATGAGGCCGCCAGAGCCCACAATGCCTCCCGGGGAGGTCCGACTGTGTAAGGCGTCAGCGGCCACCCAGCGCCAATCGATCCCGGGTGGTCGCTGAAAACCTGTGAGGATCATTGTGCAACGTCTGCAGAGGCGACCACTAAGAATAGTTAACCCGACCGGTAACCGAGCCGACGCTGCCTACACAAACAGGTGGCCTGCTATTTCTATTGTTCGCAGTTGTGACATTTTTGGCGAAGCGAGGTGGGGCTCAACCGTAGCAGCAATGAATTAGCCTGAATATAGTGCAAATAGCGCGGATTCACTGTCCTTCGCCCACGCAAATGACGTTGCTAGATTGTAGAACAGTCAGCAAACGAAACGAGCCCGGGGACGGGGCCGGTGCCTCTTTTCGATTATAATCACGTACGGCTTTTGTAGGGCGTTCGGCTCAAAGGCAAACACCTGCTGTGATAGCCGTAAAAGACGAGCCATTTCTTTAGGAATGTAGTCTGAAGTGATTTTCTACGTAAATGGTATATTCGTGTCAGGAGGCGACGTCACCGAAAGCAAAACATCGATACGGGGATATAGTTTATGGCGGCTTTGCAGTAATGCGATTTGCCTATGATCCAATTTAATCTTGCGAAACTGACTGAATAAAGATGTTATAAAAATAGTGTTATAAAAATACTGTCCGGTGCTTTTACTATTTCTGAAAATAGCATCAATGGTAATAGTAGTAAAATGCTTATCAAGCAATGTTGGTCACTATTAACCCTATTCCTGGCGGGGGGGGGCCTCAGGAGCCCCCCCCTGAGGTTTTTTGGTTATATCTCCCAAACGCGTTGAGCTAGGAAGCTCAAATTTTCTGACTTTTCCTAAAAGGCTTCTACGCAACATGTCTGAAAATTTTGAGTTGATCTGACCTCAGGTCAGGTCACCAGAGGCGGTTTGGTGACGCTACCTCAGAAAAGTTTGCAATCACGCCAGAGCTAGAGTTTTTGACCGATCAATTTCTTCTCTTCAGGGTTTAGTAAGGGTACCAGTATGTGCAATTTGTATATCTCGGAATTTTGATATCGGTGACCTAAGGTCAGGTCAATTTCGCGACCTCCCCATTATAAGTCAATGGGGGAAAAATCAACTCCCTGTTTTTACCACTAAAACGGGTCGGAATGGCCCCATATACCATACATGACTTCATATACGATCAACCTTCACTACCTTCAGGTTTGTTTTGCTGTTGGGCAGCTGTGAGGTCATGTGACGTCATCAAAGGTCACCAAAGGTTTTTGGCCAATAACTCCGTACAGGAACAAGATACAGACGCGTGGATGGTCTCATTGTGTTCAGCTCGTCAAGACGCATCGAATGATATACATGATGACCTCGAGGTCACGTGACCTGAGGTCAACCTTTGACCTTGACCTTTCGAGGTCAACATATATATCATTCGATGCGGATTGACGAGAGGATCACGATGATGCCCTTAGTTTGTTCCTATCTTGACTAATTCGAAAGTTATTCGAGAAAAACTCTCTCCATATCTAGTGCCGCCATTTTGACTTTTTCGACCCCTGTGACGTCATCTTTGACCTGACCTGAAAATGACCTTAGTAAAAATTGTAGATCTTGGCCGTGCGTATCCGATGCCGTTTACCGCTTGTCGCTATCTTGCTTCGTTCTCGAGATCTCAGGGGGGGCCGAATCGGCCCCCCCCC
The DNA here is from genome assembly GCF_019059575.1 of Amphibalanus amphitrite. Lineage (NCBI taxonomy): Eukaryota > Metazoa > Arthropoda > Thecostraca > Balanomorpha > Balanidae > Amphibalanus > Amphibalanus amphitrite. The sequence goes on from NW_024882097.1 coordinate 299,623, forward strand.
CGCCAGTTTCTTGTCCCGGCGGAGCCCGCCAGGAATAGGGTTAAATGAAAAAAGCTCAGCAAATGTAGGAAAAGACTCCTGGGAAATGTTAAATACGATCTAATATCAAAACAGACAGGAAAGGCATAAACGTTCGGATTTATTCGCCTAGCGATTTTCCCTACAAATTGTATATTGCACACTGAAGATAAGTGATTTTTCCATGATGCTCCTTCCGGAAGCAGGCAGCATACCAAAATGGTAGCATCAAACAAAACAGGGCGAAACCACACTTCCCCATTCCTTTGATCCATTCATTCCTCGAAACTTTAGATGAAAGTTGCACGATTTTCCGTGGATAAAGTTTACTTACGGCTTGGTAAATCTGACAAAAAATAATAATCCAAAATCTTCATTAGCTATTCCACATTCAGCTGTGGATCTAGGCTAGTCGTGGCGTGGCAGCCCATATGAATGCCCGCCGCCACACCGCATTATGGAAATGCGGTCCCCGTATAAGCCAGGTGCCGCCTTTATACGGCAGGCGTATGTCCACGGATTTGCCTGACCAACGAGATTAGAGACCATATAGACTGGCTTCTCCTAACCAGGTTCGATTTTTCCCGTGCAATCGGACATTCTGATGTGACATCAAAGCTGTCACCAAAAAACTTCAACAGGCATTGTTAACTCATCGTAAAAATACCGCCGCCGAATAAGTCGATATTACCGGGCGGCGCTGTGCAGCGGTCGGCCCGATTTTCATCACGTGCCGCTCCACGGGGGTGTTGGGACACGGTACCGACTCTGCGGACACCGGACACAGTGTCATCCTGTCCGATCGGACAGCCGACAAATGCGGCCAGTGCGGACCTCCAGCCGCCCGCGCCCCGCGCACCGTCATCTATTTCCATCGCCGCCGGTGATCTGGGCCGGCGCGGGGACGCGCATCTGCACGTGCGCCGCTGTTCAGCGCCGTGCCTCCGCCAGCCAAATACGAGCATATCGAGTAACAGCGCCGAGCAGCCGGCCAAAATAGACACTTTACACCGCGCCGGCCGGCCGAAAATAGGCCCGCCAGCTACGGCCCCGTACGGCAATCGGCGCCGACGATGGCGGCCGGCTTCGGTTGCAGCCGTCGGCGCCGACGATGCCTAGTTGTGGGATCGGCCGCGAGGCGGCGCCCCTGTGCCGGTCCGCCGACCTGCAGCGGATGTGACTGGGGGAGGGGGATTATTGGGCGGTTCCGACTGCTCAGGAAATAGCGATTTGTGGCATGTGAATTGAAACAGCCGCCATGGGAATTAAGACCTCAGAGTGGTCGTCCGAGCGAGCGGGGTCATCTGTCCACGGTCAACGAGGGCCGTCCGGTGGATCCGGTGCGGACTGGCCTGGTGACAGGGACGTCCGTCCACCTCACGGGCGCCGACCGTATCGGGTTTCTTATTTACTTATCTAAGGGCGTGCAACATAACGGGTGAAAGCGATATGTTTGCTGGGGTCAAATCAAGGAGTCCTCCTATGCAGTTATGATAATTAGACTCAGCCAGCAAAGGGCTGCTGACCGCAAAACAAAGTCAAACATACGCTATTGTGTGACATGCCTATTGCCTACTGCCTAGCAACTCGTCTACCGCATTACGCATTGCCGACAGTAGTCGTTCAACCATGGCCGTCGGGTCTGTCCCTCGTGCACATTATAAGGCGCGCTCGGGTCATTTAGCATCCGTTACACAACACTCCCGGTCAGGGCCGTCACAGTGGCACGTGCATTGCCAGCGTGCCAGCTCGCTCGTAAAGTCCCGTGTGCAGAAAACTGTCAGCGTAAACAACGATTGTGTCCGAAATACACAGAAACATACTTTGGCCGGCCAACCGGCGCCCATTGTATGTTGCCGGTGATATGAGGATGCACGATCGCCGCGAAACACCCGAGGCCGGGAGCCGCACCGGCCCGACTCGTCAATTCCAGGAATGCTATTTTCTCCTTAGCTAGTTGGAGCATGCAAGCCGATATGACGTTCTGAATGTAAATTATGTGTATTTTTATTCCAGTCGTCGGATGGGGAATATTGAGCCGGACTGTCCAGGTCAAATGAATATGGCCATAACAGGGCTGCCTACAAAATAAGAACAATGAGCACAAGCTCCCGTATAAGTAATGAAATTTCCAATATTGAAAGTAATTGAAACGGGAAAAAGACGTTCATGTTCATGAACAGCATTAACAAATTAAGCTGACGTAGGTACCAATAAATAATGGGCCTTGCTTCATGAGCACTGACTTCACCTCGGATGGAGGGTACGACCATACCCTCAAACCGCGGTCCTCATTTGTCGGGCAGTTTATATTTCCCAAGACGTACATTATATCGCACACAGTAGCCTGGCGCTCATTCGCGTAAATTTCTGCGGCCGCACAGCTAACACTAACCCCGATCAACATCTGGTCCTTCTGACCGGACTTGGCCGGCCATACCAGATTGCACTGACGACAGGCTATAGCAGCGCTGTATCCTATGAGCAGGCCGGCAGGTGACAGATATATGTGCCATTAACGCCGACCGCCCGGAACCGGTGACGTCATTATGAACGAGTGACGTAATCAGACCCTCGCGGACGTCATGTGACCAGTGCACGGCACTGACTGACTGCAGAGCAGAGATCTGATGACTGAGGCAGATCATCACGTGGTTTTTGTTCTGGCGGACCACATGCTTAGATGAGACAGACAGGTGCGGAAAACAAAACAGCGAGATTACAGATGCCGTAGTGTAAGCGCTGAACTGCATTATCCGTTTACGGACTGGAAAGGGCCGCCTGTTCATTGCATGGTGTGATGGCCAAAATCCGGCCGTTTGTATAAGCCACTGCCGCGTGTGCGCACACCCGATGCTTCTGTTGTCCCGACTCTGACGCCCTTCTTTCTCCTTCCGCAGGGGCCGAGGCCGGGGCCCGGCGGCCGCTACCGGCGGCGCGCGCGGCCGCCGCCAGCTCAAGTTCCATCACCAGGCGCTGCCGCCCGAGTACCTGGATCACTACGTGCAGCGCATGAACCAGGAGGCCGCCTCGCTGCTGGCCCAGGAGGTGACGGCGCAGGCGGCGCGCGAGGCCAGCCCGCCGCAGCCGCAGCCGCCGCCGGAGCGGCCGGCCGCCGCCGCCGCGCTGCCGCACCTCACACCGGACGTGCTCAGCGCCGCGTGCCAGGCCGGTCGGCGGCACGGCACCAGCACCGTCCGGCCAGAGACGCTCAGCAAGGTGGCCTCGGTGATCGCGGCCAACTCAAAGTACCGGCAGATCCTACCGCGGCCGGCGCCGAACCGAGGCACGCGGACACGCGGCCGCGGTCGGGGGCGAGGACGCGGCTCACGAGCCATTCCCGGCTTCATCCAGGAGGTGCACGGCAGCATGAACAAGGGCCAGGAGAAGATCCTGGTAGAGAAATCCTCCTACGACGGCGGCAGTCTCTTCCCGACGTCGGTATCGGCACACCTGGTGAAGGCCATTCCGGGCCCGTCGGCGGCGCTGGCGGCGGCTGCGGCGGCGGGCTGCGAGCCGCCGGCAGGGGGCGCTGAGGCGGCCGCCGCTGCCGCCGCCGCGCTCAGCCGGCTGCAGGGCGGCCTAGAGAGTCCCCTGGAGGGCCGCCACCGCAGCAGGAAGCCCCGCAAGGCCGACATCTGTCACATGGTGGACGGCGGCGGCAGCGAGCGGTCGCCCAGCTCGCCAGAGACCCCCGATACGCCGCCCATGTCGATGTTACAAACACTCCTCAGCGCCAAACCGGAGCCGGGAGACGGAGCCGAGGAGTTCTACAGCCGCCTGCACGAGTACCTGCCCATGTACCAGCGGCTGCTGGCCGGCGCCGGCGCGCACAGCGACTCCGGCGAGCAGGACGAGCCGCTCAACCTCTGCATCCGCGACCTGAGCCTCAGCGACGGGCCGTCGGTGAAGTCGGAGCCGTCGGCCGACGAGTCGCCGCCCGACTCGCCGTCCGAGGCCGCCTGGGGCAGTGACTACGTGTTCTGGCCCGAGGCCGGCGTCATGGTGCACCCGCTGATGCTGGAGCACCACTGGCGGCAGCGGGCGAAGGGAGACGCCGCCACCTGGGCAGGGGACGCGCCCGACAGTCCCACAGACGCCGGCGGGGTGGCCGACGGAGGATCGCGGCGCAAGAAACGCTCCCCGGCTCACGTGCTGTCGGGGGACTCCGCGTCAGCCGGCGCCGGGGGGTTCGGCTCCACCTCAGATGTCAGCATATGTAAGTTCAAGTTCAAGGGCGGAGCCAACCCCAGTCTGCAGGAGAAAAAGAAGCTCTCGCTCAACAGCGACGGCCAGTTCCGCTTCTTCCAGAACGAGCGCACGCCGCCGACGGCGCCTGGCGAGCAAAGCGTAGCGAGCACGAGCAGCGAGCGGGCAGCGCCCAGCCCCGACCGCAAACGGAAGCGAGCCGGGCCCCTGGAGCAGCACCGGCAGCTGGAGAAGAAATTTCGCGAGCAGGGCTTTCTGATTCAGACGGCGCAGACTGAGTCGGCCGAGGGCGCCACCTACTGCAAATTTCGTCAGCTGAAGAAGTTCACGCGCTATCTGTTCCGCAGCTGGCGCGACTACCTTCCCGAGGAAGGCGAGGAGGGGGACACCGCCGCGCCGAGTGAGACGGCCGGCAGCGAGTCCCCGCCGCTGGCAGAGGTCAAGTTGTGACTGGGGCGGCCGCCGGATCGGAGCTGGCCCGGCAATCAGTGGCCGTTCCTCGCGGGAGGAGCGAGTGTCGACAGTGTGCGTGTGAATGTACTGGTGACTATGAGCTGGCGAGTGCCAGCCAGAGTGTATTTATCGCGTGAGTCTCATCGAGTGGCGCATTGTCCGTCCGCCGCGCGCCGCATTTGTCACTTGTTATTGTTGTCATGTGCGAGGAGGGACAAACGTGCAATGCCTAGTCATGTGTTTGCAGTGCCATTTTAAGCAATAAACGGCCGTAAGTGCCTTCGCACACCGCCCAGAGAACTTTCTGCTTTCTCGTCTAACTTCATCACAACTGCAAATCAGCGCATCATCACAGCGCATCGCTTCTACTCACATCCCACTACCAAATCCAATCAACTATGTCAACTGTTTATTGACACCAAAAATAATCCATGGCGCGTCTCACGGTCGCGGGTTCTCCACGTCCTGTGGCAGGGACAGATCTGCACAGATCTGTGCTCCGACCCCGCGGGCGGTGACTCGTTCAGGTAGCGGCACCCGGAGCTGACGTCTTACCCAGCTCGCTCCGACCGGGCGTGCCGAGCTCCGGGCGCCGTGTGAGCACACACCCACCGTGTCAGCGATGTCTACATCTACAGCTACTAGAGACTCTAGCCGAGAGAGAGGAGAGAGAGGGCGGTGATGATGGAGTAAGCAGGACAGAGACTGAGCGGCGGCGGCGCTGACCTGACGCGCGACTCGTCCGTGAGTGTATGATGCGGCCCGCCGGCCGGCCCGGGGCGGACCTCAGTCCCGGTGGGACGGCCTCTCAGTCCCGGCCGTTGGTCCTCGGCGAGCGGGAGCGGGAGCGAGAGCGCGACCTGAAAAATAAAACACGAGTCCCAAGTCAGATGACGTCGAGACTGAACAGGGAGTAATACACATCACGCATTCAGCACTAAGGCCGTCAGCGGAACGAGCGCAGGCAATCACAAAATACGGGTCTGTGCGAAATGGCCAGCTTCACGTAAATGCTTAAATTAAACAGGGCAAGGATTAAATGACAAAATTTTATACAAGCCCACTTTGTACACAAACAATAAAAAGCTGGATAGTCCCATCCGTATATGCCGTATATGAAAGTGAAATACACGTCCGAGCACACGTCGACGCCAGCGCCACCTACTTGCTGCGCGTGTAGGAGCGGGTACGTCCGCGCCGGTCACGAGAGCGCGAGCGGGAGCGCCGGTCACGGTCGCGGTCACGGCTGCGGGACCTGGAACAGCCCCGGGGGCAGGGAGGTGTCAGCCGCCGCGAGCGGGGCGGGGCGTGCTGGGAGAGGGCGGACGGGCAGTTACTCAGTGGCGAAGAACGCAGGATTGGTTGGAAAATGGAGATAAATGTCCGCAAGTGACTGCCCTCGGGAGAGGTAACTGAACAGAGGCAACAAAGGACTAGTGGGAAGCTGAAATGGGTAAGACAATACGAGGATATAGCAATGTGTAAGGATGCCTCCGTGACCTGCGTCGACACACACACTTCAAGCGACACTCTTCACGTGGTTGCTTAAAATAATACATTTCTTCAAAAGCAAGCCGCATCTCGATTAGCGACACACCAGGGTACTTCAGGGTAAGGCATTCAGATGGACATGTTCACAAAATTACGAATTCCGATTCATGAACAGGATACGCTACACCGCAACGGGGTGACTTGTGTGATATTGGCATGGGTTGCAAGCATTCGTACGACGAGGTTTGAGGAAAACATCCGCTGAATACAGGAAACCAGCCACGTGAATTATCAGGAGACCGTAAACATGGGAATTCCGAGGGCACTACAATGTTTAGTTTAGGGATCCAGCAAACGGATCGAACCGAAAAGGTGCCCAAGTCAGAATCAGTAAGCTGATATGTACAAAAGCTTTTACATTTTATTTCGTCATAAGTAGAATTCGTCTATCCCGAATTTCAGTCGGTTTAAGGTTGTCCCTGTTTGACTGAATTTCTGCCCTAGCAGATAATGGTGTAGCGCTACTGTATTCAATCCTTCGAAAGTGTTTATCAAAGGTTGCAGCATCAAATTGTACATTCTTCCTCCAGCAGCTTACTCGATTATCCAAGACACCGAATTTTGTATGTGATAAAGCGATCTGATAAATTTATATGATGTCTTCAGCGAAAGAAGAGAAGTGTGTCATGAAAGCTTTTTACAATTAATTTTTATGATAGAACTTAAACAGCGCCACTCAAAATGGTGCTGAGGTAAAGGGTGGAGACTTCCACTGGGGGCCAACTGGCGTCTAGCTGAGCAGGCGTCCAAGTTGGCGTCTAACTTGGCGCCTAACTGTTGGACTTCCCAAGCTAGACGCGTCTTAAGTTAGCTGTCGCCAGATACACGCAGCCTCCGTCCAGCTAGACGCGTCTAAGACTTAAGACTATTTCGACTTAGACGCGTCTAAGACTTAGACGCGGCTAGCAAGACGCGAAATGGAAGTCTCCACCAGCCTTACCTAAGAAGTAAGACCACATAACTTGAGTACCAGAATCATTCAATTGTAGCCGTCCGACCTTTCAATTGTCAACAGTTCTATCAGCAAAATAACAGCTGAATCGAGTTTTGCGATAGGCCTCTCCATAGCATGTTTCCTCTTTCACACAGGTAATTTTCGGTCTGCCTGTAGCAGGTTTGACCAGCGTCCGACACTGAGTCTCTGTCCACTGCAGCACGCGCTAGTGCATCTCTCTGTGCCCTGTGACGGCGTCTCACCACCGAGCTGGGCGGCACTGGGAGCGGTGACACGCGGCTCTCTGGGCGGCACTGGGAGCGGTGACACGCCGCGGTCTGGGTGGGGATGGGTGCGCACTGCGCGCGCTCTGCAGGCAGCGCCGCCGCTCACACGGCTCGGACGGTCAAGCTGTGACGGTCAAGCTGACTGTGCGGGCGACAATCATCCCCTATGAAACGTCAGAACAGCGCGTCAGCAGGCCATCGACCATCCAACCACGGGCACGACACCAGCGGCCACGAGGAGCGGACGCGTGTCTTCTCCGCCCTCCCGCTGGGGCCCGCCCCGCCCCGCCGACCCGCCCGGCCGCCCGCTCACCTCTTGCGGCCGCCGGCGCCGGTAAAGTGGTTCCTCTTGTCGGGACAGTCATAGGCGTAGTGGCCGCGGCCGCCGCACTCGTAGCAGCGGTCGTTAGGGTTGTACCCGCCGCTGCTCCAGCGGTTGAAGCCGCCGCCGCCGCCGCGGCCGCGTGATCGGCCCGTGGACATCTCGACGGTGACGCGGCGGTTGCAGACGGTGCTGGAATGGCGGCAGCACGAGCGTCAGACAGCACAGACGGACATTTGTAGACAGTCAGACAGAGCGCAAACGGACAGCGACCGTCAGACAGAGCACAGATAAACTGCAGCCGTCAGACAGAGCACAAACGGGACAGCAGCAGTGGCCGTAGTCAGTTAGCAAAACTCATAGGATGGCTGCTGGACCTAGTATAACTATAATGGTACATATCTATACAATTGTCCACTTGTCTTGTGTCTGAAGACGCATGCGGTCTTCAACTTACCGTCCGTCCAGACCTCTGACGGCGTCCCGGGCATCGCGTGGGTCCTCAAACTCGACGAAAGCGAAGCCCGGCGGGTTGCGGGCCACCCAGACGTTAGTCAGCGGTCCGTAGTAGGAGAAGGCATCCTCCAGCTCCGTCTGTGAGGCGTTACTTCCTGAAAATGAACGAGTTTACAAACGTGACATCATTAATTATACTTTGACTAGGTCCCATATGAAATATGAATATCATGTCTTTAAATCAGTAGACAAGTGAAAGATGGAATTTGTAGTTGCATGTATTGTACATAGCAGATAAGCTGACTGAAATTAACAAGGGAAATGACAGCACATGATAACCAGCTCATTGTTATTTTATGCATGCAAAAGGACAAATTGTATCAAACAGGTTGACTATATGAGATTAATAGTCAACAACATTCAATTCTAAATGTTTCACATGTTACTTTCAATTGGTTAGATTACAATGCTTACCGAGATCCCCCACGTAGACTTTGCAGTCAACATTTCCTCGAGACATGCCTTCAGATTGTCAGCAGACCCGATGGGCCACTGTAACACACAACACAGCACATGGTTCCATGACTTACGAGGACAAAGGGATGACTATATTGTATGCACACACATACCATCAGTGACTACGCCTGGGATTACAACATACCTAGCGTTCATGGCTTGAATTAAAGATCTGAAAGACCTTTTCTGAACAAATACCTTAAAACTTAACTTTAACTTAGGTACTTTAAAACCGGGGGTATCTTGACAGGCCGGGGTAGCTTTGATTTGAGATGGCTGCCCCCATGGAACAAAATTGACCTAATTTCTGACCATTATTTCAGAGGTAAGCAGTAATGTAAGCTTTCTCAACCTCATGACATGCATTCCCAGATGCTGGAAAAATTTGTTAACATAACTACCAAAACCAGATTTATTGTTTAAAGGGAATATTGCTGAAACTAACACTGCTTAGTGCTTTTTGGCCCCCCCTCCCCCATCACTGACCAAAATTTTTGCAGCCACATTAAAAAAAAGCACTTCCTGCCTTTATTCTTATTTGAACAGCCTTCAAATCAGTCTGCCATGATTTCTCAAGGATTATATCACCACCTTGTGCTAACCAAAGCAGTTTTTGGAAAATTAGTCCACATGAAAGGGATCAATCTTTTAGAACCCATGTTAATTCAAGAGTGGCAAGAGCATGCATTAGTGCATTACACTGTTTGTGATAAATTAGGCAACCTTTTTTATAGGAGATAAAGAAGGAATATAACTCTATCCAACTATGAAGTTAGCTATTAGGAGTACTGAGGAATTCCATGTGTAAGTTTCATGGAAAAATGAACACTTTTGAGAGTAATTAGTAACCCCGCCTAGTGCCTGCCGCCTGGGGTTACTTTGATCAGGCTGTTTTTCGCTTATATCTCATGTTCCAATTATGTTATAAACAAGAAACTTGGCACATATGTAGTCTGGCATTGAAATGCAATTTGGTTGGATATTCAGCAAAATATCCAAATCCACATAAGAGTTATGACCCAAAAAACTTGAAGTTTAATCAGGGTCAAGCATTTCATTTAGGAGGGGTCCGACTGACCTGAGGTCCACAATCTGGCACAGGTTCCAACTGTCTCCCATATATGCCAACCCCATTGAAAACATCAGAATTGGTGACCAGACTATTGATTTAAAATACTAGCACATTTGATCCCAATGAACAGAGCTTGGCACTCTAAAAACGAGTGGCAGTTACGTAAATGGCCGTCGGCATACCTATTTCATGTTTTTTCACAATTCATTAGCAAGTTTTGAATTGGAATGAGGGCTCTCCAGGCATGTATGCCCTGATTCGTCATTACACGACTGGGCTGTGCCTAGCACGATTGAGTAAGGCTAGCGGAGACCCGTGCACGCCAGAGATCTCGTCGAAAACTGCTACGTTTTGCAGCTTGGGGGAAATGAACAGACAAACATCTGAGCTTTTACCTTGAAAATCTCTCGACTAACAATGCAAATCAGTCGCAGTTCTACGCGAAAATATCTTTGAACAGACTTCAACCTTCAGTCAACATATAAAACATTATATTCACTGATATACCTAACAGATACAGCGTTGCGTGCAAGTTGCGTGTAGAGTGTAGACGAGAATTACAACCGTGGCGCAGCCACATGAGCGTCACTGCTCGCCGCAAGAGCGCCATTCGACAACACCACTGACAACACTATTTGACCGCCACCCTTGCAGTCATTTTATAACTCAGGAACTAATGAACCAATCTGAACGAACGAAACACCATTCGAATCAAAGGATACAATTTTATTAGCTGTTTTGAATATAGTGACATCAAGTGACCTCCGTGACCTCAAAAGGTCAGCTTTACGTTTTCAGCTATTGCAGCCATTCTATAACTCAGGAACTACTGGGCCGATCGCGACGAAAACACCACCAGTCGAATCAGCGTATGCGATTTCATCAGCAATTGTGAATATGGTGATCTCAGGTGACCTCGGTGACCTCAAAAGTTCAATTTTACGTTTTCGCCTATTGCAGCCATTCTATAACTCAGAAACGATTGGGTCGATCGAGACGAAAACACCACCAGTCGATTCAGCGTACACGATTTTACCATCTGTGTCGAATATGGTGACTTCAGGTGACCTCAGTGACCTTGGGAGGTCTCATGACCGTTGTCGCGCCGTGGTCGCGCCTATGGCAGCCATTCTATAACTCAGAAACTACTGGGCCGATCGAGACGAAAACACCACCAGTCGATTCAGCGTATCCGATTTAATCAGACGTTTCGAATATGGTGACCTCAGGTGACCTCGGTGACCTTGGGAGGTCATGTGACCTTCCAAGGCGCGAGCCACCAGAAGAATTTTCAATCAATTCTTAATAATTAAGCAGTCAATAGTTTACGGCAGTGCAACGGATGCACTACGGTGAGACGTACCCCCCGAACAGTTTTTCGTCACGCCCAGGCCGTACCTATCTACATAGTGAGACGTACCCGAACGCTTTATTTATTTACCGATTTGCCACAGTATGTTTTAGGATGTTTAGAACGGCTTTCGCTAAAAAAAAGCCTCGTAACTCAGTTTTCTTCCATTGACTTATTGAGGGAGATGATGTAAAATTTATCTGACATCAGCTCACTGACATATCATTCCGAGATTTTTTTGTACCTAAATCGTGTCACCCTTAGGTATGTAAGTACCTATCAATCGCGGGAAGTTTCAAAGCAATCAGTTAGTCAGAGTAGCCGTGACGAGCATAAAAAATTATTGAGATTGGGGGACTTGATGTGTCCTGTTATGAGTCCTGGGCCACGCAGCGATACGCGGAAGGCGGTGTTCGAAAGAGCGCCAAAAATAATGACGAAATCACTTCAGTCACTTTTTGGTAAGGTCAAATGTCAGGTCACCAGAGGTCATTGAAGGCAAAATTTCGCCGATTTTTAGGTCGAATGTCGACAATTTCCAAGAAGCCAACGCATAACTCGGGAACCAATAGAGCTACAACGCCGCGGAAAAGCGCATTCAATAGCCCTATTAACGCCCTTTCTGAATAATGCTCTAAGATTTGACCTAACGTCAACGGTTTTGCCTGCATGGGGCAAAAACTGCAAAAATAGCCGATGTTTTTCGGAAACAGTTTTTCTGCAATAACTTTTGACCCAAGCCTTGTACGAGCTTACTTTTACCGGCATCGTGTTCCTCTCGTCAAGACGCATCGAATGAGTTAACTGACCTTGAAAGGTCCACTTGAAAATTTGACCTCAGGTCAAAGTCATGACCTGACCGAAAGGGTCATGTTGCATATCAGTCGATCCGTATCATCGAGCTGAACACATCTAAGGCGTTTTCATTGCTGTAGTATGCCTCTATCAAAAGTTATTTGCGAAAAAACTGTTAAATACCATTCGTGACCTGAGATGACCTCAGGGGCATAAGAAGGGATCACGGACACCATTTTCATGTTCAGTGTGTCAAAAACACTTGTAATTCAGTGTTTGGGAGTGTTTATAATGTCTTTCGTCCAAAAGAGGCGCATTTCAATTTTCTCCTTATAAATTATAAACTTATACCTACCTACTTAGGTATAAATGGGGACTGGGGAGGTCGCAAAAGACCTTCCATTCAAGCCGGATCTTGTGACTTAACCGCATTTTCGGGTCAGTTCAGGTCAGGTCAATGACCTATGACGTCGTAAGTGAACCTCGGCATGGCCCTAAAATGTCGCAACTTCGGAACGCCCTCATTCCTCAATGCCAGAGGAGCTTTTACAGGGAGATGAAACTTACAGGACCTAGTATCCTCGAGAGGTTTCACAGCTTGTATAGCTCGGACTTTCCTAAGGGTCACCTGAGGTCAGGTCGGTCACGTGACCTCACCATTATAAGTCAATGGGGGAAATATGGAAACTGTGATTTCGGCGCAGGGAATGATCTACAACTATCTGAAGCAAACGAAACTGTGATAAAATGCACTCCTTGCGAGGTCCGATGCTTCAATTTTGCACTGTTGACCTTACGTAACGTCATATATGACGTTACTAACGTCATACCTATGAGTTTTTCGTCAATAACTTCCGATCAAATCGATAACTTCCGATCAAATTGAGCTAGCAAGTCGCGAAAACCATCCATTGACTCGGGAACATCTGCAAAAAATGCGATATGACTTTAGTTGACCAGCATCGTGACTTCAGGGGCTCTGACTTGACCTTGACCCGAGGTCAACATCCTTAATTGACCTCAACCGAACAAAAAGTATCCCAATCGACGCTCTGAGCATGAAGAATAGTGGTGTCAGTCGGAACTTAAATCCTCGCAATTCCGAGTTTATCCAATGTCCAAGTCGGAATTTGGTTGGACAATGACAGCAGGCTTTGGACAACATTGGACAATTACTTGCTTCACCTCAGCATTTACAGGGTGATTCATAGCCGTGTGACCGAAAATAAATGAAAACTACAGGAAATGCTTTCGTGTTACATGCGATTGCTAAGCACCATATGAAAGAGCCAAATCTGAAGTTTTGATCCATGTATTGTATCAGTCATATACACTTTTCCTTTGAAGCTCACACTCATTTTAGACAAGATGCTCAAAATGGCCACCTCGGCGACGGATGACTCCAGCACCAGAGCCCTAAAGTTGGCGATGGCGCGGGCGCACCACATGTCTAAGGAAATGGAGCCAAAGAAGCTTGCAATGGCGTCCTTCAGTCGCATAATATCCTGGGGACTCTCCTAAAAGATCTCGGACTTTGCATAGCCCCGAGGAAAAATTGCATGCGATGTTGAGATCCGGCGAGTGTGGTGCCCACGGGACCTCAGCGCTATTTGAAATCAACTTTCCGGGGTTCGCTTACCATTTTTTTTTCTGCCGTATTTATCATTAAACCGTGTCCTCTGTTTTGAATTTATTAGCAATTCTATTAATTATTATCTTCTTTGGAGCTTCCCTATAGTGCAGGCCCTCAGACGTGCAGAACTATCCTGGAACTGCGTTGAATTATACAAATTACACATTTCTACATTTTGCTGCACTGTGTACATCTTGAGCGATATACAGAGACCAGACCAAGACCGAACAAAACTTCATAAAATTTGCTACTAGCACGTGAAATTTCACGCGAAAATATGCAATCCTCTTCTCAAGAGAAATCAACTAAATAGGTCGTAATCGTGTGTAGCCTTGACTGGCGAATAGAAAGCTCAGGTTTCGATATGATAAACACTTTGGAGGTGGTAAGTTAGTACATTTTAAGCAAATAAAATAACAGTGTTGAATGTAAACCACTGCGTAGGTGTCCGACGTCTTTGGACAAATGGCTGGCTTGGACATTTTGGGACGGACAGCGGACGTAAGTATTAGACTTTGGACGGATTGGACACATATTTTCTGAAATTGTCACCACTAATTGAGAATACGATGCTGCCAAAATCGCGGCTCTGCGACCTTCCTTGGCAAAGCTATTTTTACCAAAAACCGAACCCTTGCCTGCAGGCAAGTGGCTTGGCTGAGCTCAGAGGTCACCGGTTGACCTGAGATCCTAAAATCGGGTACCAATCGCTGCGCAATGCACACACGCTCATTTTTCCGCGAGGCTCTAGCTTAATTAGGCACAAAACGGCGAGGGGTTCGTACCAGGGTATATTGAGGTTCGTACCACCCCCACACCTCGGCCGGGCGCATGCAGAAAACCAGTAGGTCCGGCGAGGGAGTCGCCTCACAGATGACAGAAGATCTAAAAAAAAAGATATTTAATGCTGTCTACGGTAAAAAATGGCTGTGAAAAATGCTGCGAAATAGCCACAGAGTGAAATCTAGCGACTAGCATTATCATCAGGTAGGTGTACTGGAAAAGCTACTTAACAAGGTCACTTATGACGATATCCTCACAGCATACTTAATTTAATAAGCATGCTTCAACACTAGCGTGTAGCATTAAAAAGGCTCCAGCTGCTACTAAATCCTCCAAGGACAAGCAAACCAGCCTTGGCAGTGGGTGGTATTTCAGAACGGCATGCACTGCAGACGCAGCCAGCGAACATGTTGTAAGCACGCACTTGTCAGCTTCAAGCCTGTAATTTCTCCGCAACCGCAGGGGAGATTGCACAAGATAGTCGCAAGTGCAGGCATGCGACGATGCTATTTCTGGCACTTGCGTTCGTTTGACAAAATATCTCAACGCTCTGGTAAGTCACAACCCTGGTGCAAGTTAGAGGTGGCAAAATGTGGACCCGAGGACCCGGTCCAAAGAACCAGTCTGGACCCATATGGGTCCAGACCGGTTCCTGGAAATTTTCTGACGGGTCCAACCGGGTCCTACCATAACTATACATCTTGCGCACTACACATTATTGCAAAATATGAAGTGAATGTTTCTTTGCACACAGTAGCTCATGAGTATTCCCAGTGGGAAATAGGCTGTTTTACATGATGCAACTAATGATACCTACAAGCAGTTTGTATTAATTGACTTTTGGGGAACGGGTCCAACTGGTTCCGATTCCAACTAAGACCGGGTCCGACTGGTTCCAGAAATGTCCAGCCGGGTCTGGTTCGAGTCTGGTTCCCAAAATTTTCATCTTTTGCCACCTCTAGTGCAAGTGCTCTCATGGTACGAGCAGATTAACGCCAGCACATACCAGCGTCATTGCAGAGGCGCCAGGAGGTCAGTTCCCTATGTCGAGCAGCAAGTTTACGTGCGTCATCTCCGGAGTCCGGACAAGTGTCCGCTTTTCCCAAAGTTTCACATGGTTTTGCTCGTAGTTAAACGTCTCAAACGTTTTTTTTTTTAAAGTCAATCACATTTAAACACTAACACACAACATCAATTTGACCGAAAATGTCAATCAATGAATGCTTTGATTGATGGTTCTTATACACTTTTACAGATACGGGTACTTATGGGCTGGCAAAGGTACCAGCTTGCCATTGACATAATGCTTGCACACCAGCCTGGGACAGCAGTCAGGAAAGGACTTGCGTCGGTCACCCGAAGCTTGTCTGCAGAACAAGTTACCAGCTTTCAGCTTCTTGAAGTCGACCTTGTCGGCCACGGCGGGGCATCTGCAACGAGATAAACATGTAATGTAAACTGTAGTTGGCCCAGGCAGCGAAACAAACTGCATTTAGATTGTAGGGTTTCAGAATAGCAATCCTGACAAACGACTATATGAGAGGTAAGGTAAAATTATTCAAATGCTGTAATAAAAATAGCAATACATTACAACAGCGCAAAACTTTTCGACAAACTTTAGTTTGAAATCGTCATTGACAATAATTGTTACCTCCTATAGAGCCCAGTGTTAAGCCTTTTTTTACGAAAAAAAAACAAAACAAACGAGGCATTGGCTCTGCAAATACCGTGCATACCATCCAACATGTAATTGAAAAATATCTATGCGCTAACTGGAGACGAACAACAAAAGCACTTTACTCACTGGAATCTGTCAATGAACAGAACACCGTTTTCCCTGATGCAGTGGCTCTGTTTGCAACCCGAGTAGCGGGAGCTCCATACTTCTCCGACTTTAAATCTTTTGTAAATCTGCTTGTCTAGGCATTCCGTGTCTGGGTCTGCAACATAGGTATATCATGCGTATAATAATCATCGTGGGAAATTCACATTATCAATAAACGCAAAATAAATACGGCACCATGCCGCTCTGCCTATCCATAACAACGTATCGAACAAAATATTATCATTTTTCATGATGCTGTCTGTAAAAAAAAAACACACACACACACATACACACGACCTGACCGCAATCGCAACCTACTTTCCAAATCACGAATCAGAATAATGATTCGGACGCGCAACTGAACTGCTTCCAAACAAAGTATACGCATGGTAAGCCAGAGCCCATTTCGCAAGTAGAATATTTTGGGAATAATGTACAAAGCTGCTACATATCGATATCGATATATATATATATATATATATATATAGAATATCTACCATATGCCTCTCAGAGCATGATTTTCCCCATTTTCGAGAACGAATGCATACTGCATATGTCACCGCAAATTCCCTCACCTCTCCCGACGGGCAGCTTGATGTACCGGGGGTAGTGCCACTGGGCACAGCAGAGCTGGGCGCAAAGCGAGAGCAACACCAGAGCTCTGAGCATGACGGCGATCCTCTACCAGAGACAGCGGCCGGGTGATGAGTATGACAATCACAGGAAGTGGTCGAAGGGGGTGCGCCGTGCCTGTCGGGTGTGCGCCGCGCTCCCCTCGCGTCGGCGGGTGTGCGTGCCGAGTGCTCTCCGTTCGCCCTCTGCACCCTCCGTCCGGCCGGCGTCGGTTATATGTCGGGCACAGCGGCTTCCGGCTGCGTGAACGGGGAGTGGAACGGACTGGGCAGAACCTGATTGATTGATCCAGCCACGAGCGGCACGCACAAACGAGCCAAATACACGTGTTGTGGCGTTGCAATGTTGTAACGAAGATTAATGCTCGGAAGTGAATACCCACATTGAACTTGTAAGGTGGATGAATCACTCGTAATTTAACGAAAATCTAAGTAGGGCTAATATTTTCTACACAGAAAGCCGCTGCACGTGGAGATTCTTCATTAAATATCACAAAGAAGGTATGATTTATTCACCTGCCATGGAATGTTCTTCACTCCGCTTATATGCTTATATTAAGAATATAACTGTTACCAAAATATATCCCTATTGGAACATACGGTCGCATTTGGACCAGCTAACGGACCGCTGTTTTCATAAATTGTATGTGCCGACAACTTCTGTGCAAAACATAACGTTCTCTGCTCAGTTACAATGAAAGATTTGAGATGGGTTGATAACACCGTAAGCCAGGGGTTGTTTTGTGGTCATATCTCATAAAGGAACACAACAACACGGTTATGGGGAACACGATGTTGATCCAAGTTGTGAGTAAATGGACCCAGTCAAGGAAGCTTTGTTGGAACATTGAAAGTGTTCTCGAGTTTGTAATGAGACCGCGGTTAGTTGACCGCACCACGCGGCCGGTTCATGGCAAAGCAGAGCCATATAACAAGGCAAGGTACCCGGGGACTGCAACGCAGCACACATACAGAACCGACTTCCGTGTGAGACTGCAGTCACACACAAGAAAGTATCACGCCGCTCCTGACAGTCACCCAGATGATAATATAAGGCTTCCAATTGCCTTTGTATATCATTATGCTTTCCGCAGTTGTATTTAATCCGTTATCTGCAATGAGTAGGTAGTCATCATTCATCATTATTTTTTTTTAGGATCTGTCTCTTCATGATCTGCTCCAAGCAGTCAGCGGCTGCTAGCGATCGCTTTCAACATTTTTCAGTTACATTACATTATTGCTTCGACGACATAGCTGAGCTTCTATGACATTTCTTTTCTCACGCATTATACCAGGCCGCCGTCCACTGGTGCGGAACGCGTGCGGTCCGTACGGAATTTAACACAGAACCCTATGGGCGCATCCGGTCCGTACGGAAATCGTGTGCGCTCCGTCCGGACGCGTATTTACAAATTGCAACCGAGCTCCGCCGTAGGGTATTTTATTTCCGCCGTAGTGTATTTCACTTGGGGGATTTTCTACCATACATCTGCCTGAGCTTAGGGTAATTACAATTTGTCGCCGACGTTAAAAAATGATGCACTTTTTTCGCAGTATAGGATATCGCATGTGCATATTTCTGCCTTTTTGGGTGCGCTTTATCGGTTTTTCGTGAGTAACTCGCGTAAAAACCATCCGATCGCGACAAAACTTTCAATGCCCCCGATTTTATCAATTTTACACCTACCCTGAAAATTTCATGACCCTGACCCAAATGACCTTTGACCTGTGACCTATTTCTCGAGACCATGTTTGGCCCGAATCGCGATTCGGCGTATGTCGGCTCGCATTAGCCGCGCGGTTGCAGTCTTCACGTGGCTTCAAGCGTTGAAACATGTGATTTGACGCTGGTCCCATGCATTAGGGTGGGTGTCAAGGTCACCTGAAGGTCAGGTCAGCTCAATGGCCTTTGATGACCTCGGTTCCTTTTTCGAGTTTTACATGTTTTTAGGCTAGTTTTTGGAGCTGATTTAGAATTTAGCAACCATTTGAACATTACAGGGGGTGTAACGAAATTATCCGGACACCTTTCTTCCCGCTGTAATTAAAAAGCAAAACAATCTGGTACTTTTTTTAACTGAGCTTGTAGCCACCTTTCATAAAACCATGGTGGTGAATGTTCTGGAGCATTTCAGCCAATGAATTCTCCAGCACACTGGCTTTGATGCAGACCAATGCCGTCTAAACCTGTGCCTGCGGTTGAGCAGTGCTTATGGCGGGTGGCTCTTCATATACCTCCTGCTGAACAAGAGCCCACAGGTTTTTGATTGAATTGGGATTTGGGATCGCGACTTTTTCCAAGTCATAAGCGTTAGCCCAGAATGATTGAAGGTTCTATCGGCATCACTTCCCGTTCTTTTAGGGACTTTTAAGTAGCGCGCCGCCCCGCATGAAGACAGCGTGGCTTGAATCAGGCATCAGTGCGCGTTCACAAATCGTTCAGGCATCTATGCCGTCTGGTTGAGCGCCTCCAATCATGCTCCACCACCTTCCCTGGAAAAGCTCCACCCTGGCCTATGGGGCAAAATATAAGGGACAAAAACACAAACCAAGACAGATAAAAACAAAGCAAAATTAACTCATTACCTAATGAAATTCAGGCTGGAGCAAATACATAGGTAATAGGTATCTATGTCAAATTAGAATGAATTAAAATCAACCTGACCAAGCCTTACGGTCTGACCTGGTCCCAACCACCTTACTTCGCCTAACTTAACCCAATTCAACCTAGCCTACCACAACACCTGCAGAGGTACCTTCCTGGAAAAATGACGCCCAGGGAGGTGACTGTCCAACTTATTGGAATACTACCATGATATCTTGTCAAAATGTGTGTCAACATGCTCTTGTTTGACAAGTGATGTATAATAAATGTGATATTCAATAATTATCTCCTGACTGTTGACTGTTGAGTGGTCAAAATATTCAAATAATCAGGGTACAATGCTGTGCATAGTGCACACTAATCATGTTGTTTTTGTGTAGGCCCTCTGCACATTGTTGTGTGCACTGCTATGTGCACCTTAAGTAAAAAAGTGACTGGTGGTACATGACAAAAGGTTGTGCAACTGTGAAGTTCATGCCCTTGGTCAAGCTGGTGCCAAATGCCTATAGCTATAGCAGGATCAGTGAGGGTTGTAGACATGCTACATACATTGTGCAATTTGAAGATATTGGCACAAAGTTCATCCATAATTACTATGCTTAACACCTAATGAAAGAAGAGACATAAATGCCCAGATGATAAAACTCTCTGGTCAACATCACACAAATTTATTGACATACTTTGCAGGTACATATTTACATTCATGGCAAATACTTTCAATTTGATTCAGAAACTAGTTGCTAGTAAGCTTGCATTTTTGTAGGTACAACAACGACCATATATTAAGTCATAAAAAACCTTCTCATAGTATTCATCACATACCTTTTTACCAAACAAGTACCTAGCTACCATGCAATGATTCTTAATTTTTCCCGCAATCCATCTATATCTCAACTGACACAATGAATTTGAAATACCTTATCAAAACCAATAACTGTACATAAGAAGAATACAATACTACAAGAACTATGAATTTCTGAAGTTATTCTCACATGCTGGAATGTTGAAACTCTACTTTTGTCGTCCATTTCCACGTTTGATTGAGCCATCATATCAACTGTTTTCATTCTTCAGTCACAAGCTTTCGCACAAATCTTGAATTTTTACGCATCATCTTGAACCATGCTCCAGCCTCCAGTCTTTCCAACAAGGTACTATGTAACATCAAAGCAATTTTGATTTGTTACAACAGCTTCAGATCATGATAGGCTTGAGGTTTGTTACACCATTTGCCAGACAAATATCTACAAAATGTGTATGAATTCCCAAACTAAGTAATTGATCATATCAGTATTTGCAGTTTCCACAAAATGTTTCATAATACTATTCTATGTTTATATAAAGAAACTCAAATAATCCACAAATTGTTATTGAAACACTCCCACTTCAAGAGTTCACAGCAATAACAATACAAAGAAGCAAACAAACATTGCGCCAGATTTCGTATGAAACGCGCCATCGTCCTGAAGTTTCTACCACAGACGGTAGTTCAACCGCAGCCGTAGTGCAAAAACCCCTGCCCACCTTACCCCACGGCGGAGCTCGGTTGCAATTTGTAAATACGCGCGCCGGACGGGCGATGGCTCTCCCTCCCCCTGTTTCTGCAGGGGACTGGGGACTGGGCAGAACGTCAGGCCTCAGAGAGCGCTGGGGGACGGAGGCTCCACGGCGCAATCCGCAGGTGGAAAGGATGACTCCTAACACAGGCTACATCCGTATTAATGTTTGCCAGTGCTCTGGCGAGGAACATGATAGATACAATTATATGAAAGAAAAACATTGACCTTTTTCCTCGAATCTATAGCAAAATTAATGAAAAATCACCTTTTTATTTACGTGATATTTCGGCCAACAGACCATTATCAAACGAAAGAAAGAACAATGTAGAAGACAAAAACGGTTACAGCAGACAGACGGCAGCCTATTTTCATATTTCGAAATTCATCTCGCGGTATTTGTTTACATAAGACTTCAATGGAAGAACATCCTTGGTTATGCTAAGATGTTTCCGATGTACCGTACACACATACATAAAACGAGCGATAAAAAAACGAGATAAAATCAGGACATATAACTCATCATAACACTTTTTGACATTCGATACGATCGATGACTCGAATTCACACGCTGCATACGCTATCTTACACACTTATATGATAGGCCAAGACACAAGACGTTCGTTCAGGGAGGGCTCCGAATCTCTGATAGTGATGGACTCTGCTATCTTTCTGTCTGGGTAGTCCAGAGCCTGGTGCAGTATCTCCACCGTAAGTGGTAGATCCGCCCCTCTGTCTAATGACAGCTGACCGTGAGCCACTCTAAAGTGGTCTCCGAGGGGGGTGTCGGGAGTCGCACTCAGCATGTTCCTCACATGCTCGTTAAAACGCAGTCTGACAGGACGTTTGCTCTCTCCCACATACACCGCCGGCTGTTCCTTGCAGAGAGTACACGTGATCCTGTAAACCACATTTTTGGTCGTGCATCTCCCTGCTAAGCCACACTTACAGCAGTAGCACCCGCGACTGGCACCCGGACAGAGAGGAGGTGAGAAGGCTGACCTGACTAGCGCGTTTTTCAGTTTGTTTTTGTTTCGCCAAGCAAGTCGGATGTTCATTCCCGACCTGCGCACCACACCTTTCACCCGGCTCAATAATTCCTCGTCCACATATGGTAGAGTCAAGAAGCCATCTACATCCTCTTTTGTAGAACCCCGTTTAGTGCCCCCAGCTTTCGCTTCCCTTAGAGTTCTCCTAAGCACGTTTTCAGGGTACCCGTTGCTAGAAAGGAGATTCCACATTTTTGTCACGCTCTTTTCTTCCCTGTCCTTATTCGACGATACTGCTATGGCCCTTCTAAACTGGTTCCTAGCCATGCTAATTTTGGTCGACGACGGATGAGCTGAAGAGAAATGAAGCACTATGCCCGAGTTGGTAGGCTTAATGTACAGTTCAGTGGCCAGAAATGTGATGTCATTGTCAGAAACGACAGAGACCAGGGTATCTAGGTATGGGACCCCCGAGTCCTGCTTCGTGAACTCCATCGTGAATTTTACTGTAGGATGAAGTGAGTTCAAATACGCTAGGAAATCTTTCAGGGCTTCCTCCCCGTGGGTCCAGATTCCCCCGTAATCATCAATGTATCGCAAGAGCAGGTCGGGCTTAGCCTCCCTGTTTTGTAAAGCCAGTCTTTCCAGCCTGTCTAGGAAGAGGATAGCAACGGGAGGGGCGCAAGGGTTACCCATCGCGATTCCCACTTTCTGTTTGTAGAAATCTTTGTCAAAGCAAAAGACGTTATTCCTCAGACACTGGTCCAGGAGTGTGCATACGTCATCGGGTGTCAAACCGAACATGTTGATATCAGTAACATGCTCCTGCAACTTTTCCCGAACAGCCTCCACTGCCTCATCTAAAGGAATGGAACCATACAGGTTTACTACGTCTATGCTGAAAAATATGATGTCACTTGGCATCGTGTGTTGTCGCTGGTAGTCAGCGAGATGGTCCAAAAAATGTTTGGTGTCCCGTAGGTGAGTAGGCACATATCTCAGCAATTGGCTCAAAACACGTTCAATGAGACAAGATGTTTTCTCTGTTGGGCCTCCACAAGCTGAAATCACGGGACGAAGAGGGACCCCCGGTTTATGATCTTTGGGAAGCCCGTAAAACAAGGGGATACGGCTATGGTTAGGTGTTAGGTCATGAATGACATTGTCATCAAGCTTGTTACTGGTAACCTGCTTTAGGGTACGTTTAGTCAAGGCCTCTACCCTGGGAACTGGATTTCTTTTCAGTTGTTCGTAGTTGGATCGATCTCCTAAAATGTTGTTAGCTTTCTCAACATAGTCAGTTTTGTCAAGTATCACAAAACCCTTACATTTATCGCTAGGTTTTAAGATAATGGCATCATCTTTTTTTAGCGTTCTCAAAGCCGACATCTCATCCTGGGTGACATTGACATGATCTGTTTTGTGGTGCTTATAGGTACGGAGTAAATCATCTTTAAGCTGTTTCAGGTTTCTCTCTGCCTGATTATTTGTCGGGGGAGGAATCCGTTTGTCCAAGTCGGGAAAACGGAAGGTCAAGTTTGGTTCGTCATTTTGTGACCGATGCGTACCGGTTGTCGCTGACCCCTGGGCGCCTGCAGAAGCTGACGGTGCTCGCTGGGTGTCGGATGGAGCTCCTGGTGCCTGTTGTGCATCTGTAGAGACCGATTGCGTCCGCTGGATAGCACCGGTGTCGACTGAAGGTCCCGGTGCCTCTTGGGCCCCGGCTGGAGCTGACAGTGCCTGCTGGAGGGCGCCGACACCGACTGGAGCTGACGGCGTACGCTGGGACGCGACTGGGGCTGACGGTGTCTGCTGGACCCCGACTCGAACTGGCAGTGTCCTCTGGAGGGCGCTGGAACCGACTGTAGCCGGAGCTGACGGTGTCTTCTGAAGGACGCCGGCACCGACTGGGGCTGACGGTGTCCTCTGGAGGGCGCTGGAACCGACTGGAGCTGTAGCTGACGGTGTCTGCTGGAGGGCGCCGGCACCGACCTGAGCTGACGGTGTCCTCTGGAGGGCGCCGGAACCAACTGGAGCTGGAGCTGACGGTGTCTGCTGGAGGGCGCCGGTACCGACTCGAACTGACGGTGTCCTCTGGAGGGCGCTGGAACCGACTGGAGCCGGAGCTGACGGTGTCTTCTGAAGGACGCCGGCACCGACTGGGGCTGACGGTGTCCTCTGGAGGGCGCTGGAACCGACTGGAGCTGTAGCTGACGGTGTCTGCTGGAGGGCGCCGGCACCGACCTGAGCTGACGGTGTCCTCTGGAGGGCGCCGGAACCAACTGGAGCTGGAGCTGACGATGTCTGCTGGAGGGCGCCGGTACCGACTCGAACTGACGGTGTCCTCTGGAGGGCGCTGGAACCGACTGGAGCCGGAGCTGACGGTGTCTTCTGAAGGACGCCGGCACCGACTGGGGCTGACGGTGTCCTCTGGAGGGCGCTGGAAACGACTGGAGCTGTAGCTGACGGTGTCTGCTGGAGGGCGCCGGCACCGACCTGAGCTGACGGTGTCCTCTGGAGGGCGCCGGAACCAACTGGAGCTGGAGCTGACGATGTCTGCTGGAGGGCGCCGGTACCGACTCGAACTGACGGTGTCCTCTGGAGGGCGCTGGAACCGACTGGAGCCGGAGCTGACGGTGTCTTCTGAAGGACGCCGGCACCGACTGGGGCTGACGGTGTCCTCTGGAGGGCGCTGGAAACGACTGGAGCTGTAGCTGACGGTGTCTGCTGGAGGGCGCCGGCACCGACCTGAGCTGACGGTGTCCTCTGGAGGGCGCCGGAACCAACTGGAGCTGTAGCTGACGGTGTCTGCTGGAGGGCGCCGGCACCGACCTGAGCTGACGGTGTCCTCTGGAGGGCGCTGGAACCAGCTGGAGCTGGAGCTGACGTTGTCTGCTGGAGGGCGCCGGCACCGACTAGAGCTGACGGTGCTCCCTGAGCCACAACTGGAGCTGACGGTAGTCTGGCTCGTGCTTGTCTAACTATCTCATCCTTCCATCTCTTACCGTAAGCAAATCTTTCAATAGCCTTCTCAACATCAACCAGAATCTTCTTGGTGACATCCTGCGTTATGGCAAAGTTGGGTCCCTTGGCCAGCAGCTTCATGCCTGAATCACATATTGGGCGAGACGACAAGTTGTTCACCCGAGGAGCTGTGTCTTGGGTTTCAACGGTTGTCATCAACACGAGTTTGTCATGAGCCTCTCGCTTGAGACGGTCATATTTGTTCATGAGACGAGGTCTGTTCTCCGCGATGGTCAGGTCAAACACTCGTACGCATGTGCGGCATACCCAAATAAACTTGTCCGCGTCAAAAAATCCTCGAATACGATCGAATAGCCTATCTCTTTCACGTTTTAGAAAAGCCCTTCGTCGGAAAGCTTCGGAAATGGCTTCGTTGAGTAGAGATTTCATAAACTTTTCACATGATTGCTGTACTTTGCTGTTCTTCTCAAACACTGTATTAACTGGTCTCATGCTATCGCTGATGAATCTTGGAGTAACACCCGACTGTCTGCATGCTACAAGGAATTCAATTTGTAGCTCCGTTTTCGCTAACTTTTCTGGGTTCTTTAAAGTTTGGACGAGCACTGGCCTGCGGTCAACAATGGGCTCGATAGTATTAATGTTTGCCAGTGCTCTGGCGAGGAACATGATAGATACAATTATATGAAAGAAAAACATTGACCTTTTTCCTCGAATCTATAGCAAAATTAATGAAAAATCACCTTTTTATTTACGTGATATTTCGGCCAACAGACCATTATCAAACGAAAGAAAGAACAATGTAGAAGACAAAAACGGTTACAGCAGACAGACGGCAGCCTATTTTCATATTTCGAAATTCATCTCGCGGTATTTGTTTACATAAGACTTCAATGGAAGAACATCCTTGGTTATGCTAAGATGTTTCCGATGTACCGTACACACATACATAAAACGAGCGATAAAAAAACGAGATAAAATCAGGACATATAACTCATCATAACACTTTTTGACATTCGATACGATCGATGACTCGAATTCACACGCTGCATACGCTATCTTACACACTTATATGATAGGCCAAGACACAAGACGTTCGTTCAGGGAGGGCTCCGAATCTCTGATAGTGATGGACTCTGCTATCTTTCTGTCTGGGTAGTCCAGAGCCTGGTGCAGTATCTCCACCGTAAGTGGTAGATCCGCCCCTCTGTCTAATGACAGCTGACCGTGAGCCACTCTAAAGTGGTCTCCGAGGGGGGTGTCGGGAGTCGCACTCAGCATGTTCCTCACATGCTCGTTAAAACGCAGTCTGACAGGACGTTTGCTCTCTCCCACATACACCGCCGGCTGTTCCTTGCAGAGAGTACACGTGATCCTGTAAACCACATTTTTGGTCGTGCATCTCCCTGCTAAGCCACACTTACAGCAGTAGCACCCGCGACTGGCACCCGGACAGAGAGGAGGTGAGAAGGCTGACCTGACTAGCGCGTTTTTCAGTTTGTTTTTGTTTCGCCAAGCAAGTCGGATGTTCATTCCCGACCTGCGCACCACACCTTTCACCCGGCTCAATAATTCCTCGTCCACATATGGTAGAGTCAAGAAGCCATCTACATCCTCTTTTGTAGAACCCCGTTTAGTGCCCCCAGCTTTCGCTTCCCTTAGAGTTCTCCTAAGCACGTTTTCAGGGTACCCGTTGCTAGAAAGGAGATTCCACATTTTTGTCACGCTCTTTTCTTCCCTGTCCTTATTCGACGATACTGCTATGGCCCTTCTAAACTGGTTCCTAGCCATGCTAATTTTGGTCGACGACGGATGAGCTGAAGAGAAATGAAGCACTATGCCCGAGTTGGTAGGCTTAATGTACAGTTCAGTGGCCAGAAATGTGATGTCATTGTCAGAAACGACAGAGACCAGGGTATCTAGGTATGGGACCCCCGAGTCCTGCTTCGTGAACTCCATCGTGAATTTTACTGTAGGATGAAGTGAGTTCAAATACGCTAGGAAATCTTTCAGGGCTTCCTCCCCGTGGGTCCAGATTCCCCCGTAATCATCAATGTATCGCAAGAGCAGGTCGGGCTTAGCCTCCCTGTTTTGTAAAGCCAGTCTTTCCAGCCTGTCTAGGAAGAGGATAGCAACGGGAGGGGCGCAAGGGTTACCCATCGCGATTCCCACTTTCTGTTTGTAGAAATCTTTGTCAAAGCAAAAGACGTTATTCCTCAGACACTGGTCCAGGAGTGTGCATACGTCATCGGGTGTCAAACCGAACATGTTGATATCAGTAACATGCTCCTGCAACTTTTCCCGAACAGCCTCCACTGCCTCATCTAAAGGAATGGAACCATACAGGTTTACTACGTCTATGCTGAAAAATATGATGTCACTTGGCATCGTGTGTTGTCGCTGGTAGTCAGCGAGATGGTCCAAAAAATGTTTGGTGTCCCGTAGGTGAGTAGGCACATATCTCAGCAATTGGCTCAAAACACGTTCAATGAGACAAGATGTTTTCTCTGTTGGGCCTCCACAAGCTGAAATCACGGGACGAAGAGGGACCCCCGGTTTATGATCTTTGGGAAGCCCGTAAAACAAGGGGATACGGCTATGGTTAGGTGTTAGGTCATGAATGACATTGTCATCAAGCTTGTTACTGGTAACCTGCTTTAGGGTACGTTTAGTCAAGGCCTCTACCCTGGGAACTGGATTTCTTTTCAGTTGTTCGTAGTTGGATCGATCTCCTAAAATGTTGTTAGCTTTCTCAACATAGTCAGTTTTGTCAAGTATCACAAAACCCTTACATTTATCGCTAGGTTTTAAGATAATGGCATCATCTTTTTTTAGCGTTCTCAAAGCCGACATCTCATCCTGGGTGACATTGACATGATCTGTTTTGTGGTGCTTATAGGTACGGAGTAAATCATCTTTAAGCTGTTTCAGGTTTCTCTCTGCCTGATTATTTGTCGGGGGAGGAATCCGTTTGTCCAAGTCGGGAAAACGGAAGGTCAAGTTTGGTTCGTCATTTTGTGACCGATGCGTACCGGTTGTCGCTGACCCCTGGGCGCCTGCAGAAGCTGACGGTGCTCGCTGGGTGTCGGATGGAGCTCCTGGTGCCTGTTGTGCATCTGTAGAGACCGATTGCGTCCGCTGGATAGCACCGGTGTCGACTGAAGGTCCCGGTGCCTCTTGGGCCCCGGCTGGAGCTGACAGTGCCTGCTGGAGGGCGCCGACACCGACTGGAGCTGACGGCGTACGCTGGGACGCGACTGGGGCTGACGGTGTCTGCTGGACCCCGACTCGAACTGGCAGTGTCCTCTGGAGGGCGCTGGAACCGACTGGAGCCGGAGCTGACGGTGTCTTCTGAAGGACGCCGGCACCGACTGGCGCCGGTGCCGGCGTCCTTCAGCTCCGGCTGCAAGCCCGGCATCTGCGGAGCACTTGCCGGCTTTGCAAGCCGGCACTCGCGGCCAGACTTGCAAAGCCGCAGCCGGGCTCCGGCTGCGGAGCCCGGCATCTGCGATGCCGGGCTCCGCATCGCGGGACCGCAGGTTGTTTGAGCAAGCACCTTTGTAAACGCAGCAAAAACGCCCGCCACCAAACGAGAGGATGAGCCTTGCACGTGCAGACCGGAGTCGGTGTGCTACGGACTGACGTGCACGGCACCCTATTCGTCGGTCTATAGCGGTGTGCCAAATTTGAGTGCAATCGACCCGGCCGTTTTCGAGATCTGGAAGCGACACCCTGCACGTGCGCACGTGCAGCCTAGGCCCCAATTGACTTGTGCACGGCACTCTATTCGCCGGTTTCTAGCGGTGTACCAAATTGGAGCTCAATCGGCCCCGTCAATTTCAAGATCTGGAAGCGACCCCTACACGTGCGCTCGTGGAGCTGCACCCCAACCGTGGCACATGAAAATACATGCTAACTGACTTGTGCACGGCACCCTACTAACCAGTCTCTAGCGGTATACCAAATTTGAGCACAGTCGGCCCGGCCGTTCTTGAGATCTGGAAGCGTCAGCCTGCACGTGCGCACGTGCATAACGGGTCCCATCCGACTTGTGCACGGCACCCTACTTACCAGCCTCTAGCGGTGTGCCAACTTTGATCACAATCGGCCCAGCCGTTCTCGAGATCTGGAAGCGTCACCCTGCCCGTGTGCACGTGCAGCGGCACCCCAACCGTGACACATGGAAATGCATTGCGCGGCAGGTGCCTACAACCATGCCAAGTATCAGCGCAATCGGCAAAATAACAACAGAGTTATAAGACTTGCCACCGAACTGACGCCTCTTCGTTTTGCACGTGGCACGTGCATTAGGGGTCACCCATACGCATCGAGAATAGCACACTACGTGTAAGAAAGGAAGAAGCTATCCCACACAAAAGACCGCGAGTGAATCGGTCCAGTGGTTGCAGAGATATAAGGTTTCTAAAGGCACCCCACAGGCGGCCGAATGCTAATATTTAGCAATAATCAGTGTCGCATCCGCACACGGGAGGTATCCCCGTCACCTGTTCGTATACTCTAATGTGGTTGGGTTCAAGTCACAGTCGAGCCCTGATTTTTTACAGCTTTTCTTAAAAACGGCACATCGTGCAGTGACGTCCTATGCATCAGTGGAAAGAGCATCAAAAGTTGTATATTATATTAACTTTTCACTTTGGTATATCTGCAACGTAAAAAGTTATTAAGCAACAAAGACGCTCCCATTGACTTTCCATGTTAAAAATTTTAATTTTCAAATGAACTTTATAAGAAAAAATGAGTTTTGCCAGCTTAACGAAGCATAACGGCCTATGCTCTTTCCTCTACAAGATATAAGAGTTTGGGCAAAATCTATCTCTAAAATTTTGCACAAAGATCGAATGAAAATGTCTCTGCAAAGTCTCGGCATCGCCGTCCATTGACTTAACATGGAACACAGCAAAATTCCAACTTTGACCTCGTGCAAAGCACCGTTCCAAGATTCTGAGGGGTATACAGCGCACACTGGCGTGTACCCAAACGTGTTTGCCATAAAATGCTGGGAAGAAAACCACCTCCTTCTTGGCTCGTTTTCCCGCCATTCGCGATCGCGCAAAAAGTGTCCAAAACCCCGTTGACTTAACATGGGGAAAATGGAATCGCACGTGCCACGCGCAAAAGACTTCTTAGCGAGTAGCGACCGGTGCCATCAGGTAGATCGCCTGCGGGAGCCCATACCCTGAACTTTTTACGAAGATTGTACATTTCGTCTAGGCCCCCGTCAAGTTGTACTGATTCGCGGCCAGACTTGCAAAACATAGATACCCTGGTCTCTGTCGTTTCTGACAATGACATCACATTTCTGGCCACTGAACTGTACATTAAGCCTACCAACTCGGGCATAGTGCTTCATTTCTCTTCAGCTCATCCGTCGTCGACCAAAATTAGCATGGCTAGGAACCAGTTTAGAAGGGCCATAGCAGTATCGTCGAATAAGGACAGGGAAGAAAAGAGCGTGACAAAAATGTGGAATCTCCTTTCTAGCAACGGGTACCCTGAAAACGTGCTTAGGAGAACTCTAAGGGAAGCGAAAGCTGGGGGCACTAAAC
This sequence comes from Amphibalanus amphitrite, assembly GCF_019059575.1. Lineage (NCBI taxonomy): Eukaryota > Metazoa > Arthropoda > Thecostraca > Balanomorpha > Balanidae > Amphibalanus > Amphibalanus amphitrite. The sequence continues at coordinate 330,162 of NW_024882097.1, forward strand.
GGGGTTCTACAAAAGAGGATGTAGATGGCTTCTTGACTCTACCATATGTGGACGAGGAATTATTGAGCCGGGTGAAAGGTGTGGTGCGCAGGTCGGGAATGAACATCCGACTTGCTTGGCGAAACAAAAACAAACTGAAAAACGCGCTAGTCAGGTCAGCCTTCTCACCTCCTCTCTGTCCGGGTGCCAGTCGCGGGTGCTACTGCTGTAAGTGTGGCTTAGCAGGGAGATGCACGACCAAAAATGTGGTTTACAGGATCACGTGTACTCTCTGCAAGGAACAGCCGGCGGTGTATGTGGGAGAGAGCAAACGTCCTGTCAGACTGCGTTTTAACGAGCATGTGAGGAACATGCTGAGTGCGACTCCCGACACCCCCCTCGGAGACCACTTTAGAGTGGCTCACGGTCAGCTGTCATTAGACAGAGGGGCGGATCTACCACTTACGGTGGAGATACTGCACCAGGCTCTGGACTACCCAGACAGAAAGATAGCAGAGTCCATCACTATCAGAGATTCGGAGCCCTCCCTGAACGAACGTCTTGTGTCTTGGCCTATCATATAAGTGTGTAAGATAGCGTATGCAGCGTGTGAATTCGAGTCATCGATCGTATCGAATGTCAAAAAGTGTTATGATGAGTTATATGTCCTGATTTTATCTCGTTTTTTTATCGCTCGTTTTATGTATGTGTGTACGGTACATCGGAAACATCTTAGCATAACCAAGGATGTTCTTCCATTGAAGTCTTATGTAAACAAATACCGCGAGATGAATTTCGAAATATGAAAATAGGCTGCCGTCTGTCTGCTGTAACCGTTTTTGTCTTCTACATTGTTCTTTCTTTCGTTTGATAATGGTCTGTTGGCCGAAATATCACGTAAATAAAAAGGTGATTTTTCATTAATTTTGCTATAGATTCGAGGAAAAAGGTCAATGTTTTTCTTTCATATAATTGTATCTATCATGTTCCTCGCCAGAGCACTGGCAAACATTAATACTATCGAGCCCATTGTTGACCGCAGGCCAGTGCTCGTCCAAACTTTAAAGAACCCAGAAAAGTTAGCGAAAACGGAGCTACAAATTGAATTCCTTGTAGCATGCAGACAGTCGGGTGTTACTCCAAGATTCATCAGCGATAGCATGAGACCAGTTAATACAGTGTTTGAGAAGAACAGCAAAGTACAGCAATCATGTGAAAAGTTTATGAAATCTCTACTCAACGAAGCCATTTCCGAAGCTTTCCGACGAAGGGCTTTTCTAAAACGTGAAAGAGATAGGCTATTCGATCGTATTCGAGGATTTTTTGACGCGGACAAGTTTATTTGGGTATGCCGCACATGCGTACGAGTGTTTGACCTGACCATCGCGGAGAACAGACCTCGTCTCATGAACAAATATGACCGTCTCAAGCGAGAGGCTCATGACAAACTCGTGTTGATGACAACCGTTGAAACCCAAGACACAGCTCCTCGGGTGAACAACTTGTCGTCTCGCCCAATATGTGATTCAGGCATGAAGCTGCTGGCCAAGGGACCCAACTTTGCCATAACGCAGGATGTCACCAAGAAGATTCTGGTTGATGTTGAGAAGGCTATTGAAAGATTTGCTTACGGTAAGAGATGGAAGGATGAGATAGTTAGACAAGCACGAGCCAGACTACCGTCAGCTCCAGTTGTGGCTCAGGGAGCACCGTCAGCTCTAGTCGGTGCCGGCGCCCTCCAGCAGACAACGTCAGCTCCAGCTCCAGCTGGTTCCAGCGCCCTCCAGAGGACACCGTCAGCTCAGGTCGGTGCCGGCGCCCTCCAGCAGACACCGTCAGCTACAGCTCCAGTTGGTTCCGGCGCCCTCCAGAGGACACCGTCAGCTCAGGTCGGTGCCGGCGCCCTCCAGCAGACACCGTCAGCTACAGCTCCAGTCGTTTCCAGCGCCCTCCAGAGGACACCGTCAGCCCCAGTCGGTGCCGGCGTCCTTCAGAAGACACCGTCAGCTCCGGCTCCAGTCGGTTCCAGCGCCCTCCAGAGGACACCGTCAGTTCGAGTCGGTACCGGCGCCCTCCAGCAGACATCGTCAGCTCCAGCTCCAGTTGGTTCCGGCGCCCTCCAGAGGACACCGTCAGCTCAGGTCGGTGCCGGCGCCCTCCAGCAGACACCGTCAGCTACAGCTCCAGTCGTTTCCAGCGCCCTCCAGAGGACACCGTCAGCCCCAGTCGGTGCCGGCGTCCTTCAGAAGACACCGTCAGCTCCGGCTCCAGTCGGTTCCAGCGCCCTCCAGAGGACACCGTCAGTTCGAGTCGGTACCGGCGCCCTCCAGCAGACATCGTCAGCTCCAGCTCCAGTTGGTTCCGGCGCCCTCCAGAGGACACCGTCAGCTCAGGTCGGTGCCGGCGCCCTCCAGCAGACACCGTCAGCTACAGCTCCAGTCGGTTCCAGCGCCCTCCAGAGGACACCGTCAGCCCCAGTCGGTGCCGGCGTCCTTCAGAAGACACCGTCAGCTCCGGCTCCAGTCGGTTCCAGCGCCCTCCAGAGGACACCGTCAGTTCGAGTCGGTACCGGCGCCCTCCAGCAGACACCGTCAGCTCCAGCTCCAGTTGGTTCCGGCGCCCTCCAGAGGACACCGTCAGCTCAGGTCGGTGCCGGCGCCCTCCAGCAGACACCGTCAGCTACAGCTCCAGTCGGTTCCAGCGCCCTCCAGAGGACACCGTCAGCCCCAGTCGGTGCCGGCGTCCTTCAGAAGACACCGTCAGCTCCGGCTACAGTCGGTTCCAGCGCCCTCCAGAGGACACTGCCAGTTCGAGTCGGGGTCCAGCAGACACCGTCAGCCCCAGTCGCGTCCCAGCGTACGCCGTCAGCTCCAGTCGGTGTCGGCGCCCTCCAGCAGGCACTGTCAGCTCCAGCCGGGGCCCAAGAGGCACCGGGACCTTCAGTCGACACCGGTGCTATCCAGCGGACGCAATCGGTCTCTACAGATGCACAACAGGCACCAGGAGCTCCATCCGACACCCAGCGAGCACCGTCAGCTTCTGCAGGCGCCCAGGGGTCAGCGACAACCGGTACGCATCGGTCACAAAATGACGAACCAAACTTGACCTTCCGTTTTCCCGACTTGGACAAACGGATTCCTCCCCCGACAAATAATCAGGCAGAGAGAAACCTGAAACAGCTTAAAGATGATTTACTCCGTACCTATAAGCACCACAAAACAGATCATGTCAATGTCACCCAGGATGAGATGTCGGCTTTGAGAACGCTAAAAAAAGATGATGCCATTATCTTAAAACCTAGCGATAAATGTAAGGGTTTTGTGATACTTGACAAAACTGACTATGTTGAGAAAGCTAACAACATTTTAGGAGATCGATCCAACTACGAACAACTGAAAAGAAATCCAGTTCCCAGGGTAGAGGCCTTGACTAAACGTACCCTAAAGCAGGTTACCAGTAACAAGCTTGATGACAATGTCATTCATGACCTAACACCTAACCATAGCCGTATCCCCTTGTTTTACGGGCTTCCCAAAGATCATAAACCGGGGGTCCCTCTTCGTCCCGTGATTTCAGCTTGTGGAGGCCCAACAGAGAAAACATCTTGTCTCATTGAACGTGTTTTGAGCCAATTGCTGAGATATGTGCCTACTCACCTACGGGACACCAAACATTTTTTGGACCATCTCGCTGACTACCAGCGACAACACACGATGCCAAGTGACATCATATTTTTCAGCATAGACGTAGTAAACCTGTATGGTTCCATTCCTTTAGATGAGGCAGTGGAGGCTGTTCGGGAAAAGTTGCAGGAGCATGTTACTGATATCAACATGTTCGGTTTGACACCCGATGACGTATGCACACTCCTGGACCAGTGTCTGAGGAATAACGTCTTTTGCTTTGACAAAGATTTCTACAAACAGAAAGTGGGAATCGCGATGGGTAACCCTTGCGCCCCTCCCGTTGCTATCCTCTTCCTAGACAGGCTGGAAAGACTGGCTTTACAAAACAGGGAGGCTAAGCCCGACCTGCTCTTGCGATACATTGATGATTACGGGGGAATCTGGACCCACGGGGAGGAAGCCCTGAAAGATTTCCTAGCGTATTTGAACTCACTTCATCCTACAGTAAAATTCACGATGGAGTTCACGAAGCAGGACTCGGGGGTCCCATACCTAGATACCCTGGTCTCTGTCGTTTCTGACAATGACATCACATTTCTGGCCACTGAACTGTACATTAAGCCTACCAACTCGGGCATAGTGCTTCATTTCTCTTCAGCTCATCCGTCGTCGACCAAAATTAGCATGGCTAGGAACCAGTTTAGAAGGGCCATAGCAGTATCGTCGAATAAGGACAGGGAAGAAAAGAGCGTGACAAAAATGTGGAATCTCCTTTCTAGCAACGGGTACCCTGAAAACGTGCTTAGGAGAACTCTAAGGGAAGCGAAAGCTGGGGGCACTAAACGGGGTTCTACAAAAGAGGATGTAGATGGCTTCTTGACTCTACCATATGTGGACGAGGAATTATTGAGCCGGGTGAAAGGTGTGGTGCGCAGGTCGGGAATGAACATCCGACTTGCTTGGCGAAACAAAAACAAACTGAAAAACGCGCTAGTCAGGTCAGCCTTCTCACCTCCTCTCTGTCCGGGTGCCAGTCGCGGGTGCTACTGCTGTAAGTGTGGCTTAGCAGGGAGATGCACGACCAAAAATGTGGTTTACAGGATCACGTGTACTCTCTGCAAGGAACAGCCGGCGGTGTATGTGGGAGAGAGCAAACGTCCTGTCAGACTGCGTTTTAACGAGCATGTGAGGAACATGCTGAGTGCGACTCCCGACACCCCCCTCGGAGACCACTTTAGAGTGGCTCACGGTCAGCTGTCATTAGACAGAGGGGCGGATCTACCACTTACGGTGGAGATACTGCACCAGGCTCTGGACTACCCAGACAGAAAGATAGCAGAGTCCATCACTATCAGAGATTCGGAGCCCTCCCTGAACGAACGTCTTGTGTCTTGGCCTATCATATAAGTGTGTAAGATAGCGTATGCAGCGTGTGAATTCGAGTCATCGATCGTATCGAATGTCAAAAAGTGTTATGATGAGTTATATGTCCTGATTTTATCTCGTTTTTTTATCGCTCGTTTTATGTATGTGTGTACGGTACATCGGAAACATCTTAGCATAACCAAGGATGTTCTTCCATTGAAGTCTTATGTAAACAAATACCGCGAGATGAATTTCGAAATATGAAAATAGGCTGCCGTCTGTCTGCTGTAACCGTTTTTGTCTTCTACATTGTTCTTTCTTTCGTTTGATAATGGTCTGTTGGCCGAAATATCACGTAAATAAAAAGGTGATTTTTCATTAATTTTGCTATAGATTCGAGGAAAAAGGTCAATGTTTTTCTTTCATATAATTGTATCTATCATGTTCCTCGCCAGAGCACTGGCAAACATTAATACTATCGAGCCCATTGTTGACCGCAGGCCAGTGCTCGTCCAAACTTTAAAGAACCCAGAAAAGTTAGCGAAAACGGAGCTACAAATTGAATTCCTTGTAGCATGCAGACAGTCGGGTGTTACTCCAAGATTCATCAGCGATAGCATGAGACCAGTTAATACAGTGTTTGAGAAGAACAGCAAAGTACAGCAATCATGTGAAAAGTTTATGAAATCTCTACTCAACGAAGCCATTTCCGAAGCTTTCCGACGAAGGGCTTTTCTAAAACGTGAAAGAGATAGGCTATTCGATCGTATTCGAGGATTTTTTGACGCGGACAAGTTTATTTGGGTATGCCGCACATGCGTACGAGTGTTTGACCTGACCATCGCGGAGAACAGACCTCGTCTCATGAACAAATATGACCGTCTCAAGCGAGAGGCTCATGACAAACTCGTGTTGATGACAACCGTTGAAACCCAAGACACAGCTCCTCGGGTGAACAACTTGTCGTCTCGCCCAATATGTGATTCAGGCATGAAGCTGCTGGCCAAGGGACCCAACTTTGCCATAACGCAGGATGTCACCAAGAAGATTCTGGTTGATGTTGAGAAGGCTATTGAAAGATTTGCTTACGGTAAGAGATGGAAGGATGAGATAGTTAGACAAGCACGAGCCAGACTACCGTCAGCTCCAGTTGTGGCTCAGGGAGCACCGTCAGCTCTAGTCGGTGCCGGCGCCCTCCAGCAGACAACGTCAGCTCCAGCTCCAGCTGGTTCCAGCGCCCTCCAGAGGACACCGTCAGCTCAGGTCGGTGCCGGCGCCCTCCAGCAGACACCGTCAGCTACAGCTCCAGTTGGTTCCGGCGCCCTCCAGAGGACACCGTCAGCTCAGGTCGGTGCCGGCGCCCTCCAGCAGACACCGTCAGCTACAGCTCCAGTCGTTTCCAGCGCCCTCCAGAGGACACCGTCAGCCCAAGTCGGTGCCGGCGTCCTTCAGAAGACACCGTCAGCTCCGGCTCCAGTCGGTTCCAGCGCCCTCCAGAGGACACCGTCAGTTCGAGTCGGTACCGGCGCCCTCCAGCAGACATCGTCAGCTCCAGCTCCAGTTGGTTCCGGCGCCCTCCAGAGGACACCGTCAGCTCAGGTCGGTGCCGGCGCCCTCCAGCAGACACCGTCAGCTACAGCTCCAGTCGTTTCCAGCGCCCTCCAGAGGACACCGTCAGCCCCAGTCGGTGCCGGCGTCCTTCAGAAGACACCGTCAGCTCCGGCTCCAGTCGGTTCCAGCGCCCTCCAGAGGACACCGTCAGTTCGAGTCGGTACCGGCGCCCTCCAGCAGACATCGTCAGCTCCAGCTCCAGTTGGTTCCGGCGCCCTCCAGAGGACACCGTCAGCTCAGGTCGGTGCCGGCGCCCTCCAGCAGACACCGTCAGCTACAGCTCCAGTCGGTTCCAGCGCCCTCCAGAGGACACCGTCAGCCCCAGTCGGTGCCGGCGTCCTTCAGAAGACACCGTCAGCTCCGGCTCCAGTCGGTTCCAGCGCCCTCCAGAGGACACCGTCAGTTCGAGTCGGTACCGGCGCCCTCCAGCAGACACCGTCAGCTCCAGCTCCAGTTGGTTCCGGCGCCCTCCAGAGGACACCGTCAGCTCAGGTCGGTGCCGGCGCCCTCCAGCAGACACCGTCAGCTACAGCTCCAGTCGGTTCCAGCGCCCTCCAGAGGACACCGTCAGCCCCAGTCGGTGCCGGCGTCCTTCAGAAGACACCGTCAGCTCCGGCTACAGTCGGTTCCAGCGCCCTCCAGAGGACACTGCCAGTTCGAGTCGGGGTCCAGCAGACACCGTCAGCCCCAGTCGCGTCCCAGCGTACGCCGTCAGCTCCAGTCGGTGTCGGCGCCCTCCAGCAGGCACTGTCAGCTCCAGCCGGGGCCCAAGAGGCACCGGGACCTTCAGTCGACACCGGTGCTATCCAGCGGACGCAATCGGTCTCTACAGATGCACAACAGGCACCAGGAGCTCCATCCGACACCCAGCGAGCACCGTCAGCTTCTGCAGGCGCCCAGGGGTCAGCGACAACCGGTACGCATCGGTCACAAAATGACGAACCAAACTTGACCTTCCGTTTTCCCGACTTGGACAAACGGATTCCTCCCCCGACAAATAATCAGGCAGAGAGAAACCTGAAACAGCTTAAAGATGATTTACTCCGTACCTATAAGCACCACAAAACAGATCATGTCAATGTCACCCAGGATGAGATGTCGGCTTTGAGAACGCTAAAAAAAGATGATGCCATTATCTTAAAACCTAGCGATAAATGTAAGGGTTTTGTGATACTTGACAAAACTGACTATGTTGAGAAAGCTAACAACATTTTAGGAGATCGATCCAACTACGAACAACTGAAAAGAAATCCAGTTCCCAGGGTAGAGGCCTTGACTAAACGTACCCTAAAGCAGGTTACCAGTAACAAGCTTGATGACAATGTCATTCATGACCTAACACCTAACCATAGCCGTATCCCCTTGTTTTACGGGCTTCCCAAAGATCATAAACCGGGGGTCCCTCTTCGTCCCGTGATTTCAGCTTGTGGAGGCCCAACAGAGAAAACATCTTGTCTCATTGAACGTGTTTTGAGCCAATTGCTGAGATATGTGCCTACTCACCTACGGGACACCAAACATTTTTTGGACCATCTCGCTGACTACCAGCGACAACACACGATGCCAAGTGACATCATATTTTTCAGCATAGACGTAGTAAACCTGTATGGTTCCATTCCTTTAGATGAGGCAGTGGAGGCTGTTCGGGAAAAGTTGCAGGAGCATGTTACTGATATCAACATGTTCGGTTTGACACCCGATGACGTATGCACACTCCTGGACCAGTGTCTGAGGAATAACGTCTTTTGCTTTGACAAAGATTTCTACAAACAGAAAGTGGGAATCGCGATGGGTAACCCTTGCGCCCCTCCCGTTGCTATCCTCTTCCTAGACAGGCTGGAAAGACTGGCTTTACAAAACAGGGAGGCTAAGCCCGACCTGCTCTTGCGATACATTGATGATTACGGGGGAATCTGGACCCACGGGGAGGAAGCCCTGAAAGATTTCCTAGCGTATTTGAACTCACTTCATCCTACAGTAAAATTCACGATGGAGTTCACGAAGCAGGACTCGGGGGTCCCATACCTAGATACCCTGGTCTCTGTCGTTTCTGACAATGACATCACATTTCTGGCCACTGAACTGTACATTAAGCCTACCAACTCGGGCATAGTGCTTCATTTCTCTTCAGCTCATCCGTCGTCGACCAAAATTAGCATGGCTAGGAACCAGTTTAGAAGGGCCATAGCAGTATCGTCGAATAAGGACAGGGAAGAAAAGAGCGTGACAAAAATGTGGAATCTCCTTTCTAGCAACGGGTACCCTGAAAACGTGCTTAGGAGAACTCTAAGGGAAGCGAAAGCTGGGGGCACTAAACGGGGTTCTACAAAAGAGGATGTAGATGGCTTCTTGACTCTACCATATGTGGACGAGGAATTATTGAGCCGGGTGAAAGGTGTGGTGCGCAGGTCGGGAATGAACATCCGACTTGCTTGGCGAAACAAAAACAAACTGAAAAACGCGCTAGTCAGGTCAGCCTTCTCACCTCCTCTCTGTCCGGGTGCCAGTCGCGGGTGCTACTGCTGTAAGTGTGGCTTAGCAGGGAGATGCACGACCAAAAATGTGGTTTACAGGATCACGTGTACTCTCTGCAAGGAACAGCCGGCGGTGTATGTGGGAGAGAGCAAACGTCCTGTCAGACTGCGTTTTAACGAGCATGTGAGGAACATGCTGAGTGCGACTCCCGACACCCCCCTCGGAGACCACTTTAGAGTGGCTCACGGTCAGCTGTCATTAGACAGAGGGGCGGATCTACCACTTACGGTGGAGATACTGCACCAGGCTCTGGACTACCCAGACAGAAAGATAGCAGAGTCCATCACTATCAGAGATTCGGAGCCCTCCCTGAACGAACGTCTTGTGTCTTGGCCTATCATATAAGTGTGTAAGATAGCGTATGCAGCGTGTGAATTCGAGTCATCGATCGTATCGAATGTCAAAAAGTGTTATGATGAGTTATATGTCCTGATTTTATCTCGTTTTTTTATCGCTCGTTTTATGTATGTGTGTACGGTACATCGGAAACATCTTAGCATAACCAAGGATGTTCTTCCATTGAAGTCTTATGTAAACAAATACCGCGAGATGAATTTCGAAATATGAAAATAGGCTGCCGTCTGTCTGCTGTAACCGTTTTTGTCTTCTACATTGTTCTTTCTTTCGTTTGATAATGGTCTGTTGGCCGAAATATCACGTAAATAAAAAGGTGATTTTTCATTAATTTTGCTATAGATTCGAGGAAAAAGGTCAATGTTTTTCTTTCATATAACAGGCTACATCCGTGGTTACGCCCAAATGCAATAAGCCAGGTGCTGCTCAGGAAATTACTGACATATGTAATCTGTAAAGCCTTACAAGTAGGATTTTAGCTTCGGATTTTAGCCTCGTCTTACTCAGCGTGACCAGCTAGGCAGGCTAATTTTGGAAAGGTATGTGAACTGCACACCCAGTACATTTTGTGTTGAATGGTGTTATATTCCAAGATATTCACTCGTGCATGAAACTGGTGCGCTGCTTACTCCTCACAAACTTTGCTATTCTTCGCATTGTTTTTGTTGTGGTTAAGCAATGGCCATGTTTCGCCAGTTTTAGGTTTGCTAGTGTGAACGTAGTTAACAAATCCAAAGTCTCCTTTGACTTGCGCATGATTTGCAGCTTTTCTTGTCCTTGAGGTTACGAACCCAAGCGGCCCCCCGTTTGTGGGGCCTGAAGTTGGAGAATTTCCCTGTTTTTTAGGCTTATCCCGGGGAGTCCGATTGAGCCGACGAGACGGTGGAAAGGTTACGGCTTTTACAGCTCTCTTCCTGAAAGTGGACGGGTGGGATCATTGGATGCCATGAAAATCAGCTTCTCCGGGTTCTGAGCCTGCAGTTGAGCGGTCGTGTGAACGGGCCAGCTGTGGAATCGAGCTGCGGCTCAGACGGCGTATGTTTCCAGAATTTTTCAGCACTCGGGCGTGTATTCCCGTTTGAGTGCGAACTGCCACACCTGGAGAATTGCGACAGGTGTTGGTTCATGGTGCAGTGTTGACCGGTGCGGTGATATGTCGTTAGTTGTGTCAGAATACAGGTGTTCCGGAAACGAGCCGATCAACTCTAATTCTGGGTGACATACACGATACAGGTCACAGGATGGGTCTGGCATGGGTTCCGGGAAAGGCATGTCGACGCGGATAGTGCTTTGACATATTTGCCTAATTCAACGCAATTTCATCATAAATCGTGTTTTATAAGGTATGATAATGGCCTACAATTGTTTAAAATTCCTCGGATATGTGTACCTACAAACGTGCCCAATAATAGGAAGAATCTAGCAGACGTTGCGAATTAAGCACTGATATTATCTGAGCGTCTCATGATATGCATACCCATTACCCATGTAAATTGTTGTCATGTGACAGCATCTGCAGCTGCAGGTACATGATGAAATAACCAACACAGTTCATAACAAAATCCCCAACACACCCCAAATATCTTCCCAGAACTCACAACATGTAACCGTGCTGACAGACAACACGTTGCTATAAAGTGTCCAAGGATGGTCGCAACAACAATGCGAGATAACCGTCACGATCTTTCTGATTGTCGTAACAGCCGCGGATTGGAAACTCCGGACCGATGTCGTCATGGCGGAATGTCGGATTTTGACGCGGCAGAGGCTCGGCAGGTGTCAAACGACGAGATGGCCGGTCGGCTGCACGAGCGCGCCACCCCGTACCAGTCCCGGAAGGTGCACCCTTCCGGGGCTGTGGAATGCCTCTGCGGTGAAAGCGTGATGTATAATGTCCGTTCTGATTGTTTCTTTTGATAAAACGCGCATGAAATATTCTTATTTGCGTATTGTTCAATTTTCCGTCAGATATACGCGCGTAACCTTTGGCCTTTCTGCATCTGATTGACTTAAAAGTCATTTCAATTAGGTACATAGGTACATGGCTGGTCCAATTTGGCCCAAATTTGGCGTGCCCTCACTTAATTTGCACATTACCATTTTAAATTGATATGAAACCTTCCCGAAGTGCCTTGGTTTATACCTGGTTGTTCTTTTCCAAACTATTATTTAGACGCCTTAAGTCCGACGTGGTAGATTCACAAATGTAATTTAGAGACCGTTGCTGGCTCCGGTCAGAGGAAAGCACCTCATCTCACTGCGCCTTGGCACATGCTCCAAACATTGCGCTGCAAACCACGCATGACTTCCTTGCCGGTATTCTGCAATCGGTCAGCGTGCCAGCTGGAACTGCGGTGAGGCACCGAGCTGGCGACGGGGCGGCGCCAGTGGGGCCAGCCCTCAGCGCGCGCTGAGGAGACGCCCGGTGGAGGCTCCTGTCACATCCTTCGAAGACCCCTGTCACATCCTGCGTACTTACCTAGCCGGACTCACGGGCCGACCTAGTGAAGCTGTAGTTTACCGTCCAACAGGATCCCGTCTCTCAGGAAATGGTAATGCACGTTCGGGTGCGATTTCAAAACATGATGAAGCAATGAATAGACACAAACAGTTGTCACAGTTTCAAGAGAGCGTACTTTTGGACATTTCTTATCTTCGTGACGCTATAAAGTCGCTCACTATCTGCGTTTTACTTACCCCACAGGTGTGATTTGTGGCGTAGTTCGCTCTTCCACGTATACTCAAGCAAAACATTGTCATGAGTGACGAGAGCGAGTTGCGCATTGTAGAGCATTACATACAGCTTATGTCACTTCTTACCTTGAGTATTGAGCACGGTACGTTGCGTCGCACTCCCGTAAACATTTCTCAAACTAAAAATGCATCAACTTTGAAAGGTGGAAGATAAAAATGCGAATAAATTGTGGTTCAAGAGCTCCGTGACCTATGATTTCAATCGACGTACAGGGTACACGGCTCGCTGAACTTAATAATCAAGTTTGCGACATATCTCGAGAATGGAGCATAACTTGTAGCTTTATCCTTTTCCCTGAGACTTAGGAGTATAATGTGCCCTTTATTTGTGCCTGCCAATGTCATTCATATTTCATCAATATGAAAGAATCTAAGAAAATGCAAAAATGCTCGCTTTTAACTACCTATTTAAATATATGCATTGGGAGTGCAAATTCAAGACGTTTTAACTTAAAATGGAATGCGCCTTCAGATTTAACGGCTGATTTAAGCTTCATGGAAGGAAACAGATAACACCTCACCAAACTCAGAACAATGATTCAACTCGCAGGAAGCCTTTCAATTGGTCACCCTGCCAACAAAATAAGCAGTAACTATGCAACATCACCAGTTGACTCAGTCCCAGTCCGGCTCGACTGCTTCTCTCTCCCACCAGTGAACTGTCTTTTCAGGATTCCAGTGACGTAATTACCGATATTCATGCCGATCGGGGGCGGAGTCACCACCTCATCTGCCTACGGCCTCCGCTGGCCTCTGCAGATCGTGTGCAGATCGACTATATAATCACTGCGCCTGCCGGAGTCACACAGAAGCGACTCCGTTCCTATGGGGTGGACAACTCGTGTGCCAACTGCGGCGTTTGCGGGAGCCGGTCGCGTCATGATGGGTTTGCTGGCAGTGATGGTGGTGGTGTCTCTAAGTGCGCAGCTGTGCAGCTGTGCGCAGTCGTATTCACAGGCGCAGTCGCAGTACCCGAGGTATCTCAAGTTTCCTGTGGGGAGAGGTGAGTCCAATATCAGTGCAGCTCTTATGCAATGATATTGCTATTAGGTTAAATGGGTTACTTGGTTCAGAAATGGATAATAGATCAAGCTATTGTAATTTGTTTGCCAAACGGTAGAAATATTGGTTATTTGTGATCTATCAAACATGAACGTGTGCAAGATGTCATTCCATTTTGTAAGAAGGGAGAAATGCTTTCAAAAAGATATATATTGAAAATAAGTTGCCTGACAGCATACGAAGTTCATCTGGTGCCATTGTCACATGTTTTAGATCCCGATACAGAATGTATGGATTATCAAGTTAACAAGCGCTTCAAAGTTGGCGAGGTCTGGACATCGCGCTACTCCGGCTGCAAGCAGAGCCACTGTATTCGAGAAAAGGGTGTGCTCTACATCGACAGGTTTCAGTGAGTCCCTAGTCATTCTGCAAAATAATGGGCGCTTATTGTCGAGATTTTACGGTGGTTGGGAAATATGTAGTGATAGATTGTGACACTTAACCTTTAACATAACTATGTATTTACCGAAGCGTAAAGCAGCGTCAACTATGCTGTTCCGTGTACCTAAATATATTGATGAAATGATTGACCATGGTACTGAATATCGTTGCTGAGACCACGACTTAAATTTTTACTTTTTATATAACTTTTTTGTCAAGTGAATGATTCACAATCAATGCGGCGCACTATTTCGTCAGTAAACAGCGGACTCAAGCGGCTTGCGGCTACTCGACTACGCCGTACATTATGTATTGATTGCCCATGCATAGCTTCTGGGTGTAATTCCAAGCATCTCTGAGCCAACAATGCATTATGCAGTCCGTGCATTCCGTGCGCTAATGGATGGTGTGTTGTGTGTCGCCAGATGCCCTTCGGTTCAAGACAAAGTGGACTACAAGAGGCTGAAGGCCGATAATCTGTTCTGTCGAGAGGCAAGAGGAGATCGACGGAAACCATTTCCAGATTGTTGTGCCCGCCTGGTGTGCAAATACTACTTCAACGGGAAATTGGTTCCCCTGCCGCTGCATAAGTATCCCTACCTGTGAGATCTTATACGCGCACAGATCGGCTGAAGCTGAAGACACAGGACTCTACCACCTATGTCGTCTTTCTGTGAGGTCCATTGCACCTCTCATGTTGGCTGTTCAATGCAAAGGAGGAAGACAAAGCCTTTGAGGTACTGTTTCGTGATATTTATTTGCATAGATCTGTAATCATAACGTGTAGGCATCCTAATTTATTGTATTGATTTTGATTTTGATTGGTGTGTTATAGCTTTTGCTACTGCAGAGTTGGAAAACATTTTAACACATTGATGTTATTATAGTGTATGCGGTGCGATGCATGTCGTGATCATGATGTTAACATATTTTGAATCCACTTTTGTAATCATTATTCACGATGTAATTATTTTTTAACCCTCGCCCATGTAGGGGGGGGGTTGGTGCAACCCCCCCCCCCCTGAGGCTTTTCGGAAATAGTGCAAAAACGGCGGCGCGCAGCGCCGCCAAATTTTGGGTACCTTATGGGGCAAACCTTGCGCATCTTTTGATAAAAAAAAAATTTGACCGGGTCATGTCAGGTCACGGAGTTATGACGTCACAAAGGGAACAGCCTCCGGCCGGATTTTCACAAACTGAGTGCCAACGCCCGAGGTTTCCTGCCGGTGGTACCGACATCGGTTGATGGTTCGTGATGAAACTTCCCATGCATGTTGGGGCAAGTATTGGCTATCATATGGTATAAGAAACTTGACCGGGTCAGGTCAGGTCACGGAGCTATGACGTCACAAGAGGAACAGCGTCCGGTACTATTTTTGAAAAGCGCTCGAACCACTATTTTGCTAATTCTTGTCACCTCAATGGGAATATGCAGCAATATTAGCTTCTATAGGGAGCAAATGGACCTCCCAAATCCAAAAATACAATCAGATTTCAAAAATTTAAATTTTGATTTTTCGAATTTCTGCCGCCGACTGTGACCTTGCCGACTTCCGGCGCTCCCAACGCGCCATTTTTAGAGCTAGGGAAACGAAATACATACCAAACGATAGAGAATTGATCAAGGAACACGATAGTGAAGGTGTAAAGTCGATATCTCCCACCGTTTTGCCGCAATCGCCGCGGAAAGTTGAAAAAGTCTATTTTTTCCGAAAATTTGACCTTTGACCGGTCAAAAGTATGTCAAATGTTGACCTAGGACCATAAAATATACCACCAATCGCGAGATCTCGGCGAGAGCAATCCGTTGGTCTTTTCCGCTAAGCTCTACGACGCTCCGTTTTCAAACGCCAAGGGGGGGTCGCACCAACCCCCCCCCCCTGCATGGGCGAAGGTGGCAGATCGCCGTTTACGGGCGAGGGTTAACTTTAACTTTTGTAATTATTATTCGCGATAGATTTAAATGTTTATAGAGTGATGCTTTGATGTAGAATTTATCAATTCATGCTCTGTGTACTTTAAAATGAAACATTTGTCAACATCATCATTCAATGATCATACCTACATATTTTGTAAGTGGCAAGCGATAGTGTGATGGCGGTTATCTTTTGCAGAAATATAAAAAAGCATTACTATTATATTAAACAAGTGTACGACTCTATGTAAAGTGTTAAAATCAATGACACTGTCCCTTAGAAAGCATTCAAGCTCTTTTTTCTGAGAAAAGCTCATGGGATTTCTATTATATCAATTAATGTTTCAAGTCAAACTATCAAGAACTTCGTGAAAAATAAATAATAACGGGCGGGTAAACATGGATTACATTCAATCGACCACAGCCCCAGCTATGATTTTCCCCGGTCATCCCGCTTTCTACGTCACGCATGCTGGTATGACGTCAAATTCTCCCTACGGATCTCTCTGGATGCGGTTCAGGTGTGACGTCAATGACATTTTATTGGTCGATCCTTACACACCACAGGTCAGCTTGGACGTCACCTAGCCCACCGGTTTCAGTGTAGAGCCAGCTGGCGTCATCGACTTTTCCTGACAACCCGGATTACCTTCATATTCGTCGTAACTATGATTTTATTTTGTATCCAAAATGGGTGTTCTTGGGCTGGTTGTTGATTTTTTTTTTGGACCATCTGTATTCTGTAGACTGTAATATAGGTCTGTCATTAATTGAGCGCACAGAAGCCGTTTTCACGGCGGCCATCTGGTACACATTTGGTGCAGATTAGGTGCAGATTTGGTGCCGATTTGGTCAAATGAGGTTCAGTGTGTTTCTTAACCCGCGCCCAGATGGGGTCTGCCGAGCAACGCGGTCTGATGGGGGGGGGCCATTTTGGCCCCCCCCCCTCAGATCTCGAGAACCACGCAACATAGCGACAAGCGGTAAACGGTGTTGGATAGCCCCAACGGGGAACTACCTTGTGACCCAATTTCATTGACCTCGGTCAAACCGATGACGTCACAGGTCAGGTCAAAGGTCGAATTTTCACCGTTTACAGGCATTTCAAGAAATGCGTTGTAAAATCGAGTAAAATGCATTTCATTGAAAATCATCGATGGGGAAATGTTCTTCAAACACATATTTTGCTATTTGAGGTCACTGATACCAGGTCAGGTCACAGAGGTCAGGTCACTGGGGGGTCACAATATGAAAGTGTCGTGTGATACATGTTTTATGGTCCATTTTACATGACAAATGCGATTATGTGGGTCAGACAGACTTTAAGGGCCAGCTTAGGTCACGTTTTGGTCAAGGTCAGGTCAAGGTCAGGTCAAGGTCAGGTCAAATTAGGTCAAATTTCAAAGTTGATATTTTTGCATAAAATGGGTATCGATTCGATGCAGCTCGTCACGGGGAGTTCAATGGTGGTCTCCGTTTTGTGCTACGAGGTCTAGAATTGCTAAAAATTGAGTTCAAAAATTTGACGTCATCAATTTTTAACAGTTGTTTTGCTATAACTTGGCCAAAAAAGAGGTATCGATCTAAAATTTGGTATGTATATCGAAGAGCGCAGGGACTATCACATATATTCCGGTTTTTTTCGAAATTCGAAAATTTTTTGGAAATTTTTTGAGTTTTTCTAAAAAAATCATTTTTTTATTTTTGGGGGTCAAAATCCCAAAATTTTGAAAATCCGAGATAGCAGTTTTGTAGCGCCGTCTTTTCTCTATACAACCACATAAATAACTTTAAAATTGCTTGTTAACTGTAGAATTTGTGAGCGTTTAAAGATTTCATGTTTTTTGCTCATTTTTACTCGAACATGACCTCAGTTTGACCTCAATAACTCCTGACCTGAGGTGACCTGTGACTTGAAATTTTGTGTGAAGGTGTCAAATTGATGCCCGGTAAGGTACCCAAAATTTGGCGGCGCTGCGCGCCGCCGTTTTTTCGCTATTTAAGAAAAACCACAGGGGGGGGGGCCAAAATGGCCCCCCCATCAGGGCGCGGGTTAAAAGTTATCAATTTGGACTGCACAGATGCTTATATACCTCAGTTTTCAAATTATCAGACCTTGTTTTCGATTAAAACACTGAAATAAATTCATGATACGAATATATTTATTGTGAAAGAGATTTGGTGCACATTTGGTCAAATTACGTGCATCTGCCTCATAGCGCGTCCTGAAAACGGCTGTACCTACCCATATCTACCATCCCTCCCCTGGCTTGTAGCCAGGGATGCTCGCTGACGTCACAAGACTTGCACAAGACTAAGCTGCAGAGAATCAAGCGAACTGCGGGGGATGTCTCAGTTCACGTTCAACTTGCGTTAATCCGTGTTTCACTGCGCGTTTTACGCATTTCACTGTGTTCGCTGCACGTGACCAAGAGTAAAATGATGACCCTGTTCTGGAGAACTTGTCCGTTGCCAAGCGAGCGGTCGTTACCATTTTAATGGTGTTATGGTTCCAGAGACTGGCCGCCGTCCACTGGTGCGGAATTCCGTCCGGAGTCCGTCCGGAATGTCTCCGCACGCTGGCCGCATCCGGTCCGGATGCGGTCCGGATGCGGTCCGGATGCGGAGAGCTCACGGACACCATGCGGAGACCGCACCGACTACGGACGGAGACTGTGACAAATGTGACGAATTGAGAGATGCATGGATGACGCCATGATTTTCTGAAATATTTAAAATAAAATAAGACATTACAACAAAAATTATAGATGAATTATTGTCTTTTCTGAATTTATAATTATAGCTCAGCATATTTTTTTTTTGATGATGGTAGCTGTGTTATGATGCGGATATATAACATAAATACAAAGCATGCAGATAATTCGGGAGATCTAAAATATATTAAATGTTTGGTAATGCCTTATCGCTACCAAGGTGATATAAACAAACAATTGACATCCGGCATCTGCACTCTGCAGCGATATCTTATATGCGCCGTCAATAGCTTTCTGTCGACTTTCCAGGAGCTTGATATATACGTACGCTGCCGTCTTCGTTCTTGTTATTGTTAAGTATACATAGGCTACGTTCGTTCTGTGTTTATTGTTCTTGTTGTATTTCATACCGTTTATTGTTCAAGTGTTCTGTATAAGTGTAACTATGGATGTACGTGTCGGCCTGGCTCAGGCTCGGCTCCGTGTGGCTGTGGAGCACGCTCGTCGGCGGCCACGTCGGCGAGTATGGGTGACCGACGTGCTGCAGCGGCGTAAAGCTCGTGGCGAGTTTTACCACCTCGTGCAGGAGCTGCGACTCCTGGACCCGGATAGGCACCAGACCTATTTCCGGATGAGCCGCGACTCGTTTGACCTGATCTTGTCTAAAATCGGACCGATCATCACCCGCCAGCACACCAACTTCCGAGAGCCCATCGAGCCGGCCCAGCGTCTGGCCATCACCCTCCGGTACCTCGCCTCAGGGATGGAGTTCGCCGCGCTGGCGCCCACCTACCGACTCGGCGAACGGACGGTGCGAGCCATCGTGTGGGACACGTGTGCCGCCATCGTGGCTGTCCTCGGCCCGGAGGTGCTGCCGGCCCCGACCGAGGCCACCTGGAGGCGGAGCGAAGCGGCCTTCAACCAGCTGTGGGACTTCCCCAACTGCGTGGCGGCCATTGACGGGAAGCACGTCCTGATCAAGGCACCAGCAAACTCAGGCAGTGAGTACTTCAGCTACAAGAAGACTTTCAGCACCGTACTTCTGGCTGCCGTCGACGGTAACTACCGCTTCGTGTACGTGTCGGTGGGGAGCGCTGGGAGGGAGTCCGACGGCGGCATTTTCGGCCGCAGCGACCTGGCTGAGAAGCTGAGGGACGGGACGCTCGGCCTGCCACCAGCCAAGCCGCTCCCGGGCACGGAGGTGACGCTGCCACATGTGTTTGTGGCGGACGAGGCGTTCCCTCTCACCGCCAACATCATGCGGCCGTACCCAGGCCGCACCGAGGCCAGGCTCGGCCGGCCAGCGGCGGTCTTTAACTACCGCCTGTCCCGGGCACGGCGCGTGGTGGAGAATGCCTTCGGCATCATGTCCCAGATGTGGCGACTCCTGACACGGCCGCTCAACGTCTCCGTGGACCACGCCTGCCAGCTGGTCTACACCATCTGCATCCTGCACAATTTCCTGCGCCGTGACGACGCAGCCGGAGCACCACCCCGAGTCGACGGCACGGAGGCTGAGCAGGCGAACGGTGGCGGGGGCGGCGCGCTGGTGGACCTCCGCGGCCGTCTGGCGGCTCACCCTCACAACTACCCCGTCCGGGCGGAGCAGATCCGACAGCAGTTCACACACTTCTTCATGGGCCCGGGAGCCGTGCCCTGGCAAGAGTAGGAAGCTGTCGGATGTCGGTGTGTGTCAGTGTGTGACACGTGTCTTGGAACTAGTGTGTACTAGAGTTCCATGTGCGGTGAGCTTCATACGCTACGTGCATGGGTTAGGAGATGTTATTGAGGCATTATCGTACTTGTCAGCTGAAATGTTGCAAGCTGAATATGAGATGTGCCACTGCTGCACTTCAAATATACCAGGTTTACTCTGATTGGTGTTATATTGTAAAAGATTGGAACGTCAGCTGGGGCTAACAGACATTGGCAAACGTCAAATGACAACGTAATGCAATATGCATCAAGTACAAATATAAAAACAAACAGACAAATCTGAACAAAAACAAAATACCATTATCACTGGTCACACATGTAGGAGAGTTAGAGCCATATGGTAACATGAAAGACATACAACTTGGAATGAATCCGCGACCAGCATTTCGAGTCAAAAACAAATACTAACCCCCGGAAAGCATTTACGAGGGACATCAAGCTCATAGTTACATAGGAAAAATAATCACCGAATGATGCCTAAAACGATGCTACAATGAATGTCACAAGATCGTCGTAAAAATCACAGCACAGGTGACGGATGGACAAAGTATAATTTAAGGACAAAAAGTCAGACACCAAACAGACAGACAAAGTCATTCGAATTCATAATTCATCGTCAAAATCTCATGATATAAGGGAAATACAGGGTGGGCCAAAAAATTGTGTAACTTTTCAGCAGTAATTTCTCGAAAGTGGTAAAACATATGAAGAAGAAACTTTCACAACTTAAAGAAAATCGTTTGACAAATTATATGATACCCATTTCATGGACAAGTTCCAATGGAACTGATGTTGCCACCATCATTTAAAAAGGATATGTGTCTTTTATTCGTGTATGTGCTCAAAGTGGGAACCTCCACGCTGAAGGCACATCTGAACGTGCTCCAGGAAGCTGCCAGGAAGTGCCAACAGATACCGCGGAGCGGGTGGGCGCCAGCTTCCTGGAGCACGTTCAGATGTGCCTTCAGCGTGGAGGTTCCCACTTTGAGCACATACACGAATAAAAGACACACAGAGACACAATGATTATGGCAACATCAGTTCGATTAAAACTTGTCCATAAAATGGCTGTCGTATAATTTTTAAACCATTTTCTTAAAGTTGTGAGTTTCTTCTTCGTATCTTTTATCATTTTCGAGAGGTTATTGCTGAAAAGTGACACAATTTTTTGGCCCACCCTGTATGACACGAGCTTTGTCTCACTCCTCCTTGGCCTTCATGATAGCGGTCATTATTTCTATTTTTAGAGCAAACACACGATGCTCCGGCACACCTTCCATTTCTGCACCAACCCATTGGCCGAACGACAAGTTAGGGTTGGACAGAGTAGCGAAAGCGTTTTCTAAATTCTGAAGTGCGTCGTCAACCCTCCCTAGTTTATCCCCAGTCTTGGGCCGCTTGGCGCCGCTCACGCGAGTGGTGGCTGGCTGGGCGGCTGGCTGGGCGGCTGGCTGGGCGGCTGACGGGGTGGCAGTGGCGGACCCGGACGCGCTGCCGACCGGCGTCGACCTGCGCCGCGAGGCCGGCGGCAACGGCGGCGCCGTGCCACCAGACATCACTGCAAAGTACACCCCAATCTAAATATCAATAAGCGTACAAGACGGATCACATAGGTGATCTGTTATTGCTTCGTGCTTATAAAATGATAATGCCGATTTGTATTGCACGTCGTTCACTCGTACTGAAACTGTTAGATTCATTTATTTATTAATACCACACCTACTATTGGACGTCAAACCCCTCGAGACCCCACTTTTTTGCGATAATTTTTAAATGCGTGAACTCTCGTTGACGATATTCTGGCAATGTGTGTTTCAGAACCTGCCGACACTTTTATTACAAAAGTATTTTGACACCAAACGATAATGAAAGGTACTTCTCATTCACTCGTAATGCTAAGGTCATTTCAGGCCCGGGCAGAGGCTTGCGTTCGGCCACACTCGAGCCCCGCCACCAGCGCCATCTGCTCTTAATGTCATCTACCAGCGCCCGCTACCGCTACCAGCTACCGCCCACCATCAAGCCTGGACGGAGCGCGAGAAGCGAGTGACCGGTCGCCGGGCAAGAAGCGCCGGAGAGGTAGGGCGGAGCGTAGCGCTGATGTCATTACGTGGCTCCACCCCATGAGCGCGTATCCTTTACCCAAACAGCAGATTCGTTCCGTGAAATTTAACATTACGAGTGAATGAGAAGTCCCTTTCATGATCGTTTGGCGTCAAAATACCTTAGTAATAAAAGTTTCGACAGGTTCTAAAACACACATTGCCAGAATATCGTCAATGAGAGTTCACGCATTTAAAAATTATCGCAAAAAAGTGGGGTCTCAAGGGGTTTGACGTCCATAGACCATAGTAGAACCCAGAGCGACTAGCCGCCACGTGATATTGCGATGAACTTTTTCACCTGTTGTAAGAATGCTCGCAAACAATGCAAGACTCATCAAACCAATAGCCAAATAGATCCTTGCACCAATGTACCAAATCGATTGAAGATTCGTGCACGGCACACTGCACATTATAAAAGTACCCAGCGCCCTCACTGCACTTGCCTACCTGACCTGTCGTCGGACTGAGCCTGATCGTCGCCGAACAATGACTGCGTCTCGCTCATCTCCAACTGATCTTCCCAGTCGAATGACTAAAACAAACAAATGAGAGCACAACCGGTCAGAAACAGCACCAGATTTAGCACCTTCCGACGAGAGAAAAATGTGCATGTAGATAAGTCGAAGGAACTGCACTTGTATACTAAGCAAGAATTTCACTTCCATTATTAACCCGCGTCCCGTCGGGGGGGGGGGGCGAAACGGCCCCCCTGTCCTTTTCCGTCGATATCTCCTAAACGGCTGGAGATATCGCCACCAAACTTTCAGGACCCCTCCATGCATCAATTCTACACATTGTGACCAAAAATTTTCCAGAGGATATGATATGAAAGATTTTAGTATCAGCTTCTGCTGAAAGCTGGGACCATAGTACACAGTCCCCACTCCCAGGGTCTCTTTGACCAGTCTGCAGCCATGTAGTTAAGAAACCAAGGTCAGAAACGTACCGCGTTCGGATCGGAAGTTGAGGACTGTTGAACACCCAGGTTTGTCAGCACACTGTGAAGGAAAGGATGATAACATAATCACGAAGGATGCATGATGTTTGTTTTGCTTTGTTGGGTGATGCTCTTGCGCTCCATCGAGACCATTGCAGAGCCAGGACGATCGCAAAGAGTAGGGGGAGACATCGGTCTGGGCAGGAATCCTACTCAGTCGCCGGGGCTGAGCCCATCCAATTGGGCAAGCCGACGGAAACGGTGTGAAAAAAACAACAACAGAACGGTGTGACTGAATGAATGAGGAAGAACGAAGAACGAAGAACGGAGGATCCCATGGTTATCAATTATAATGCTTTGTCAGTGTTGTTTCATAAGTCATGATCTAATGAGACCGTTTTAGGGACACAGGATATTAGGAATGGGGAAAGGAACAAGTCTGGCCGGCCTCCCTCGTGCGCCGCCACGGTTGAATCGGCCGCGCTAACGATCACTATACCTGCTGCTGAGAAGCTAATTATCATGTCCAATGACCATGCCAGGCATCGATTGCTATATGAACGTCATGTGCTGCCACCTATGTGCCGATGGCACGCCATCTAGAAGAATCACATTGGTAATTAGTACAGTTCCCAATACAGCAAAACTCACGGTTTGGGGTTACCGGCGTCGTCCAGGAACCCCATCTCTCTCATCCAAGAGGGCATGTCCTGCGGTACCGCTCCCGCGGATCCGCTCGGTTGCTGTTTTCGTCTCTTTGTATAGTAGTCCCGTAAGTTGCGCCATCTCTTCTTCGCCTCATTTCCTGAAAGCACAGACATATGGCATGGTGCATAACATAGCATGGCGAGTGATGAATGAACAATGGATGATAGGCGTTTCAAAAGACGAAGGTTAATCATACTTTTTTATTAACTGGCGGCCCCACCCAGAGCTAAGCGGACATCTGACAACTTAAGTGACCAATCACTGTCAACACTTCAAACCACCAGCTATTCAGTTTGCTGATGTACATAAATGTGACCTTAATAGCAACGTCACAAACAGTTCTAACCTTCACGGCCAGTAGTAGCTGCGCACCGCTCCCATAATGCTCTGGCTTTAGTTTTATTGAAATAGTCCTTGTGTTTGGGCTGCCACAAGCACGGGTTTTCCTTTACAAATAAAACCAGTGCACTGTCACCTGGCATGCTGAAACAAGAGAACATGATACATTTACAGATAAGAAAGACAAAAACACATACAATGAAGCATATTGGTATGTGTAGGTAGGAAATAAATCTCATCTGTGACTTGTCCCATGGCAGTGATGGAAAATTACAATTTTCTGGTATGGTGATGAGAGTTGACCAGTCTAATGTTTAAAGTTACCTATCTTTTAGCTGTTGCACAAACATATAAACCCAAGTTTTGGAATTATGAGAGGCATGGCACGAGCAGTGTTGAATGGTCCATCTTTTTGTCAAACCAATGATGAAAACAAATTGGTACCTAGCAAAATGTTATGAAAACACCATGAAAACATGTAAATGACATGTTGACTCAAAACACTGACACTGCCTTGGGTACCACACCTACTTCAGAAGGACATTTCAAACTGCACACCACATCTACTTCAGAAGGGCAATTCAAACAGTTGTGGTGATATTGCCACAATGGCACAATGCTTGGAAAAGTGCTCAATTCTACCCCATTATGTGTCCCTCACCCATGACCCAGGTATGTGTGAGAGACACAGAATACAGCTTAGAAACCTTCCCAAAATTGGAATGTTATACCTACTATTGGCAGCACACCAATAAGTATTATCAAATGCTCAGGAAGAAGGCACCCACCATGAGTAGGTGGTGATTGTCAGGAACTACAAAGTATGTGTCGGCAAAGCAAAGCTGATAAAATTATCCTAATCAAATCCATTCAGTACCTTTGCATTTTGGTTTGACCTATCCATGCAAAATGGACTAAATACCTATGAATTGTATGACTATGTGTACTGTGTAGGGTATGTTCAGGAAACCCCAGTTGAAACTGCACAGCAATGCTCAGCCAATTGTTCTACCACATGTGGAACTGCAGGGGATATCATTCATCAACCATGAATCTGCTTTACTGATACAGGACGAAAGTCACATCTGGTACTTGGTAGTCATAAAGCATGCGTCACACTTTTTTTTGCAACCAAGGAAAGGCGCTATACCCAGAGATGCTTTCTAGCCAACCAAACCAAACTTAACCAACTCTGACGACCTAACCTTACCTACAACCTAACAACTGAACAACCTACAGCACCTCACCTTGGTTGCAAAAAAAAAACAAGTGTGATGCCTGCTTTACTTCTACCTCACATCTTGGGGGTAAAAGTGTAGGAAAAGTCAGAACTCCGAGCAAATATATAAGCATAATCTAACCTGACCTAACCTTGCCTACCAGCCTACGAGCATAAATCTTTCAACCTACGAACCTACAACCTATCAACCTAAAACCTTCCAGCATAAGGCCTAACAACCCACTACAATTTAACCTGCAACCTACCAGCCTATTCAGACCTTTTGTATGCCTACTAACAATTATATTGGGTCCATGCACTCAGTAGCGACTGCGAGTCCTCGTACCCTTCAAACTAACATCAAATCTATTTCCAGATGGTTTTAACTACAAAAATGAAAATGAGTACATCATATGATTGGCACCTAACATGCTTCATAGATGTATGCACTCTAGCTTTCTCAGCCTGAACCCCTTCCAGAAATTCAGGGTAATGTGCGATATTCTATGCACCACTTATCTGCCTGTTACTAATTAACAGGTATGTTTTTTTTTGTCGCTCATTGGAATGCATAAAACAGCATATTTATTGTGGTGTTTGTGGTACAATTAAAACAAAATGCCCTCTGCTTACCCAAAAAAAAATCATAAGAAGCATCCTCTATGCACCAATTGTAACATGCAACCAAAATAATGTTTCCTATCACTCATTACCAAATAAAATATTGCAAGTAACCAGCAGCGAAAACTCTTGCCATTCTAAGGAAATAATTTTTACTTACTTCATGATGATCGAGTTCCAATTTTTCACAATGTTCACAATGTTTGCCTCCGACACGGCCCCAAACCAACCCCAAACCACGTCTGTTCCGGACGTTCCGGATGCGGAAAAGTTCAACGCGTCGGACATCACTCTTCCGTCTCCGTAGCAACCGCATCCGAAACGCATGCGGAGAGCGCGTATTTACAAATTGCAACCGAGCTCCGCCGTGGGGTAAGGTGGGCAGGGGTTTTTGCACTACGGCTGCGGTTGAACTACCGTCTGTGGTAGAAACTTCAGGACGATGGCGCGTTTCATACGAAATCTGGCGCAATGTTTGTTTGCTTCTTTGTATTGTTATTGCTGTGAACTCTTGAAGTGGGAGTGTTTCAATAACAATTTGTGGATTATTTGAGTTTCTTTATATAAACATAGAATAGTATTATGAAACATTTTGTGGAAACTGCAAATACTGATATGATCAATTACTTAGTTTGGGAATTCATACACATTTTGTAGATATTTGTCTGGCAAATGGTGTAACAAACCTCAAGCCTATCATGATCTGAAGCTGTTGTAACAAATCAAAATTGCTTTGATGTTACATAGTACCTTGTTGGAAAGACTGGAGGCTGGAGCATGGTTCAAGATGATGCGTAAAAATTCAAGATTTGTGCGAAAGCTTGTGACTGAAGAATGAAAACAGTTGATATGATGGCTCAATCAAACGTGGAAATGGACGACAAAAGTAGAGTTTCAACATTCCAGCATGTGAGAATAACTTCAGAAATTCATAGTTCTTGTAGTATTGTATTCTTCTTATGTACAGTTATTGGTTTTGATAAGGTATTTCAAATTCATTGTGTCAGTTGAGATATAGATGGATTGCGGGAAAAATTAAGAATCATTGCATGGTAGCTAGGTACTTGTTTGGTAAAAAGGTATGTGATGAATACTATGAGAAGGTTTTTTATGACTTAATATATGGTCGTTGTTGTACCTACAAAAATGCAAGCTTACTAGCAACTAGTTTCTGAATCAAATTGAAAGTATTTGCCATGAATGTAAATATGTACCTGCAAAGTATGTCAATAAATTTGTGTGATGTTGACCAGAGAGTTTTATCATCTGGGCATTTATGTCTCTTCTTTCATTAGGTGTTAAGCATAGTAATTATGGATGAACTTTGTGCCAATATCTTCAAATTGCACAATGTATGTAGCATGTCTACAACCCTCACTGATCCTGCTATAGCTATAGGCATTTGGCACCAGCTTGACCAAGGGCATGAACTTCACAGTTGCACAACCTTTTGTCATGTACCACCAGTCACTTTTTTACTTAAGGTGCACATAGCAGTGCACACAACAATGTGCAGAGGGCCTACACAAAAACAACATGATTAGTGTGCACTATGCACAGCATTGTACCCTGATTATTTGAATATTTTGACCACTCAACAGTCAACAGTCAGGAGATAATTATTGAATATCACATTTATTATACATCACTTGTCAAACAAGAGCATGTTGACACACATTTTGACAAGATATCATGGTAGTATTCCAATAAGTTGGACAGTCACCTCCCTGGGCGTCATTTTTCCAGGAAGGTACCTCTGCAGGTGTTGTGGTAGGCTAGGTTGAATTGGGTTAAGTTAGGCGAAGTAAGGTGGTTGGGACCAGGTCAGACCGTAAGGCTTGGTCAGGTTGATTTTAATTCATTCTAATTTGACATAGATACCTATTACCTATGTATTTGCTCCAGCCTGAATTTCATTAGGTAATGAGTTAATTTTGCTTTGTTTTTATCTGTCTTGGTTTGTGTTTTTGTCCCTTATATTTTGCCCCATAGGCCAGGGTGGAGCTTTTCCAGGGAAGGTGGTGGAGCATGATTGGAGGCGCTCAACCAGACGGCATAGATGCCTGAACGATTTGTGAACGCGCACTGATGCCTGATTCAAGCCACGCTGTCTTCATGCGGGGCGGCGCGCTACTTAAAAGTCCCTAAAAGAACGGGAAGTGATGCCGATAGAACCTTCAATCATTCTGGGCTAACGCTTATGACTTGGAAAAAGTCGCGATCCCAAATCCCAATTCAATCAAAAACCTGTGGGCTCTTGTTCAGCAGGAGGTATATGAAGAGCCACCCGCCATAAGCACTGCTCAACCGCAGGCACAGGTTTAGACGGCATTGGTCTGCATCAAAGCCAGTGTGCTGGAGAATTCATTGGCTGAAATGCTCCAGAACATTCACCACCATGGTTTTATGAAAGGTGGCTACAAGCTCAGTTAAAAAAAGTACCAGATTGTTTTGCTTTTTAATTACAGCGGGAAGAAAGGTGTCCGGATAATTTCGTTACACCCCCTGTAATGTTCAAATGGTTGCTAAATTCTAAATCAGCTCCAAAAACTAGCCTAAAAACATGTAAAACTCGAAAAAGGAACCGAGGTCATCAAAGGCCATTGAGCTGACCTGACCTTCAGGTGACCTTGACACCCACCCTAATGCATGGGACCAGCGTCAAATCACATGTTTCAACGCTTGAAGCCACGTGAAGACTGCAACCGCGCGGCTAATGCGAGCCGACATACGCCGAATCGCGATTCGGGCCAAACATGGTCTCGAGAAATAGGTCACAGGTCAAAGGTCATTTGGGTCAGGGTCATGAAATTTTCAGGGTAGGTGTAAAATTGATAAAATCGGGGGCATTGAAAGTTTTGTCGCGATCGGATGGTTTTTACGCGAGTTACTCACGAAAAACCGATAAAGCGCACCCAAAAAGGCAGAAATATGCACATGCGATATCCTATACTGCGAAAAAAGTGCATCATTTTTTAACGTCGGCGACAAATTGTAATTACCCTAAGCTCAGGCAGATGTATGGTAGAAAATCCCCCAAGTGAAATACACTACGGCGGAAATAAAATACCCTACGGCGGAGCTCGGTTGCAATTTGTAAATACGCGTCCGGCGCCGAGTGAGCGCCCGATCAGCGACGCGTGGCGGACTGCGCCATTCTCCGTCTCAGCGGCGCCACGTCTGGCAGCAGCACTAATTTTACATACCAGCCGGCGCCAGCATTCCGGTCTATGATTGCACCATTATTGGCCCGGAGTGAGGCAGGGCCCCGCTGATAATGGCACTTCCGAGATGTCCCCGGTGTGTGGAGAAAGGGTAGGTCCAAGTATGCTGCGAAATAAGTGTGGGTTGACGTTGGCCTGTCTTTCTCCGCATGGGGCTCCGCATGGCGTGTCTGACTGGTCAAGAGAGTGCAAATACCATAGCATCCCACGCACTGGTGATTGGTGGATGTTTGGGCTTTTTTTCGTATTAAAAGTAGACTGCATCTTGTTTGCAAGAACAAAGTTGAACATCCCATGGGGCATGATGGATCGAAATCAGAGTGGTTTTATATAAGCCGAAAAATAAAATCGTACTACGTCCTCCTCACAGCTTCTACCGTATTTCTGGATCAGCAACTAAATACCTACACTATAATTTCATCCATGTGTGACTGGCCATCCTATTTCCACCGGCGACAAACCACAAAAGCGGGCTCAGCGATACACGTGCCTCCATGGCTGAGGAATGAGGAGAACGGCGGGGTACTGCGGGAGTCCAATTCGAACTACCACTTATATGGCACCGTTTCTGCCCCTGACATACATGGACAGTTATCAGCTATAGGTAGCTGCTTAGTAGAATTAGTGGACGGGATGTAAGAACAGCGATATTCTAAAATGAGTCCAGCGTGCCTCGTATCATATGGAACCACAGCACACCAACTCTGTACTGGTCATGTGTTGCCGTTGCGACTTTCTGGAACCGTCACAGCAGCCGCCCGGCCGTCCAGAAGAGCCCTGAGGAACCGTTACAGCTCGCGACAACTGCACGGTGCCAGCCTGAGACCGGCTCATGAGACACCCAGCTCTCAGGATAATCGGCTGGTCTGTCTGACCAAGTGCCGCTCCTGTCGTCCCGAGGCCACGGCAACCTCCGCTGTCACAAAACATCAGCGACTCGGGCACAAAGGCGCCCGTGGCACTTCCTGGTGGTTCCTGAGAGCGAGGACGCGTCTCGCTGGTGTGTACTGAAGGTACAGATGTAAGTGTAAATCGCCCACCAATGCCAGCTGTGGACACTCAGAGGACGTGCGGAAACATTTCACTTTAGGAAAATTTGAAGCTGTTGAGCGGATTTTGTGTGACCAACAGATTGTTTCTTGTTCCAAGGCGAAACCCCATCAAATAGTGTCCTGTTCTCAGAAGATGCTTGAGGTCCTTGAAAGGCATCATGCGCATGACATAAGTACCGGTTATGAGGCGTTACCCAAGGCTACATGATTTGTCCACCAAAAGTGGAGCAGAACCGACGAGGTTAACGGCAAAATTTAGAGGTCTACAGACCTACAGACTTTGACGGCTAAAAGCGGTGTAGCTTGTTTCAAATGTATCTCTTTTTGTATTTGATGCCTGTTCTTATCGTAAATTGATAATGATATTGCATCTCAGCAGTTCGACACTCGCATTGCAATCGTTCGGCACGATAGCGAACTATAGTCTCTCAAGACTGAGCCGTGCCTGCAATAGCTTTTAGACACCGGTATCGTGTCTAGTAATGCCGAAACCGATGACCAATGACCCCCAATCCCGACCGGCCGCCGCACGTGGCCCTGCGAGGTCAGGCAAGGCCGCGGCGGGCGGTCCGTCCGACCGGGCGCACACCCGGGTCCTGCAGCTGCACGACCCGGCACGGCGGCATCTCGCCGAGACCGGTCTCGGGCCGGGCCCGCCCGGGACGGCCCAGATGGCCCGTGTGAGCCGCCGCAGCGGGCCGCGCCGATCAGCGTTTTTCGAGGAACAGGCGGGCTGGTATTCGGTCAGAATGCCCGGTCCGCCGCGCGCGGGTCGGTGCAGGGTGAGATTGACCGCAAGGTGGATTGTCAGGCATCCTCGCTGACACTGGTGGGTCATAGGGTTCATATGTGGGGTGGTAGAGTCGCAATGGGTCTCTGCCTCTTCACGGCGACACTGCCTCTGACCTCTCATTGACCTCTATATGACCTCCCATTCACTGTAACCGAAGAGCCATCGGTTAAGTACATTCATCGGGTACAGGAGCGCACACAGCAAGAAAAGTCAAAATGGAGACTGGAGAGAATATATTATTTTAGGGCACTATACTCATGTATGCATATGTATACGTAGAATGAAAGTGAGTTTCTTAAATGAGTGCGTTCCATCTCGTTGCAAGGAATAATGTTGCAATCATGCACACCGCGTATAGTAACGGATGCCATCTGATAATAACATCGCGTGGCCCGGACCTATGCAGACTTTAACCAGTTTATTCTGACCACGGTCGCTATGGAAGCTCTCCTGTGTCAGAAACGCTGCATAACGAGTTCTGGGTGCGCTAAATGAGCGTCTTTGTGCTTTGTGACCACTTTCTTTTGCGCGTTCTAGGTGTCTGAGGAGCGCATGCGGCTCTGATATATCGTGTTATTTTTCCATCTGTTTCCACCAGTCGTGGAACGACAATAAATTGTGTTATATCTAGTAATCCTTTTTCTGTTCTACGAAGTTGATACACGGATGTCATGCCTGCCTGATTGTAATGTGGGAACTATTCAGCTAAACATGAAAAAGGTATCTAGCTGAAAAATCAACTTAGCATTGAACTAAGACCATTCCCAGTTTGAGACCAAAGTTTGTTTCACTGGGCTCAGCATGTACTTGTGTTTTACGCCAAAACCTTGCAATGATGCTGACAAATGGTAAAACGTCAGTTTTGTGTTAGAATCTGTCATGTTATCGTAACTTATTATGAAATACCTTATAACCGAGCGCCAGGAAAATCCAAGCGTAGAAGGAACCACTATTAATATCTTGATGCCTCAGATAACTGGTATGTCACGAACAGCTGAAATTTTCTTAATTTGCCTGACATTCTCTCCTTTCTTTGAATTTCAGCACAGCATAGCATCATCCTTCAGCTTGGCATGCGCCTGAGGACAAAAAACAATGCAGTTGTTCATAGTTCATCACCTTTAAAATGCACTGATCGGATCCTGGTACGCATAATTGAATGCATCACTGGCATTAATACGTGTATACGCTTATCAATCAATGCGTGTACTTTCTCAGTCAGCCGAAGACTGTTTTTCAATTGAGAGCAAATAAACATGCGGGAAAGCATCCAAGAAATGATGCTTAATCTTCAATGAAAAGTTCTGTGAGGCTGATGTCCAAATGTGAATAGCGATATCCACAAACACCCTAAACATCTCTTATACCTTCGATCAGCAATTACGCGTTAGTTCATTACCTTTATCAATTTGCGCTGTTCCCTGATACGCCACTATCACTGTTACCTAACAGCATAATCCTCATCTGACGTCGACTGCAGGAGTTCCCAGCAGTCGTGCTGTGATGACGCATGGATGTTGTCTCGGGCAAAATCCGCGAGCCCTCTGAAGGCCAGGGCTGCCAGAGGTGAGCTAAACGGAGCTACAGGCCAAATCCCAGCCAGCCCGTCAGACTGCCGTTGCCGCAGAGCTAGGGAAACTCCGAAACTGGAAACTTGATAACGGATACGTCTGTAACTTTTCTCGACGGCACAAGCGGATGATGGTTTTCCCTGTGAGAAACCTGTGTTATTGTACGTTGCAGAGGTAGGATGAGATGTAAGTAAATACCACTTAGAGATAATAATGAATTTGCTCTGAGAGGAATGTGGCAAGATCACGCGATTCGCTGAATGGTTTTTGCAGATCACCATGAGCTGATCGGACAATGTGGAAGGCCCATAATCAGAGATAAAAAAGCGTAATAGGATAGGCTCGAATGCAAGAGGGCGAGTGACCGCATGAGCCAGACCTAAATAATACAAAACATCGCATTTATTTCGTTTTAATTATAAACACCCTTTCATTATGTGCAAATGTCCATGCAGATTGAGATTTAAAGGTGTCAAGTTAAGTGACTCAAAAGTAAAATAGAAAAGGGAAATAATCGCAGCAAAAAATAATATAAAATAAACAAAATAAAGAGTAACAAAATAAAAATAGTAAAAAAATAATTATGACTTAGGAACATACTTAAATATGTCTAAAGAAGAAGCAGCTAAGCCGGCGGAATAAATTCCCGCTATTGGGGTACCTACTTACTACCAAGTGCATTTCCAATCAGGATTCAAAGCAGAAAAGGCATTTACTTACATGCCCGTTTTCCCGCTGAGCCACACGATTTGCTATGTAAAGAACCAGTAAGAACACCCAGAGAATGAATATCTAATGCACGCTTACCATGCATATTGCATAACGATTCGACCTCGTCGCTCTGCCACGTAACGGCATCGTCATAGTGCCACACGGTGCACAGTGGAATGCATTTAGAAATGATATCAGTTATGTTAAATGTGGTTAATTTTACATACAAAAGCGACATCCAAGCTAACTTATCATCTTTCTAAGCCCATTCACAAATAAGCCGGCCTTGGTGACCTTGTTTAACCAGTTTTCTTCCAATGCCAGCTTTCTTGCGGACGATAGAATGCTCGGAACCGGATAGATTACAAGACTCTCCCACCTTCCGCCATTTACGGCTCGCACAGAAAGTTTGTGCGTGTGGCTCGTGGGATGGAAGCCTCAGCGAGGGCGCGGTACCGGTATATAAGCCGGAAAGTCTGAGTTCCGGGGCACACTGCCAGGTCTTCCATCTCTGCGTGAGCACGCACGGCTAGCTGGGCTCGAAGGACGATATGCTGACCCATCTGACCATCACGTTCGTCGCCCTCACTGTGGCTGTAGCAGCGGAGCCGCTGGACCTTTCAAGAGAAGAAAGGGGAGCACTGTTCATTCGCCTTCCAGCACGTAAGTCCTGACGGGAATTGATTGGTTGTTACGCATTAAAACATTCATCATCACAGAAATGTTATTAGTTTTGCAATTATTCTCCTGCCGTCAGTTTTTTAACGTGTTTTTAGCTTCCAATTATAAATGATAAAATCAAAACAACGATGTTTTTAATTTGGATGTTTTTATTCTTTTCGCAGCGTATGGTACCAGTCCGGTTAAGCATGCTACGACCCGCAGATTAGCGAACACCACAGCGTCGGAGATGTCTGGTCGTCGCCCAACTCGGGCTGTAAGCTGAGCACCTGTGTCAACATCAACGGCGTCCTCAACGTGGAACGATATTCGTAGGTTTCCAAATCTGTCGCACTGGCAAAGTTAGATATTTTTGAAAATGTATTTATTTTATATATCATGAATATAACAGTGTTGTAGGAATATCCCCGCCACTCACGGTCGTCATATTTTTACGTTACAGATGCCCGATAGTTGGCAAAAATGTCGACTTCACCCGACTGAAGAAAGAAAACTACTTCTGTCGCGAGGCCGCCGGTGACAGGAACAAGCAGTTCCCTTCGTGTTGCCCCTCTCTGCAGTGCAAACACTACGTGGAGGGCAAGCTGGTGCCGCTGCCCAAGCACATGTACCCCACGCTGCGGTAACCCTCTGTGGATGGGGAAAGCAGCCGTCGTGTGTCGAAGTCTTCTTCAGATGATTGTTTGAAAGCTGACGTTAAATGTTGTTACACTGATGTTGCAGTGACGCTAGCAGTGGGGATATAAACATTTTTCAATATTGTATGGGTGTTTCCAGTGAATGTTTTCTAATATCATCACTTATCCCTATTCGTGCAATGCTGGTTAACCTGTTGAGATTTGTAAGTATATGCGGATAAATGATAGTATGCCTACTGCCGATTACATTGCCAATGATGTGTTTATTGAGCTCATTTTAGCAGTCCAGTGTTAAGTGTTACAGGTGTTGCACTGAACTTGCAATGCTACAATCGATGCTAGAAATGAGTGAAACAGTACAAATGGAAAATAAAGACGATACTAAAGTGATATTTTGATTGTCTTTTACCTATATGCAACACTACAGCTGACAGCGCCATCATTCATCACATGCTTGTTCAAACTGCGACTCAAAAAAGAGCGCTACAGTCAACTAAAGGGTGTTTATCGCTTCACCGGAGACAGCAGTATCCGTTTGAATGTGGTCCTATTTAGCTCCAACAAAAGCTCAAATTGAGGACCGCATTTGTGACGAGGGTGGGCCACACATATCTCACAAATCTGGTCAAGTTCAGCAGGTCTCGGCGTAAAGCCCCGCGGTGCAGGACGTCACACACAGGGCGATGTGTCCGTACATACATACATAAGGCCGCCGGCTCAGGACCAGAGCACATTACGGTACCTCAGCTCACGGAGAGCGGCCACACTGCACGACAGACAGTATAATGTCCCACCTGAGTTTTGCGCTCGCTGCTTTCAGCGTGGTGGTGGCAACGGAGCCGATGGATCTCACCAGGGTGCAGAGAGGAGCTCTGTACATTCGACTGCCAGCACGTGAGTTTTGACTGCTTTGTGACGTTTTTTTTTTTGTCAACCATCGAGATGTAAGGTGGCATTGTTGCGATATACAAAAATGTCATCCACCCATGAGTGTTGCTGCTGAATCACGGATAAAACTGAAATATGCAAACCGTATTGTGACTGAGCTCTCGTTATCCTTTCAGCGTATTCGACCAGCCCCAGTCAGTGTTTCGACCCGCAAGTGAACGAATACCATAACGTTGGTGATATCTGGTCATCTTCTCAAGCAAGATGCAAACTAAGCACCTGTGTTGAGATCAACGGCATTCTCAATGTTGAACGCTACTCGTAAGTAATTCTATCAAGCATCTATTATTTCATTTTTGTTCAAGTGTAGACGATTTTTTTTTATAATGTAACACATTTCTTCACAAAAAGCAATGTCCGACAATTTTCAAAACATCAGTACCTATCAGCTACCTACCAAAATAATAATTTTCTAGCCTTGCTGCTTATCATTCAAATCACTTCATGCCATGATAGTAAATGAAGGTCAGTAATTGAAACGAGTACGTAGAAATACAGTACAGAAAAATACAGATTCCTGTGTTGCTCATCAAATTATCTCTACGCCTTACAGATGCCCGGTGGTAAGCAAAAACATCGACTTCACCCGACTGAAGAGGGGCAACTTCTTCTGCCGTGAGGCCGCCGGTGACAGGAACAAGCAGTTCCCTTCGTGTTGTCCTTCACTGCAGTGCAAACACTACGTGAAGGGCAAGCTGGTGCCGCTGCCGAAGCACATGTACCCGATATTGCACTGATGTGGCCTGGCAGGGACGCGCCGATCTCACAAGTTCATTTTTGTATTCCCTAGTGAAGTCATTTGCAATTGTCTTATTTTGAACGGGGGCATGTAACTAGTGATTTTGTAGAGGCATCTCGAGTGTTGCATTTAGTAATTAATGTGTGCCGTTAGTTGTAACTCGTTTTTTGTGTCTTGACAACTGGTTGGGGAAGTAGTGCTAATACCCTATGATAATGCAATGCTTGTAAGCTGAGCTGTGATCGTTTGAGTGTACAATTGCGTGGGCGTAGCGTTTAGTGTGAAGCAACGTGACAAGTCGCTGCAAATGAGCTTATATTGGGCATGGGTTATTGAAGTGATCGTGAATTACCTCAAGCAATGATTATGGACATTTGTAGAAAAAAATACATAAGTAAAAATATGTCATTCATTTTTGTGTAGCTCTTCCAAGAGCAGCGAGCTTCTACCACCCTACACCTCCATACAAATCACAATTAAATCACGAGCCAGTGCTATCTGATAGCATAAGTGACAGTTTAAGTAAGAATTAGCAGCTCAAGCTACAATTTTGTTAGCACCGGCTCAACATATCACCGAAAAAATCATATATGCAAATGCAGGTTAGGGTCCAATGTGTCAGATAGCGGGTGCCATGTAGCATGTTACTCGTAACTCGCGCCGTGTTGGTGGTCTCGGTTTTTCGTGTTGTGCGGGGATGGGCGTTTTTTTTTTCACGCCCCCCGTCTAACTCGGCTCCTGGGCCACGTAGCGACACGTGGTAAGCGGTATTCGAAAGAGCTTCCAAAATAATGACGGAACCACCTTGGCTATTTTTGGTCAGGTCAAAGATCAGGTCATCAGGGGTCATCAAAGGTCAAATTTGGTCTGTTTCAACAACTGTCGAAACACCTGACGCATAACTCAGGAACCAATAGAGCTACAGCGCCGCAAGAAAGCGCATTTGATAGCTCTTTCACAGGTCTTTCTAAATATTCGTCTCAGATTTGACCTCAGGTCAACGGTTTAGCCTGCAGAGGACAAAAAATAAAAGGAAGCGGTTTTTACAAAAACAGTTTTTGGTAATAACTTTTGATTCAAGATAGCCATGGCATTTATTTTTCCAGCATCGTGTTTCTCTCGTTGAGACGCGTCGAATGAATTATAAGCTGACCTTGAAATGTCACTTTGAAAATTTGACCTCAGGTCGAGGTCATGACCCGACCGGAAAGGGACATGCTGCATATCAGTCGATATACATCGTCGGGCTGAGCACATCTGACGTGTTTTCACCGCTCTAGCACGTCTCTATAGTTAAAGTAAAAAAAAACTGCTAAAAAAGTAAAAAAGTTATAGTAAAAAGCTTCTGGTGGCCTTTCATGACCTGAGATGACCTCAGAGACACACAGAGGGGTCAAAGGTGCAATTTTCCGATTCATTGTCATGTTAACCTATAAATCCGTATTTGAGATTTTTTAGAACGACATTCGTCCAAAGGAGGCGCATTTCAATTTTCTCCCGTTGACTTATACCTAATGGAGAGGATGCAAAATTGACCTAACCTTAGGTCACAGGTATAGAAAAAAAACACGCAAGATAGCCACGAGCGGCAAACGGTGTTGGATAGCCCCAACAGGAAACTGCCTTGTGACCCAGCTTTATTGACCTTGGTCAAACCGATGACGTCACAGGTCAGGTCAAATGTAGAATTTTCACCGTTTACAGGCATTTCAAGAAATGCGTTGTAAAATCGAGTAAAATGCATTTCATTGAAAATCATCGATGAGGAAATGTTCGTCTAACACATACTTTGCTATTTGAGGTCACTGATACCAGGTCAGGTCACTGAGGGTCAAAATATGAAAATATGTGATGCATGTTTTGTGGCCCATTTTACATGCCAAATACGATTATGTGGGTCAGGCAGCCTTTGGGGTCAGTTAGATTATGTTCTGGTGAAGGTTAGGTCAAGGTCAGGTCAAGTTCAGGTCAAGGTCAGGTCAAATTAGGTCAAATTTAAAAAGTTGACATTTTTGCATAAAATGGGTATCAAATCGATGCAGCTCGTCACGGGAACTTCAACGGTGGTCTTTGTTTTGCGCTACGTAGTCTAGAATTGCTAAAAATTGAGTTCAAAAACTTGACGTCATCAATTTTAAACATTTTTTTTTGCTATAACTTGGCCAAAAAAGGAGGTATCGATCTAAAATTTAGTATGTGTATAGAAGAGCTCAGGAACTATCACAAATATTCCGTTTCGTCGAAATTCGGAAAACTTTTGGATTTTTTTTTGCGTTTTTCTAAAAAAAACTTTTATTTATATTTTGGGGCTCAAAATCCCATAATTTTGAAAATCCGAAACAGCAGTTTTGTAGCGCCGCCTTTTGTCTACATGACTATATAAAGAACTTTGAAATTGCTTGGTAACTGTAGCTTTTGTGAGCGTTTCAAGATTTCACGTTTTTTGCTCATTTTTGCTCGAACATGACCTCAGGCTGACCTCAATAACTCCTGATCTAAGGTGAGCTAAGACGTGAAATTGTGTGTGAAGGTGTCAAATTGATGCCCGGGAAGGTTCTGAAAATTTG
Organism: Amphibalanus amphitrite; assembly: GCF_019059575.1. NCBI lineage: Eukaryota > Metazoa > Arthropoda > Thecostraca > Balanomorpha > Balanidae > Amphibalanus > Amphibalanus amphitrite. The sequence goes on from NW_024882097.1 coordinate 369,027, forward strand.
GCGGCGCTACGCACCGCCGTTTTCTTGCTATTCAGGAAAAACCAAGGGGGGGGGCAAATTGCCCCCCCCAGCGGGGCGAGGGATAATAACCGAAGGTTTGTTGTCAATAGTTAAAACACTATTCTTTAGAATTGTGTTTTTCTATTGAAAAACAAATCTGAGTTCCCTGACAATTTGGCAAAAGCTGCCTGAGATTATGCAGGAAAACTGCATCAGTCGTAGTCTACGTCCTTTCAGGAAGTCGGTCGCTGGTGCAGAAATGCCTGATAAGCTGAGGTATAATGTTCATGGCATTGTAGCCATGCAGGCACCACTAACATTGACACTGCACCACAGTCCACAAACACTGAGTTTTGCGGGCTTATACCTGTGTGGCCCGTGTCTCGCCTTGATAAACGTAACGCTGAGGTATAGGCAGCTGGCAGTGCATTACAAATTCATATAGAGAAAGCTGTGTGTTATGTCAAAGCCAAACGAAGTAAATTTGTTATCAACAGGTTGTCGTCTAAATATAAAAAGTTTTCGATTAAAGTGTATTAGGAATTTTTGTTGTACAGCTAAAAATTACCAGTGCCACCACCGAGCAAACACTACCAGTCATTCATGGCTTAGCGTAAGTCCTGCGTACCCGGCAAAACCAGTTACCTACACGAATGCGAGCGCAAAACACCTCAGGTGATTAAATGAAGACGAGCCGGATTTATGACGTGGGGGTGGACCACATGTAACTTGCTTAACCACCCAACTTTAGCGGGTCTCCGCGTAAAGTCCCGAGGCAGGACGTCATATACGGCGTGAGATTTCGGTACATAAGGCCGCTGGTCCAGGACCAGAGCATACATTCTCTCAGCGCATAGCTCGGAGAACACGCACACAGCAGCGGAGACCAGTCATGTCTCTTCTGGCGTTCACGTTTGTCTGTTTGAGCATGTTTGTGATGGGCGAGGCGATGGATCTGACAAGGGTGCAGCGAGGATCCCTGTATATCAGACTGCCACCACGTAAGTCGGAGCTCTAGGTATTTAGATTGTGGGTTTGTAATATCATTCACTTTTTCTGTATCTATTTGAACATATTCTTGTAATAATCGATGAAGCTATTTCTTTGTAGCTATATCACGTAAGTGAAAGAACGTATGAATGAATGAATGATTCGGAATGATTGAAAAAATCATGTGCTGTATGATCCATTTCACTCATTAGGTTGATAACAGTGCATGATAGATGCCACAACTTGACACAAGGTCTCTTTGCAGCGTATTCGACCCGACCCAGCCAGTGTTTTGACCCGCAAGTTAATGAGTACTACAACGTCGATGACACCTGGACATCTCCTCAATCTGGGTGCAAGCTGAACACTTGCGTTGAACACAATGGAAAAGTCAACGTCGAACGATACTCGTAAGTATTTTTCTTCACCTAAAGTGAGCAATAAAACAAAGTAAATGCAGTTAAAAGTAGCAAAACCAATAAACGTTAATAATTCACAATTACGAGTACGCTCGATTGAAATGCAAACGGATATTTCTTCAAATGCTATTACAAAATACGCATAATTGTTGTTTGCCCTTCTCATAGCACAGACATATGAATGTAGCCATTTTGACAAAGCTGTCAGGAGTCAGTGGACAATTCACCTCAGTGCGTACTCAATACTCATCCATACCTTTATGTTGCAGGTGCCCGGTTGTGAACAAAAACATCGACTTCGCCCGACTGAAGAAAGAAAACATCTTCTGTCGTCAGGCAGCCGGAGACAGAAGCAAGGCGTTCCCCTCGTGCTGTCCCTCTCTGCAGTGCAAACACTACGTGGAGGGCAGGCTGGTGCCACTGCCAGACCACATGTACCCCACTCTGCGCTGAAGTCATCTCGTCCTGTATGTAATTTCAGGAAAGGTGCAGGTCGACGGAAACGTGAGCATCAACTGCGAGCGCACTGTTGAGCTTACTCGTATGATTATGCTCTGTACCTTCAGCTGTGCAATGTTCTCATCTGTTATTTATGAATGAGTCAGTGTGACGAGATATTTGTGAGACATATGAAATGTGCAATGTGCCCAGACTGGGTACCCGCGTGCGTATTATATGCAAGCGTACCTGCATCGCTTTGCATTGCGTGAAGAGCTTAACTGCTGCGGATAAGGGCAGTATTGGGGCAGTATAGCTGAGATCATTGCAAATGTCAATTGTGACGAACAGTGAGAAGAAAATAAACAGAGAAACCAAATGCAGCGTATCTGAAACGCTTGCCTCGTGAGCTATGAAACTATATTTGAACATAATATTTGACATGACGGAATCCGTAATAGTTAAATGCAAGAACAAAGTAAATTAGTAGCAACAGAGTATAGCGCGTCCATGGTCAAAAAAAAAAAAAAAAAACAGTATGACATCTGTCACCAGCGTCCAGCATAGTTACTTACTGTTGTGCTGTATGGCGCCGGAATCCTGGTTCGTAGCAAACAGTGTAGAAAATGACGGATATATTTATGTAGAAAGATACATAAAATTGCACAAATTGCCTCTTTTGAGCCTGTTGCGCTCCTAAAGCTCGCATTATCGGACGTTACCGGGCACACACCATCCCAGCGAGCGTGTATTTCATTGCGTCGCGCGTTGCGACTGTTCATTGGTGCAAGTCGACACCATGCACCGAGACATCACCCGACTGCTGGTGCTGCTCGCGATAGTGCGTGCGCTCGCACTCGCCTGCGTTCCAGCACCTGCACCGTCACCTGCAGAACTACCACCTCGTCGAGAGCTCGATCGGACGCTGCGACAACACATCACCCTGAGACGGGTCCCGGCTCCGAGAGCGCCCGGTCCGCTCGCGGCGGCCCGGCACTCCCGACTCAGCGAGGCGGTGACCGAGCCTGGTCACCCCACTCCGCCTCGGGCCGGCCGCGGTCAGCTGAGCGTCCGGCCGGCCGGTGACCTCCCGGCGGCCGGAGCCGCCGTGACCTACGGCGGCGTGACTCAGCCCGCCGAGCGACCTGCTGCGAGACTGCCCCTCCCCGCTGCGGGGATCCTGCCACCCCAGCCTGGCCCGGGGCTGCGACCGGCTGACGGGGACCGGGGCCGGGGGCGGCCGCGGCGTAGCGGTGGCCGGAGACCGCAGCGGCGCGGGGCGCGCGGACGGAGAGCTGGGCGCCGCCCGCGGACTACGCCGGCGAGCCCTGGTCTACTGATCGGCTCGCTAAACATCCAGTCGATTCGACCCAAGCTTTTAGAACTGTCGGACCTGCTACACCGTCACAAGTATGACGTCATGCTACTGACGGAATCCTGGCTCCGACCGTCCGTGCCCAGCCGACTACTGGTCATCCCGGGCTACGCCATTTATCGCGTGGACCGTCCTGACGGCCGTGGTTACGGTGGCGTGGCGGTCGTTGCCAGGGACGACCTGACTGTGGCACCCTTCAAACCGACCGCCCAGCACCCGCCGGACAGCCGACTGGAAACTATCTGGTCGCTGCTGAAGTTGGACCACGGGCGCCAGCTGGTGCTGTGCAGCATTTACCGACCGCCGCGCTACACGGCGGCGGCGCTGGACGCCGACTTTGGAGACCTCGAGGCCCAGGTACAGAGTGCGGTGCTCCGATACCCGGCACTGACACTTATTATCTGTGGTGACCTGAACTGTGACCTTTTAAAGAGCGCCCCAGCGCCGGCCCGTGTCCGTCTGGAAGAATTTTTATCTGATTACTCGATGTGTCAACTTGTGAAATCGCCAACTTTTACCTCTGGTTCACTTCTCGACGTATGTATGGTGACTAGTCCCAGCATAGTTTCTGACTGTCGGGTGACTTTCTGTGATTTTAGTCCGCACCACATAGTTCGTTTACATGCTGCCGTGCCCCGTGCTCGCCGCAGGCCTGTCATCACTCATTCGCGCTGTCTTAAACGTCTTAACCATGATGACTTCCTTCTCGACCTGTACCGTGCTGATTGGAGTAGAGTGTTTAGTTTACCGACCGTGTCTGAGAAGTGGAATGTCTTTTTGTCGATTTTTATGCCCGTACTCGACAAGCACGCGCCGATGCGGTCGGTTCGGGTCCGTAACCCGACTGCCCCTCCCATCTCGGCTGCTACACGAGACCTGATGTGTCGCCGCCGCGCCGCCCTGCGCGCGGGTGGACGGAGCGCGCCCGAGTACCGCCAGCTTAACCGTGCCGTGCGAGCTGCCATCCGCCGTGATACCCGACAGAGTATCGAGGAGGGTATCAGGGAGCGCGGGCCGCGGGCCGCCTGGCGGAGCGTGCGGGGGGTTGTGGCTGGCAAGCGCTCTGGCACACCGGTGCTACCTCAGCTACCCAGCGAGGAGCTGAACCACTTCTTCGTCTCTGTCGGACCGCGAGTGGCCGCCGAGGTGGCGGACCGGGACCGGGGTGCTGCTCGACCCGTCGCGTGCCGTTTACCGCGTGTGGGGGCGTGTGGTTTTACTGTATCACCTATCGATATTGACACTTTGACCAGCACGCTGCTCAGCATGCGCAACTCGACCGCCCGCGGTGCTGATGATATCTGTATCAGGGTGCTGAAGGCCAGTTTCCCCGCTGTCGGCGCCGTACTCCTTCACATCATCAACTCCTGCCTGACCCAGTCTGACTATCCTGCTTCCTGGAAACACTCCCTTATCCACCCTATCCACAAGTCCGGTGACCCTTCCGACCCATCCAATTTCCGACCAATCTCAATCATTCCAGTCATCTCAAAGGTGGTGGAAAAGGTGGTTCAGCACCAACTTTACCACTACCTATCCTCAAACCACCTCCTCTCTCCCAACCAGCACGGTTTCCGTCCACACCATTCGACGGAAACCGCGCTGGTGACAGTCACCGACGACATCCTTAGTGCCGCCGACAGCGGGGAGATCTCTCTTCTGTGCCTAATAGATTTAAGCAAGTGTTTCGATGTCATTGACCATGATATACTACTCAGCAAACTGCACTTGTACGGCATCGACACTGCATGGTTTGCGGCCTACCTGAGCGGTCACACTCAGAGCGTGACTCTGCGTGACTGCGCCGGCGCCCAGCGTGTCTCGCCCCCGCTCCCCAACTCTATGGGCGTGTTCCAGGGCTCTGCCCTGGGGCCATTGCTGTTTACGGTGTTCTCAAACGACCTGTCACTCCATGCAAACGATGCCAAGGTTCTGCAGTATGCTGACGACACCCAGGTGATGGTCTCAGGCAAAAAGAGCGAACTTTCGGCGCTCATCTCTCGAATGGAAAATTCTCTCGCATCTTTGGATAACTGGTTCTGCGCGAACGCCCTCAAGGTCAACGCGAACAAAACTCAACTCATTGCTCTTGGAAACCGTCAAAATTTGCGCAAACTACCAAATTTCACAGTCGCCTTCCGTGACACAAATCTCGTGCCTTGTAACGAGGTGAAAAATCTGGGTGTGACTTTCGACTCAAACATGTCCTGGGACTGTCACGTGGGTGCCGTCAGCCGCCGCTGCACTGGGACCCTCATCGGTCTCTCACAGGTACGACACGTCGTGCCCCGGGGCATATTCGTCTCTCTTGTGACAGCCCTGGTTCTCTCGCAGGTTCGCTATTGCATATCAGTTTATGGCAACGGCTCAAAAAAGAACACAGCTAGAATCCAAAAAATCCTTAACTTTGCAGCAAAAGTTATTTTCGGCCGGAGAAAATTTGACCATGCGAGTGACCTGCTGGAGAACCTGGGCTGGCTGGGGGCTCAGCAACTCGCTGAGTACAGTACGCTCTGCCTCACGCAGAAACTGCTCTCGAGTGGCGAGCCAGTCTCCCTCGCGGCCGTCCTCCGCTCGAACTCGGACGTACGTGAGCGCACGACCAGGCAGGACAGTCATCTCCATGTACCACGGTCAAGAACCGAGGCGGGGAAACGGCGTTTCTGTGCGAGAGCCCCGAGGCTTCACAACCAGCTGCCACCTGAGACCGTTTCCCTCAGAGGGAAACGCTTCCAACGAGCCCTGAAGCGACAGATGCGGAGCCGGACGCTGTCTTTAAACTGAAGTAAGGTCGTCTGACTCAGTGTGTGTGCGTGTGTGTGTGTGACTTGGTATGTTTCGGTTGGATGATTGTTTTGTACACACCTGGTATCTACCCTATTCTCTGACTCGGAGCTTGAAAAGCCACTGTTGCTGTGGAGTGCTCTTCAAAATAAATACAAATACAAATACAAATACAAGTACGATGCAGATTACCCGTATGTACGTACGTACATTCAAAGCGGTATATATTTTAACAGCGCGCAATATCCCAACACACCCACCAATCCATTCTCGTGCCTTTTCTGAACATATCGAATAGGGCGGGCGTTTGTTTATTTTTTTGCGACCTTTGCGTTGGCGTTTCGGGCGTACGTTTTGCGCGTTTTGCGGTGTTTGCGTTTTGCGGTGGGCGGACGTTTTTCACAATTCAAAGTCCAAACCTTCGGGCCACAGCGCTCCTCGAAAAGCGCTGCCCTCGAGTATCGAATAAGCTAACAGATGACGTAGTAACTTCCTATGCTGCTTTTTACATATTTTTAAGACCATCTGTAAGGTCAGGAATAGGATAACAAACATGAAAAAGATTCACGAAGACAACTGTTCGTTATTCACCTACACTGTTATTACGCACACATTAATCCATCAATGGAAGCATACTTATATGTTAGCTGCATTAGCAGCAGTCCCGCTCGGCGCTACGGGTTTTGCCGCGGTTCGTTGGAGGGGGCGTGCCGTCACGTGACCTCTCGATAGCCTCCGGCGACCTCGCTATCGGCACAGACGGTTGACCCAGATCGGTCATAATGGGATTACTTTGTACGGCAACATTACAGCAGGTTTCCTGGGCACAGTTTGGATGGTTATGGACTAACTAGTTCTGAAGTATCTTCGTATGATTCACCCCTCTCCATGCACTAGTTTGACTTCAGAGATAATATCTTTTTAGCTGCGCCCTCATCTTTCGGTCATGCGTCCGACAACCATGCTTAGACTGTCATGGAATGCTTCAATGGAAAAATATTCCTTCGTTGAGTCACTAATCTAACCGTACGCTAACCTCCATACAGAGGCGTAAAAGCGTCATGCCAATTATAAAGCGCTGGCCTCCTGAGATGGACATTCACGCACTATGTATGTCACTCTATGCGTGTCACGGTGGTGCAAAATCGCCAACTTATCTACTATCCACTGCTTTAAATATTCGGCTCCGGACATTCCTCTGTGTGCTATCTCGATCTTCTTCACTCAACACCAGACGTAAATCCCCAGATGGAAGGTGATGAGAGGGGAGTGTAGTGCAGGTATATAAAACCAACGCCAGGGTTCAAGGATCACAACAGTGCCGTGTTGCTTCTCTGGTGCGAGCGCGCAAAGGAAGCATGTTGTTCTATCTCGCAGTGGTGTTGGTGGTCAGTGGGACAGTGGTAGCAGACGACCAAGTGGATCTCACCAGGGTGCAAAGAGGGGCGCTTTACATTCGCCTACCAGCACGTAAGTTTTCACGCAATTCAGAACCATGTGGTTACGTTGCAAAACGACTCCATCAAGCGTAAATAATAATCATAGAATAGCTATGGTGTTAGTTATTCCAGTACTTTGAGCTCATACATCCGATGAGATTAATTTAAAAAATAATAACAATAACAAAATCTAAAGACGACAAACGTTCGTTGTAACAAGAGTTTGCTCTTTCCAGCGTACTCAAGCAGTCCCACCCGTTGTTACGACCCGCAAATCGACCGCTACTACAACGTCGGAGATGTCTGGTCTTCTGCCTACTCGAGATGTAAACTCAGTACCTGTGTCAACATCGACGGAGTCCTCAACGTCGAGCGATACTCGTAAGTGAACGCAACACTGGAAAAACTCATTGCACATTTTGTACACCAATAGCTGGTTGCTACAGTCTAATGAGCCCTTATTTCAATGAAGCGTATATTTTTGTTTTATTTGATTGTAAATTTGTATCAAGATACCCTATCGCTCTCATTACGTCTTGTCAAACATCATAAGCTCGGCTCTCAACCATGCATGCATTTCCTCCAGGTGTCCGCTTGTGGCAAAGAACGTCGATTTCGACCTGCTCAAGTCGGGGAACTACTACTGTCGCCAGGCCTGGGGCAACCGGAACAAGCAGTTCCCCTCCTGCTGCCCCAGTCTCCAGTGCAAGCACTACGTGAAGGGAAAGCTGGAGCCGCTACCCAAACACATGTACCCCTTGCTGCACTGATCAGCATTTGGATATTTTGTTGTGTATTACCTCGAGCATAACTGTGCGTTTACTGCCCTGCACAAGAGATTATCATCAGCAGTGATTCATGGAAAACATTGTATCCTCCTCCACATCATCATAAGCGGTAGTGATAGTTAGTAACGGTGAATGATGCACCACTCAATGCTGAACGTCATGGTGAACTGTCCTGTGATAACTGTGATGTCATATGCTTGTAATGCTGTGTATGTACATATATTATAGAATGAATATTGAACATTCAATATGTTTCACGAGTTTTTGGTTGAATTGATGTTAAACTATAATAGAGACAGACCATCTTCGATGTTATACCTATACCTACCTATGCCTAATGAAAGTCATCAAATTACGTGTATTTCACTCTTTCCGACCTCCAACTGAAGCACTGTGTTAGTGGCCGAAGAGCACGTTAAGAATAGCGATGATACTCATAAACTGTACGTGAAAACTGACAGGGTGAAGCAACGGCAGTACCAAATCGCCGACTAACATGCATAAAACGTTCAGAGCAATTCCCTGTGATCGACTGAAGAGCTTTTATCATAACAAGTAGCATGCACACTTGTGAAATGAGTACAACCAGTAAAACGCCTTTTGGGCGAAGAACGAGCGAGCGAGATGGTGAGCCCTGCACGTGCGGAAGGGCGAGAGGGTATACTTCCAACGGGCTTGCGCAAAGCACCCTTCTAACCGGTCGCTAGCAGTATACCAAATTTGAACGCAATCGACCCAGCCGTTCCTGAGATCTGGAAGCGGCATTCTGCACGTGCGCACGTGCAAACGGGGTCCAAACTGACTTTTGCACGGCACCCTACTAACTGGTCCCCAACCGTGTACCAAATTTGAGCGCAATCGGCCCAGCCGTTCTCGAGATCTGGAAGCGCCCCCTGCACGTGCGCACGTGCAGTAGCACCCTAACCGCAACACATGGGAATGCATTGCCTGGTGGGTGCCTACCTGTATGCCAAGTTTCAGCGAAATCGCCCCAGTAATTACCGAGTTATTAAAATGGGAATAAATTTGACACCTCTTATTGTTGTATTTTGCACGTGCACTGGGGGTGACCCACATGCATCGAGAGTATCCGACCATTGGTAGAAGGGATGCAGCTATCTTACAAAAATTACCGCAAGACAATCGCCCAAGCGGCTGCTGAGATATGGGCCTCTCAAAATCACTACTTTTGCAAAACAGCTTGAACACCCTTGACTTTTCACGTGGCACGTGCCACGACGGTCACTGAGATGTATCAAAAGTAGTCAATTACGGGGTAGAAGGGATGGGGCTACCCAGCAAAAAAGACCGCGGGCCAATCGGTCCAGCGGTTGCTGAGATATAAGCCTCTCAAAAGCGTTACAGGCCGGGCTGAGCCGGGCTGGGCCGGGCCGGGCCGGGCCGCTCATACTGAGATTTTCCCCTTATATTGAAAAGACTTCGCTTCGCTCGCTGCGCTCGCTCGTTCGTAATAAAGCACCCGGAGCTGTAGTCGGCAAGGTAATTTTTTGAACGCGAATCCACTGTAAAAGTTAGTTTTTCGGTTATGGGAATAATTGTTTTAGTTGCAGAGCTTTTAGAGCATGATTTTTTTTCAAGAATTAATAATTAAATCAAACAAAACCTCACAAAAGCTAAGACAAAACTGGCAAACGTTTAGTCACGATATATGAGCCAGCGCACCTGGGTAGCGCATTTACGTTGAGTAGCTAATTTTATCGCGGCTTATCGCAGCACATCATGCGCTGCCACCCACACCGGATCTCAATGAAAGCGGAAATTCTCCGGCCGACATGGGTATCGAGTCATAAAGGTTTTATTTTGACCGGATGGCTCGTAAGTCTCTCCCGAGAAAATCACGTGCGACACGGCGTCATGCGAAGGTCGAACACTGGCGTATAAAGGTCGGTAGTGCGGACTGGTGGTCACACTTCTTCTCACTACCTGCGAGGGAGGACACGCACCGGTCGCAGTTGAAGCAATCAGACATTATGTTGTCTCGGGTACTTATTTTGGCTGTCGCCATCGCCATGGCCGTGGCAGAGGAGCCGATGGATCTCACCAGGGTGCAAAGAGGAGCTCTGTACATTCGGCTACCGGCACGTGAGTTGACCTACCTCCTTTGCGTTTGTATTGGAATTGAAAAATGCCAAAGCGCCCAAAACGCCTTTGTTGCGTTAAACAGTGGATACAAATATGTTGCAACTAAACTTTCCAGATTTAGAAATCAACATTAAAGATCATAATATTGGAAAAGATGAAATTACTTTTATAAATTATTCAAATGGTTCATAGGTAAATTTAACGACATTTGTGATTACAGCGTATTCGACGGCTCCAACTCAGTGTTATGACCCGCAAATTGACGAATACTTCAACGAGGGGGACGTCTGGTCGTCCTCCTACTCGGGCTGCAAGCTGAGCACCTGTGTCGACATCAACGGCATCCTCAACGTCGAGAGATACTCGTAAGTCGCAATGGATGTTACATAACTAGCTCGCTGTGCTTTATTATTGTTAAGCTATTCTTATCTGTTGAATTGATAATTTGATAAAACGGTGATTTTTGCATGTTTTGGGAAGATATGAAAAATAAAATTGTTTAGGCATCACACCGTGCCACATAATAGTGCATATTACCTTGTTTCCACAATCATATTAACACATTTTTTATATTTTCTCAGGTGCCCTCTGGTAAGCAAGGGCGTCGACTTCAAGCGGCTGAAGAAGGAAAACTACTACTGTCGCCAGGCCTGGGGCAACCGGAACAAGCAGTTCCCCTCCTGCTGCCCCAGTCTCCAGTGCAAATACTACGTGAAGGGAAAGCTGATGCCGTTGCCCAAACACATGTACCCCCTGCTCTGAGCTATCGACTAGGCGGCGTTAACCGATTGTGGTACCTCTCCGCCGAAATGCACTGTTGTAACATTAGAAGGCTGTCATTATTCCTATCGTAGCTGTGCTAAGTTATTGATTGGAGTGCACGGTATTTATGTATGATGGAGGATGCATATACTATGCATTGGAGGGAAGTGCAGCAGCCAGTTATTTATGCAAGTTTGTGTTTCCTGTATATGAAGACTTATGTTCGTTTTTATGAAAATAATTTTGCATCGATGAAGCTCTCGATGACAATGTATATATTGTATAATATATCGTATGCATATATAGGTACTTGAGTAAAAGTATATTTGAAATAAATAGAACCACACATGTAGTCAGTCTGTCTCTAAATGGTCAAAATGAGAACCGGAGGTGATGCGTGGACTGTGGAGTGAACGATTACACGATAAACACATTATGTGTGGGGGTGGCCGAACAATCAGTGTTACATAAGTGGATTAGATCGGAGACGCATGGCTGTTTTATTTCAGTTTCTTGCGTTGTTTTTACAATGATTTATAGCAATATTTCTGTTAGCGGCTGCAGGAGAGCGATATGCTGCCACACAGTCGCACCAGATTCAAGGTAGGCCGGGCACCGCAGATATTTACAAACAATCACTTCTGCATGTTTTGAAATTTAGCTCATTTTCACCGACATTCCCTGGGATGACCTGTATTTTCGTGGACAAATGATAGTTCATGGAGAAAACGGACACTGTTGGAGGGTGGAACTCCAATTGGTTGTCGTATACCATATAGGCGTGTGGGTGTGCACTGTGCAAAACCGTCTTAGGTAAGGATCTTCTAAGAGCTGACGCAGCAGTAAAGCCCCTTATACATTTCAGGTGGGGCTAGAGGGTAGCGGCAAATATAACGGCCCGTGGCCGCTCAATTGTAAACGCTGTAAGACTGCTGGTGAGCCTGAACTGACAAAGCAGACCTACTATATGAATCCAGTATTGTCGATTTTTGAATAGGTTGATGTTTCTGTTGACTAACTTGATTTAAACGACAGTTGCTATTTGCTAGATGAGAAACATTGTTTTGCCTCTGAATAAGTTCAACTACCTATATGCCTATAGCGCCCAGTGTAAAACAGATTTTTTTTTTTACTTTCTATCCATCATCCGTCCTTCTAACGCGACGGACTGCCGTCAGACCAGTTTTCCTGTCAACCGCCTCATAGGTTTCCTCTTCTAACTCCCTTCTAGGCTACAGCACAGCAGCGAGACCCCTGGATATTGGCCACTCTGGAGTACGGGCATCTCTGGCAATTATAACAGGGTCCTCTCGAGAACCGAACAACGCCGTACGAACCGCGCCACTACATAGAGATGGCTCCGTGCCGTGGGTAGCGCAATTAGCCTTCATCGCTCAGCAGCATGCTGACTGGTGGCTGTTTTGTGGCCATGTAGTCCATTCCTCGTCGGTGTATCACCTAATCAATGTTAGTAAACGTTTCTTGTTCTTATCACAATACACCTGTTATTTTCTTTATGTGTATTTATATAAAAAAACATTCCACAAGTGACACAATCAAACGAAGCTCAAATACACAAACTCACAAGCACACATTGCATTGAGAAACAGTAATACGGGGATTGCCATTCCAGCACCATTTGACAAACCGAGCGTCGCTTTACGACGCCGTTACACTTCACTCAAATAACTTACACTACAGGTCAGGTCATTTAGGAAGCTCGATACAGTTACACGACTTTTCTGCCAATCTGACTATTGATTAGCGGTGCAGTCTTTATGAATAAGGCTCAGAGCAGGGGGTACATGTGCTTGGGCAGCGGCATCAGCTTTCCCTTGACGTAGTATTTGCACTGGAGACTGGGGCAGCAGGAGGGGAACTGCTTGTTCCGGTTGCCCCAGGCCTGGCGACAGTAGTAGTTCTCCTTCTTCAGCCGCTTGAAGTCGACACCCTTGCTCACCAGCGGGCACCTGGGGAAAATATTTAAAAATGTGTTAATATGATTGTGGAAACAAGGTAACATGCACAATTATGTGGCACGACGTGAGGCCTAAATAATCTTATTTTTCATATCTTCCCAAAACATGCAAAAATCACCGTTTTATCAAATTATCAATTCAACAGATTAGAATAGCCTAACAGTAATAAAGCACAGCGGGTCACATCCAGTGAAACTTACGAGTATCTCTCGACGTTGAGGATGCCGTTGATGTCGACACAGGTGCTCAGCTTGCAGCCCGAGTAGGAGGACGACCAGACGTCCCCCTCGTTGAAGTATTCGTCAATTTGCGGGTCATAACACTGAGTTGGAGCCGTCGAATACGCTGGAAAAAAGGGGCGATATTTTATTTATTAATGCATCATCTCTTATGGTTGCAATAAATAGAAAAGTCCTTTTTGTAGATATGACTTAAGTAATGATATAAGTTATTATATGATATGAATAAACAAGCAATGTTCATTGAACTCACGTGCCGGTAGCCGAATGTACAGAGCGCCTCTCTGCACCCTGGTGAGATCCATCGGCTCCTCTGCCACCGCCACGCTGAAGGCAGCGAGCGCAAGAACCACACAGAACAGCATATTGTCGCTTTTTGCACTGCAGACGTGTTCACAGAGAGCTGGTGTGAATTAATGTGGTCCAGAGCTCTCGCATCCGACTTTTATACCAGCGCTCGACGCCAGGCATGACGCGTTACTCGGGGATTTACGCGGAGTTATGAGCCATCCCACTATAGGCACCTGAGCTTCATGGCCGAATGTTCCATGCAAGCTGTGGTTGGAGTGGAAGTGGCCGTATATATTCGTGTGGGTGGGGTATGTGTGCTCATGCATTAGAAGTATACTTATCTAACACATAATACCTGCATAAATAACGCGATTAATGCATTCAGACTTGATCTATAAAGGAAAATAGATATTCATTCGGTAAGTGGTAAGTTTATTCGAGTGATTGAGCATAAAGATACACAGCTTTGTCATACAATTTCATCAATATCCAGTACTATAGCATAACATTTATGTCGTAACATATAACGACACACCGTTCGTTTTGTATGCATAACCAACGCACATCATGTGTTTCTTTCCTCTCTCTATATATCTATGTAAATCCATGGTTCTATCGAATTCCCCTTGCCATACAGTCACCGATGAACGTATTCACGCATTCATCACCTTACATACGAGTATGCCAGTAAAGCACCATTCTCTTCGACAATCACAGGTAAGGGTACATGTGTTTGGGCAGCGGCTCCAGCTTTCCCTTCACGTAGTGCTTGCACTGCAGACTGGGGCAGCAGTCAGGATACGCCTTGTTTCGATTGCCCCAGGCCTGGCGGCAGTAGAGGTTTCCCGCCTTGAGCCTGGTGAAGTCCACGTTCTTGGTAACCGATGGACATCTGAAATAATCACGAGCATTAATAAGGAGCGTGTTAGGCAAATGAGGCGATAGAAATGAACGAGCGACAGAAAATCAAAAATGAGTGGCAGAATATTATCTGAGTGCTCTGATAAACGCGTTTTCAAGCGTTTACACTCAATTAGCTCTATGAAGAACTCGGCTTTCTTCAGTATGTAGATGCCGATCTTTTTTTTCTTCTCTCTACTACTGCCACATCCAGAAAAGATCATCGGAATCGGAATGTAGAAATGGCATCCAAAGGGAGAACGGTTAAAACTTAGGATTTCTTATTTTATTCACCAGCGACGCAATGTTGTTCGATTAGAGGGGTGCGAAAAGCTAAAAGAGACCCATCCAAATGCCCTGTCACTGATGACTCGACTTACGAGTAGCGCTCCACGTGCAGAACCCCTCCGATGTTGACACACGTGTTCAGCTTGCACGCAGAGTACGCTGACGACCAGACTTCGCCTACGTCGTAAAACCGGCTCACTTGGGTGTCAAAACACTGCGGGTGGCTGCTCGAGTAAGCTGGAAGCAATGGCAAGGAAAACAAGTGTTAGTTTATGCCATAAACTTTATGGCATCAAAGAGAGTACTATGCTTCACTGATGGGCACGGGAAGAGCCGTACACCTATTGTTGAATTATTGCTTATCCTAAACATGCCTAAATATACGAGTGAAAATCACTTTATAATTATGTATACAAATAATTCCAACTGAAGTAAGCAGATATTCAAGACAAGCTTATATCTAAGCATGCATGGTGCATGCCAGCGTAGTGTGCTATTCCTACTTACGTGCTGGCAGTCGAATGTAAAGCGGTCCTCTTCTCACGCTGTAAAGATTGTCCGACCCAGCCGCGACAATCACCTGAAGAGCCACCAGCGCCGCTGACACACGCGAAAACATGATCACGGTGCAAAAGAACACGGACGAGTTCACTGAGTCCTGGTTTCCGAGTGCAACAGAGGTGCAGGCCATACTGATATTTATACCGGAACGCAGGCCCGGCCCACATGACGCAGCCTCAATCATAACGATTTGCGTGCAGATTGCGGAAGTATGGCCATTAAAGTGAAAAAGTAATAAAAACGTTCTCAGAGCTACGGAACTGCGTCCTGTATTGTTGATCATATAATCATCGATACAGCACAGATGCATGGAACTTCTTTCTTAGTTATCAGAAATGGTCATGGATATTTGCGATAAACCATTCAACAGAAATGCTTTAGAGTGCCTAGACTCTCCGTTGCTGCCGGCTGTACACAATAAGCTGTGTTTTGCTACTTAGACCGAGAGTTGTGTATGGGCGGATTTTTAAGGCCGGAACGGAACCCACGCTAATCACAGCCTGTTCTGACCTCTATACCGCCCCGTTGGGAAATTCTGGGATCGGTCATAAGATAAGAACGCTTTGAACGTGCTGGACAGAGTCCTAGGTATCGTAACTGGACAGAGCTCGGTTTATGCTAAAAATATATGCGCTAATATAATATCTTTACATGCTGAACTATCCAGGCGCGAGCTAATTTTGAAATGCACATTTCTGCGATAAAAAAACATAGGCAAGCCTGCTTGCAGCTATACTGCTCGCATATCACCCATGACCTGATGACAGCTTTGCACCTTCTTGGGCATCTGTTGTTTGATGTTGTTCTAGGCTGCAACTTTTATCATTCAGAGACCGCTACCCACCACCAGGACAAGACCACTGAGCGCTGCACTGTGACGTCACGTATGGCTACTGACCGCTGATCTGACGTCATTTGTAGTGCAGCAGTAACATGAACGTTGCACCATTCATAGAAACCCTCTCATCATCTGTTCTTCGTCCCATCCACATCCTGGAATTTAATCCAAACACACCACAGAAGCAGCGTAAATCCCGGTGGTGTCAACAAAAACCGGGACGCTGTGTACAGCCACATATAAGGACCTCGTGCCACCGTTGGTGACACAGTCCATTCATGCGAGTGATTGATCGCACGCTGAGAGTACTCATCATGCTGTTCCGCGTCGTTGTGATGGTGGCAGTGTTCCAGACAGCTGTCACAGAGGAGCCAGTGGATCTGACCAGGGTGTCAAGAGGGGCACTTTACATCAGACTGCCAGCGCGTGAGTTGAAAAGGGGTGGGCTTTTGTATGCAATTACTGTAGGGTGACTCGGTTTCAAGCTTTACTTTAGCAACAGCTTTCAGCTAGAGTACTCGTTTTATGTTGTTTCGTATAAAAAGTGTTGTTTATCCGCTCATGAAATACTAAAAAAGCAGCTATCTGCTTGTTTTTTTTTTAACTAGTACCTAGCAATTAGTTTTGACCTAAGCGAGGATAAAACAGCAATATTTTACACAATTGTCTATCATCTACGGACTTGGCTTACCAGTTATAACGCCTAACTTGCACACTTTTTCCAGCATACTCGAGTAACATGTCGCAGTGTCTGGACCCTCAACTGAACCAGATGTATGACGAGGGTGATTTCTGGTCCTCGCCCTTCTCTGATTGCAAACTCAACACCTGTGTGGACATCAACGGTGTGCTCAACGTGGAACGCTACTCGTAAGTTTATTTCAGCATTGAATGGTAGCTCAGCTAATTGGATTAGTTTCGTAGGTCTACGGAAGCATTGACAGAAGCAATTGCAACAACACTGTTAAGTATTGAGTTAAAAGGTGCAATTCTTATGCAAGTCTACCGTTTTTGCCGCTGTGAGTGACGAGTTCAAACCAGTTCAAATGCCAAATGTATAATGGTTTGAGACTAACGATACTCATTACGGCCACTTGTCATTGGCTTGATGACAAAACAATGCAGTTGTGCATTGAATAAGTGTCTTGATGGATGCCAGTTTGGCAGATACATGAATTGTTCATCAGTGGGCTCATAATGACGTAGCTCAATAGCTTGATTTGGGGCTCGAATAGAGGGAGCGGAGGATGGCCAGCACGAGGAGGGAGGGAGGGGCAGAGGGGTGGGAGGAGACCCGAGTCGTGGCGCGGTTGACGACCCGGGTCCAGGGGGAGGGGACCGGGCTTCGGCCGAGGCGAGATAAGACACGCACAGTACACAGGCCGCAAAACAGGTCGGGCAGTCCAAGGCGCGCGCTCAGAGGCGGCGGACAGTGCGGAAGGGTGGAAACAAAGCGACAGGCTGTGGAAAACGATTGTGCGGTCGCAGAGGTGACGGACAAAGCGAGAGAGTGGGAATCGAGCGTCGAGCTAAGCGCTGTAAAACGAGCGAGCAGGAAAAGTAGACAAGGCCGGGAGACAGGTTTGTGGAGCGACAGAGTACCTGGTGCTCAGCAGAGGGGGACCAAGGGAGACGGACATGGCCGGTAAGTCAGGCTAGCGTGCTAGCGATACTAGTCATATAAGGAGCCTGCTGCCTGCATGGCTGACTCGCCGAAGAGTCAAGCGAATGGATTATGCTGATGTTGTGAACGAATCAATGCCAGTGGGATAGACCGTTGTGCAGAGACGCACATGGCAGATGTGTGTGTCCAGAGTCAATGATAGTGAATAACTGATACAATACCACCCGCTCCATCTGGGTATGAATACCGGCTCGTCGTCCATGTCACAGTAACACAGAGCGGAGAACCAACATGTCTGAACCATGTTGACCCAGTTAAATCCGCTGTTCGTCAGGTACGACAGAACCGTACCGACGCTGCTTATACACATGACTGAATCGTGTGGGCTCATTAATGCGCCTGGTATGCCTGACCCATACCGGTGCAGAGCAGCAACAATCAACATGCATGAACCATGTAGACCCAGTTAAATTCACTGTTCGTCAGGTACACGGGTTCATTTGGCGACCGGTTTGCCTGACCCATATCGCAGTAAAACTCGCTGTACGTCAGATATGCCTGAACCATATCGACGTAGCGCCAAGCCACACACGCAATATGTGGGCTAAGTTATGCGCCGGGTACGCTTGCACCGTATCGGTGCGGCAATGCAACATGCCTGATTCATGTTGACACAGTAAAACTCGCTGTTCGTCAGATATGCCTGAACCATATCGACGCAGTTTCAAGCCACACATGCCTGAACCATGTGGGCTCATTTATGCGCCGGGTACGACTGCACCGTATCGGTGCGGCAATTCAACATGCATGAATCATGTTGACACAGTAAAACTCGCTGTTCGTCAGATATGCCTCAACGCAGCGCCAAGCCACACATGCCTGAACCATGTGGGCTCATTTATGCGCCGGGTACGCCTGCACCGTATCGGTGCGGCAATGCAACATGCATGAATCATGTTAACACATTAAAACTCGCTGTTCGTCAGATATGCCTGAACCATATCGACGCAGCGCCAATTCACACATGCCTGAACCATGTGGGCTCATTTATGCGTCGGGTACGACTGCACCGTATCGGTGCGGCAATGCAACATGCATGAATCATGTTGACACAGTAAAACTCGCTGTTCGTCAGATATGCCTGAACCATATCGACGCAGCGCCAAGCCACACATGCCTGAACCATGTGGGCTCATTTATGCGCCGGGTACACCTGCACCGTATCGGTGCGGCAATTCAACATGCATGAATCATATTGACACTGAAAAACTCGTTTTTCGTCAGATATGCCTGAACCATATCGATGCAGCGCCAAGCCACACATGCCTGAACCATGTGGGCTCATTATACACGCCGGGTACGCCTGCACCGTATCGGTGCGGCAATGCAACATGCATGACTCATGTTGACACATTAAAACTCGCTGTTCGTCAGATATGCCTGAACCATATCGACGCAGCGCCAAGCCACACATGCCTGAACCATGTGGGCTCATTCATGCGCCGGGTACGACTGCACCGTATCGGTGCGGCAATGCAACATGCATGAATCATGTTGACACAGTAAAACTCGCTGTTCGTCAGATATGCCTGAACCATATCGACGCAGCGCCAAGCCACACATGCCTGAACCATGTGGGCTCATTTATGCGCCGGGTACGACTGCACCGTATCGGTGCGGCAATGCAACATGCATGAATCATGTTGACACAGTAAAACTCGCTGTTCGTCAGATATGCCTGAACCATATCGACGCAGCGCCAAGCCACACATGCCTGAACCATGTGGGCTCATTTATGCGCCGGGTACGACTGCACCGTATCGGTGCGGCAATGCAACATGCATGAATCATGTTGACACAGTAAAACTCGCTGTTCGTCAGATATGCCTGAACCATATCGATGCAGCGCAAAGCCACACATGCCTGAACCATGTGGGCTCATTTATGCGCCGGGTACGCCTGCACCGTATCGGTGCGGCAATGCAACATGCATGAATCATGTTGCCACAGTAAAACTCGCTGTTCGTCAGATATGCCTGAACCATATCGACGCAGCACCAAGCCACACATGCCTAAACCATGTGGGCTCATCTATGCGCCGGGTACGCCTGCACCGTATCGGTGCGGTTATTCAACATGCATGAATCATGTTGACACAGTAAAACTCGCTGTTCGTCAGGTATGCCTGAACCATATCGACGCAGCGCCAAGCCACACATGCCTGAACCATGTGGGCTCATTTATGCGCCGGGTACGCCTGCACCGTATCGGTGCGGCAATGCAACATGCCTGATTCATGTTGACAGAGTAAAAGTCGCTGTTCGTCAGATATGCCTGAACCATATCGACGCAGCGCCAAGTCACAAACGCCTGAACCATGTGGGCTCATCTATGCGCCCGGTACGCCTGAACCGTACCGATGCGGCGATTCAACATGCATGAATCATGTTGTCAGTTAAATTCGCTGTTCGTCAGGTATGTCTAAACCATATCGACGCGGCGCCCCGCCTGACTAAGATGGAGCCAATGACGCTATTCGTTGGGTGCCGGGTGACGTCATCAGAACAAATGCACACATCAAAGCATTGTCGCTGTGATGGCCGCCGGGGAGTGCCAGCTGTACTTCCGCGGACGGGGCTCCCCCCACCCATTCCGCTGCGCGCGCCCACCGGTCGGGCGGCCAACACTCGGCCGTCAGCAGTAATAGAGCCGTTACGTCACGTCGTGACACCGCCGCCGGGCGTCGCGGCGTGTAAAACCACCGCCAGTTCACGAGGGGGAGGGGAAGGCGCGGGAGGGACGCAGGGGTCACCTCTGTGGGGCCGAGTGGTTGACCTTTTGTCCGATAACACTGGTAAGGGACCCACGACTCAAGCAGTCGGTCGGGAGCTATTTGCACAGGATACCCCCTCACGCAGTCAGGGAGGACAATGGACGCAGCGCCCATTTACGCGCCCGGAAGGCCTGACCCATATCGGCGCGAGGAAGCGATTGATCATGCATGAACCATGTTGACCCAGTTCAATCACTGTTCGTCGGATATGACTGAACCGTACTGACACGGCTTACAAGCCACACGCGCCCGAATCACGTGAGCTCATTTGTGCGCCCAGTCCGCCTGACCCATATCGGCGTGAGAAATTGATCTATCAAACACGCATGACCCAGTTTGACCCAGTTAAATTTGCTGCTCGTCAGGTATGCCTGAACCGTACCCCGTTATGCCTGAACCTTATCGGCGTGAAGAATCGATTGGCAAAATATGCATGAATCATGTTCACCCAGTTAGAATTTGCTATTCGTCAGGTATGCCTGAACCGTACCGACGCGGCTACCAGACACACGCGCTTGAATTACGTGGGATCATTCATGCAACCGGTATGCCGAAACATATCGGCGTGAGGCCACATCGACGCGGCTCCCAGCCACACATGCCTGAATCATGTGGGCTCATCTATGTGCACGGTATTCTGACACGTATCGGCGCGGCAATACAACATGCATGAATCATGTTGACACAGCTAAATTCGTTGTTTGTCAAGTATGCCTGAACTATATCTACGCGGCTCCCAGCCACACACGCCCGAAACATGTGGGCTTCCCCACACCGGTTCTCTGATCCGTATCGGTACGGAAATTCAGCATGCATGATCATGTTGACACAGCTAAATTCGTTGCCCGTCAGGCATGCCTGAACCATATCTACGTGGCTCCCAGCCACACACGTTTGAATCATGTGGGCTCACATACGCCGGTTCTTTGACCCGTATCGATGAGGCGATTCAACATGCATGAATCATGTTGACAGTTAAATCCGTCGTGCGTCAGGTACGTCTAAACCATATCGACGCAGCTCCCAAACAAACATGCCTGAATCATGCGGGCCCATTTATGCGCCCGGTATTCTAACACGCATCGGTGCGGCGATTCAACATGCATGACTCATGTTGACACAGTTAAATCCGTTGTGCGTCAGGTATGCATGAACCATATCGACGCCGCCCCCAGCCACATGACATGCCTGAATCATGTGGGCTCATTTAGGCGCTCGGTACGCCTGACCAGTAGCGGTGCGGCAATTCAACATGCATGAATCATGTTGACAGTTAACTGCGTTGTTCGTCGTGATGTCTGAATCATATCTACGCGGCCCTCAGCCAAAAATGCCTGAATCATGTGGGCGGCTGGATTCCGCGCCCGGTTCTCTGACCCGTATCGGTGAGGCGATTCAACATGCATGAACCATGTTGACAGTTAAATTAGCTGTTCGTAAAGTATGCATGAACCATATCGACGCGGCTCCAAGCCACACATGCCTGCACCATCTGGGCTCATCTACGCGTCCGGTATTCTGACACGTATTGGTGCGTCAATTCAACATGCCTGAATCATGTTGACACAGTAAAACTCGCTGTTCGCCAGGTATGTCTGAACCATATCGACGTATCGACGCAGCACCAAGCCACACATACGTGCACCATGTGGGCTCATTTATGCGCCAGTTACGCCTGAACCGTATCGGGGAGACAATTCAATATGCCTGAACCATGTTGATCCATTAAAAACTCGCTGTTCGTCAGGTATGCGTGAACCATATCGACGCAGCACCAAGCCACACATGCGTGAACCCATGTGGGCTCATTTATGCGCCCGGTACGCCTGAACCCACCTGAACCGTTTCGGTGAGACACTTCAACATGCCTGAACCATGTTGACCCATTACAAAACTCGCTGTTCGTCAGGTATGCGTGAACCATATCGAAGCAGCACCAAGCCACAAATGCGTGAACCATGTGGGCTCATTTATGCGCCAGTTACGCCTGAACCGTATCGGAGAGGCAATTCAACATGCCTGAACCATAAGCCACGCATGCGTGAACCATGTGGGCTCATTTATACGCCCGGTACGCCTGAACCGTATCGGTAAGGCACATCCACATGCCTGAACCATGTTGACCCATTAAAAATTTATGGAACAATGGCAATTATAAGCGGTAGTGAATAAGGAGATGGGCAAACCATTAACCAATGCTGTGTGCATAGAACTGCGGCCGCTCAGCGCGGCCATCGCCGAACAGGCGCACATAGACGCTTGGCTCCGCGTCGACTTTAGACGCTTGGCTCCGCGCCGACTTGGACTTTGCCGTCGCTGGGGAATAACACACCCTAAGGACACCTGGCGACCCTGTTTGCACCAGGCACCAGGCCACCAGCAGCATGACGTCCACTGGTCCATGCATATCGACAGCAGCACGGCTTCGGATGGTGTCAATAAAAAGGACGCAATGGCGGTGCCAGTCAAACACGTCAATTTCAACTATCGCCGTCTTACGCTCGTCAAACGCGAAAGTGGATGTGAGGGTGGTCTGTGGCCACGGTGGTGCTATTGGTTCTGGACGGCCGTTGCGGTAATAAAGCTACAGCCCCAGAAAACCGACAAACAAGAGAGGGACCGTGGGACGGGCCCGTCCGTCCCGTAGTCGGACGTCGGACGGGGAGGAAAGTGAGGGAGAGAGAGAGGAGAGAGAGAGAGTGAGGGAGAGGAAAGAGAGAGAGAGAGAGTGGGGAGAGAGGGGGGGGGGGGTTCGGCGACATGGGGAAGGGAAGTGTTCGTCAGTGTGTGCGGACGCTAGGAAGGGGGACCTGGCGTAACTCATAACACTAATCGCCGCGTCGGCGGGCCGATGGGAAGTGCAAACAGCAGACAGACGGACACGGCAGGCTATGGAACTTCGAACAAAACACTGTTCATGCCGAACGTCGTGTGCATTGCCAACACTCAGGATACCTATATAACCGCGTACATTCTGCTCCGTTGGCGATTTTGGCGTCTTGTTATCGATCAGGATATGAACGATAACGCGATTTGGGTGCAGACGGCCATTAACAGCCAATACTGGACAACAGATCTGGGGAGCGTACGGTATGAGACACCCTAATCAGTAATAGGGCCCACCTATTAGCTTGATTTGGGGCTCGAATAGAGGGAGCGGAGGATGGCCAGCACGAGGAGGGAGGGAGGGGCAGAGGGGTGGGAGGAGACCCGAGTCGTGGCGCGGTTGACGACCCGGGTCCAGGGGGAGGGGACCGGGCTTCGGCCGAGGCGAGATAAGACACGCACAGTACACAGGCCGCAAAACAGGTCGGGCAGTCCAAGGCGCGCGCTCAGAGGCGGCGGACAGTGCGGAAGGGTGGAAACAAAGCGACAGGCTGTGGAAAACGATTCCCTCCCACCCTCCCCAATAGCAACTTTCAATCCAAAAATACCGTCCTATAGACACATTCGTCGTCGGCCTAAGTCTTGTTATCGATCAGGATATGAACGATAACGCGATTTGGGTGCAGACGGCCATTAACAGCCAATACTGGACAACAGATCTGGGGAGCGTACGGTATGAGACACCCTAATCAGTAATAGAGCACGGCTTCGGATGGTGTCAATAAAAAGGACGCAATGGCGGTGCCAGTCAAACACGTCAATTTCAACTATCGCCGTCTTACGCTCGTCAAACGCGAAAGTGGATGTGAGGGTGGTCTGTGGCCACGGTGGTGCTATTGGTTCTGGACGGCCGTTGCGGTAATAAAGCTACAGCCCCAGAAAACCGACAAACAAGAGAGGGACCGTGGGACGGGCCCGTCCGTCCCGTAGTCGGACGTCGGACGGGGAGGAAAGTGAGGGAGAGAGAGAGGAGAGAGAGAGAGTGAGGGAGAGGAAAGAGAGAGAGAGTGGGGAGAGAGGGGGGGGGGGGGTTCGGCGACATGGGGAAGGGAAGTGTTCGTCAGTGTGTGCGGACGCTAGGAAGGGGGACCTGGCGTAACTCATAACACTAATCGCCGCGTCGGCGGGCCGATGGGAAGTGCAAACAGCAGACAGACGGACACGGCAGGCTATGGAACTTCGAACAAAACACTGTTCATGCCGAACGTCGTGTGCATTGCCAACACTCAGGATACCTATATAACCGCGTACATTCTGCTCCGTTGGCGATTTTGGCGTCTTGTTATCGATCAGGATATGAACGATAACGCGATTTGGGTGCAGACGGCCATTAACAGCCAATACTGGACAACAGATCTGGGGAGCGTACGGTATGAGACACCCTAATCAGTAATAGGGCCCACCTATTAGCTTGATTTGGGGCTCGAATAGAGGGAGCGGAGGATGGCCAGCACGAGGAGGGAGGGAGGGGCAGAGGGGTGGGAGGAGACCCGAGTCGTGGCGCGGTTGACGACCCGGGTCCAGGGGGAGGGGACCGGGCTTCGGCCGAGGCGAGATAAGACACGCACAGTACACAGGCCGCAAAACAGGTCGGGCAGTCCAAGGCGCGCGCTCAGAGGCGGCGGACAGTGCGGAAGGGTGGAAACAAAGCGACAGGCTGTGGAAAACGATTCCCTCCCACCCTCCCCAATAGCAACTTTCAATCCAAAAATACCGTCCTATAGACACATTCGTCGTCGGCCTAAGTCTTGTTATCGATCAGGATATGAACGATAACGCGATTTGGGTGCAGACGGCCATTAACAGCCAATACTGGACAACAGATCTGGGGAGCGTACGGTATGAGACACCCTAATCAGTAATAGAGCACGGCTTCGGATGGTGTCAATAAAAAGGACGCAATGGCGGTGCCAGTCAAACACGTCAATTTCAACTATCGCCGTCTTACGCTCGTCAAACGCGAAAGTGGATGTGAGGGTGGTCTGTGGCCACGGTGGTGCTATTGGTTCTGGACGGCCGTTGCGGTAATAAAGCTACAGCCCCAGAAAACCGACAAACAAGAGAGGGACCGTGGGACGGGCCCGTCCGTCCCGTAGTCGGACGTCGGACGGGGAGGAAAGTGAGGGAGAGAGAGAGGAGAGAGAGAGAGTGAGGGAGAGGAAAGAGAGAGAGAGTGGGGAGAGAGGGGGGGGGGGGTTCGGCGACATGGGGAAGGGAAGTGTTCGTCAGTGTGTGCGGACGCTAGGAAGGGGGACCTGGCGTAACTCATAACACTAATCGCCGCGTCGGCGGGCCGATGGGAAGTGCAAACAGCAGACAGACGGACACGGCAGGCTATGGAACTTCGAACAAAACACTGTTCATGCCGAACGTCGTGTGCATTGCCAACACTCAGGATACCTATATAACCGCGTACATTCTGCTCCGTTGGCGATTTTGGCGTCTTGTTATCGATCAGGATATGAACGATAACGCGATTTGGGTGCAGACGGCCATTAACAGCCAATACTGGACAACAGATCTGGGGAGCGTACGGTATGAGACACCCTAATCAGTAATAGGGCCCACCTATTAGCTTGATTTGGGGCTCGAATAGAGGGAGCGGAGGATGGCCAGCACGAGGAGGGAGGGAGGGGCAGAGGGGTGGGAGGAGACCCGAGTCGTGGCGCGGTTGACGACCCGGGTCCAGGGGGAGGGGACCGGGCTTCGGCCGAGGCGAGATAAGACACGCACAGTACACAGGCCGCAAAACAGGTCGGGCAGTCCAAGGCGCGCGCTCAGAGGCGGCGGACAGTGCGGAAGGGTGGAAACAAAGCGACAGGCTGTGGAAAACGATTCCCTCCCACCCTCCCCAATAGCAACTTTCAATCCAAAAATACCGTCCTATAGACACATTCGTCGTCGGCCTAAGTCTTGTTATCGATCAGGATATGAACGATAACGCGATTTGGGTGCAGACGGCCATTAACAGCTAGGTTAGGTTAGGTTAGGTTAGGTTAGGTTAGGTTAGGTTAGGTTAGGTTAGGTTAGGTTAGGTTAGGTTAGGTTAGGTTAGGTTAGGTTAGGTTAGGTTAGGTTAGGTTAGGTTAGGTTAGGTTAGGACCCTCTGTTTTTGCATAGATGCCCGACGGTGGACGCGAGCCTCCTGAAGAAGGAGGGCTACTTCTGTCGCTACGCGTTCGGCGACAGGAACAAGGCGTTCCCCCACTGCTGTCCCAACATCCGCTGCAAGCACATCGTCAACGGAAAGATGATGCCGCTGCCCGAACAAATGTACCCGAAAATGCAACCCGAGAGTTGAGATGACATCCGGAGGCTGTCAGCTTGATAGAACGTGACATGAGCCGAGATGTCGTGCCAAAGTTTGTCCTGTGCTTACTGCTTACCCTGATATGTGTTCAGAAGGATCCTTCCATCATATACCAAAGTGAGGCGCTTGTACGTCGCCATGCGTGTGTGTGCCTCTGCAAATGTTTGAGTGTTGTTTCTGTGTTAGATATGAGCGTGTGGATGAGAAACATCATCGATAAATGTAAAAGCGCTCGCAAGATTCATTTTCTTCTGTAGAGTTAGTGGTTCATGCTATCCATCCAATTGTGTTGACTCTGAGTCATGAATCAACTTTTGAATAAATGCGTCATATTTGTTTGAGAAAAAAAATTAGCATCTCCAGGAATATGAAGGCATTCTTACCCAATTCTAACCTTTACCTTATCTGGATCAGTGACCGATCTTGTTAGGCCTTATCTAGCTATATAAATGCAATCAACTGGAGATTCTCACACTGTATCAAAGTGCATGAAATAAGCATGAGTGTGTTCTAGGCATGGTATCGTAGGCTCATAAAGATTTACGATTCTTGAATTAAAAGTACCAATTAAACAAAAATCGTTTGCAAAGCGCAACACTGAGCGTGAATGAATAAAAGCACACAACTATAGTTTTGGTTCTTTGGATGATGATAATTTTAATAATATCACCAGACCTAAGTAGAGCCTCGATTTTTTTTTTGTTAAGAGGCATTTAAGCGTTACCTAACGTTTGCCATTTTCATTCCCAATCTCAACCTTCTCCGGCCGAAGGGGTAGGGTCCTCAGTTTTTTTTTTTCGAGATTGCTCAGAACGCGCTGGTCCCAGAAATAGCTGAAAGTGGCACCCCGACCTATAATTTAAGCCAGATCTTGTAACATCTGAAAAGTGGTCTTAAACTGATCTTGATCTGAGGTCATCACCCCAAAGTTGACCACACCCAAAATAAGTGCATCATTTGAGCCATGACAAATACCAAGATGCCAAAATCACGGTTCTGTGAACAGTGTGGCCTTTTCTCGCAAAGTTTCTCAACAATAATTGAACCCATACCTTGGAGTGCTTGGCCTGTCCTGAGAGATCACCGGCTGAGCTGAGACTTTAAAATCGGGTAGCAGTTGTTACGTATCGTAGCGACGCACACGCTCGTTTTACGCGAGGCTTTATATGTTCAATTAAGTACGAAACGTCAAGTGCGTATGTGTGTGGGAGGGGGGGGGGGGAGGGGGAGCTGTCCAGTGTCCAAACACCGGCCTTCGGCCGCGCCCTATATAGAAAACTTATAGGTCTGGTGAGGGTCAAGTCGGAAGGGGATGATCAGACGCCTATTCCTTGTGCAGTTATACATAAACATCTATGATGGATGATGAAGAAGTTCTCAAGATACCCAATCAGTGATAAGATTCGTAGTGTGGGGACCTGGCTTTTTTATAGAAAATTGCGAAACCAATCGCGTGAAGCGCAGAGAACCGAGCCTTGGAATATTTACGCATTTGGTCCCATATTGATGCAAATCCCTGCAATATTTCACTTAACACGCGCACCGACGGGGGGGGGGGGGCGGATATCCGCCCCCCTGAAATTTGGTACGACTATTCCCTCATCAATTTTACACATGGTAGACAAGTTTGAACCTCCTAACTTTTAAGGTCAGGTCACCAGGTCACTTTGAATGACCCAACCTCAAGTCACTTTTTTGCAACTTTGTCACCGTGCCAGAGCTACAGTAGATGTCGGAGGCCTTTGAAAGTCGCAGGATGTTATTAGGTCATTACTTAGCTACAATTTTTTTATC
Source organism: Amphibalanus amphitrite (assembly GCF_019059575.1). Taxonomy (NCBI): domain Eukaryota; kingdom Metazoa; phylum Arthropoda; class Thecostraca; order Balanomorpha; family Balanidae; genus Amphibalanus; species Amphibalanus amphitrite. Next base: position 397,668 of record NW_024882097.1, read on the forward strand.
TCGGAATTTTGATATCAGTGACCTAAGGCCAGGTCAATTTCTCGACCTCCCCATTATAAGTCAATGGGGGAAAAATCAACTGCCTGTTTTTACCTCTAAAACGGGTCGGAATGGCCCCATATACCATACATAACTTCATATACGATCAAACTTCACTACCTTGAGGTCTGTTTTGCTGTTGGGCAGCTGTAAGGTCATGTGACGTCATCAAAGGTCACCAAAAGTTTTTTTTGCCAATAACTCCGTACAGGAACAAGATACAGCCGCGCGGATGGCCTCATTGTGTTAAGCTCATCAAGACGCATCAAATGATATACATGATGACCTCGAGGTCACGTGACCTGAGGTCAAACTTTGACCTTGACCTTTCGAGGTCAACATATTACACTATATGTATATCATTCGATGCGGATTGACGAGAGGATCACGATGATGCCCTTAGTTTGTTCCTATCTTGACTAATTCGAAAGTTATTCGAGAAAAACTCTCCGTATCTAGCGCCGCCATTTTGACTTTTTTGACCCCTGTGACGTCATCTTTGACCTGACCTGAAAATGACCTTTGTAAAAATTGTAGACCTTGTCCGTGCGTATCCGATGCCGTTTACCGCTTATCGCTATCTTGCTTCGTTCTCGAGATCTCAGGGGGGGGGCGGTCATCCGCCCCCCCCCCCGTCGGTACTAAGTTGGCGCAGACCCCCGTCGGTGCGCGTGTTAAAAATGTAACAATGAAAACAGTGCGGCCAATTTAAATAAAAACTTGCTTATTTTAATTTCTTTAAACACATCCGGTATGGCATGTAATCGTACACATATTCGCTTGTATCTGTTTAAGAACTACAGAGTAGAGATTCATTCAAATCGGCACTTATACTGAGGCAAGAGGATCAATTTTCGAAGCATAACATTTATGTATAGCTAAACACATGTCACATCATAACTCTCACTCATTCACATCGCGTGTTGCTTACATTCAACTTCTATTTTAAAACACTTTTACTTTGGCTTTGCAGGAAACAGAATGAAAATGACACATCGATAGACTTCCTTCAGATGTTTTGGATCTAGCTTTCGATCTTCTTGTAGGGATACATGTGCTTGGGCAGCGGCATCATCCTTCCCTTCACATAGTGTCTGCAGGCGAGACTGGGACAGCAGAAGGGAAACGCCTTGTTCCGGTTGCCCCAGGCGTGGTGGCAGAAGTAGTTCTCGCGCCTCATCATGTCGAAGTCCACGTTCTTTGTGATCACCGGACACCTGAGGTTGAAACAATGGATGTACGTCAATTTACACAAATATAGGCTTCTTTTTATTTTTACGGCAAAGACTGCCCAGATAAAACTCGCTGATGCCACGATTGTTACATAATAACAGCACAAATGCGGTGAACAAAGCATGCGTATTTCTATCCATGCTTGCAGTGATTTGCACGCCTAAACACACAAGTCGCATCATTAGACATTTAATCACCCCGTCCATTCACTTTTGAACTACCCATAGTCATTTTCACGGTCTTGCCATTGTGGTATGTGTAGGCAGTTAGGCATATCGACCTCTGTGAAAAAGTACTCAAATTGTGCCCACCGCTATGAACTCACGAGTATCGTTCGACGTGTAGGACGCCGTTAATGTTGACGCACGTGTTGAGCTTGCAGTCCGAGTAGGCAGAAGACCACAGGTCACCCTCGTTGTAGTACTTGTTGGTCTGTGTGTCGTGGCACTGGCTCATGTTGCTGGAGTAGGCTGGAAACAACAAAATAAACACAATTCACTTCATGGACATAATTTTACATGAATGGTACGTTTTGCTTCTTTTCTGTTTGTTTGTCGGTGTTATTTAGGTTCCACGAATGTTTTACACGGTATGTTATTTTGTACATTTACGTACTCATGTATGCATGGATTACTACATCCAAGCATGGATTTAATGTAACGGTTCTGGTACAATGTTTAAAACTACCTAAATCTATCAATATATATTACTGACCGGGCCGACGAAATTATTTGGAAACGAGGTTTGTAGAATTGACGTAGGCCCGAGTGCGAAGCACGAGGGCCGGAGTCAAATTTTGCAAACCGAGTTTCCAAATAATTTCGTACGGCTGAGGTCAGTAAGATTTTTCCTACATGCCGCATACCTGCTAAGTAGTTTCGACAGGTTTTGGTGATACTTTTATTAAATTGTTTTGTCCATAATTTCCTAACAGTGATTGCGCTACTGCTGTGGATAAAGCTTTAAAGGAAATTTATAGAAGAAAATGCTTCAAAACACCTTACTTCAAAAAGAATCGCGTCTGAAAATATCAACTCAGAATGGCACAACAACTGGATATCCAAGGAACATAATACATGAATAATTTGCCACCACATAAGAACAAGAAGAAGGTATAATAATCCTAGTGATTAAACGTAAATTTTCCAGTGCTCTTGCAAGAATCTTTTCTTTATTTATGTAATCGTACTTTGTTGATGCCCTATTTGTTGAACTTTCGTGAAATACATTATATTTTCCATATTTTACATGTTTGTTTCGAGGAAAGGACTACAACTGTCAAATGATAACGCAATAACTTAGGCCCAAGGTCTCAGTGGACATATAAAACGAAGATAAGATAACAAGCGATAACGGATTTCGATTATTAGGCGCATATCTTAACATAATTTCGGCTTTGTAACCAATGCAAAATATTTCAAAAGCCTTGATAAGCAGAGCAGATATTTTTTACCAAAAAATGTTACTTTTCTAATTTTACGCGGCAAATATGCAATAATGATGTCAATTATACATTCCCTGTCAATCATACCTCTGGGCTAATGCGATAAACTGTAGTTAAGAGGTCATTGCCCTGGGCTCGGGCAGTAAACTTTTGTTTCCTGCCCGGCCTATCAAATAACATGGCATTTTGACACCGACAGTTTCTTGGTCATAGTTTTACTGCCCGGCTCGTGCTGTGCTTAAGACATACCCCGGCATGTAGGAAACAATTTTTTATACTCAGAGACATAGAAATATACTTCAATAAATCAATTAAATATCAATCAAATCAATTAAATCAATTAAAATATACGAGTATCAACTGCCATACCTACAACACAAACATTGGGAGGACTCACATGCGGGCAGGCGGATATACAGCGCTCCTCTGGAGACTCTTGTTAGGTCCATCGGCTCGTCAGCCGCGGCCGACTGATGCACCGTGAGCGTGAGCAGCAAATAGAACAGCATGGTATCAAATTCACGGTGCTAGGGTGTGCACAGGAGCCTCTCTGGTTGGGTTATGATTGCAGTGGCGCTGAATCGTCTTATATACGATCACACTGTGCACTGTTTTTAGGTGGCGGTTGGGATTTACGGGGACATTTTGGGATGAGAGGATTATCCATGCTTCTGGAGAGTGGACTTTAATCTGCTCTCGGCGTCGCGAACCTGTCCCCAAAAATGAGCAGTTGTGTCAAAACAATGACGGTGACCACTGCGACTGTTCTCTGTTATAAGTATTGGCATTCCATGGTTAGAGAAAACGAAGAAAACCGAACAAACTTTTTGGGAAGATAAACAACGTACCTAATACGCTGTTATTTTCCACTCAAATGCGTATAGACGTGGGCTCGTCATTGGTAGCAGCATTGGTGAGGCCAGAAAGGAGGTATGGGACGGTTTAAGAAGGGCGGAGGAATGGGGCATAGTCCCGAAGAGGTTTTCCAATATTCAAAATACCCATGAATATTGCTTTGTAATGTTCTGGTGTGCAGGTAAACATCCCTTTTTTCATTAACGCTGCTAAGCGTTTTTTTTTAACCCGCGCACCGACGGGGGTCTGCGCTAACTTCGTACCGACGGGGGGGGGGGGGGGCGGATGACCGCCCCCCCTGAGATCTCGAGAACGAAGCAAGATAGCGACAAGCGGTAAACGGCAAGGGATACGCACAGACAAGGTCTACAATTTTTACTCAGGTCATTTTCAGGTCAGGTCAAAGATGACGTCACAGGGGTCAAAAAGTCAAAATGGCGGCGCTAGGTATGGAGAGAGTTTTTTTTTTCGAATAGCTTTCGAACTAGTCAATATAGGAACAAACTAAGGGCAGCATCGTGATCCTCTCGTCAATCCGCATCGAATGACATATATGTTGACCTCGAAAGGTCAAGGTCAAAGGTTGACCTCAGGTCACGTGACCTCGAGGTCATCATGTATATCATTCGATGCGCCTTGACGAGCTGAACACAATGAGACCATACGCGTGGCTGTATCTTGTTCCTGTACGGAGTTATTGTCAAAAAAACCGCTGGTGATCTTTGATGACGTCACATGACCTTACAGCTGCCCAACAGCAAAACAGACCTCAAGGTTGTGAAGGTTGATCGTATATGAGGTCATTTATGGTTTATGGGTCCATTCCGACCCGTTTTAGTGGTAAAAACAGGGAGTTGATTTTTCCCCCATTGACTTATAATGGGGAGGTCGAGAAATTGACCTGACCTTAGGTCATCGATATCAAAATTCCGAGATATACAAATTGTAGCTAATAATGACCTTATAACATCCTGCGACTTTCAAAGGCCTCCGACATCTACTGTAGCTCTGGCACGGTGACAAAGTTGCAAAAAAGTGACTTGAGGTTGGGTCATTCAAAGTGACCTGGTGACCTGACCTTAAAAGTTAGGAGGTTCAAACTTGCACACCATGTGTAAAATTGATGAGAGAATAGTCGTACCAAATTTCGCGGTAGCGCCGCGGTTTTCCCGCTATTCGCGAAAAACCTCAGGGGGGGATATTCCGCCCCCCCCCGTCGGTGCGCGTGTTAACCCTATTCCTGGCGGGCTCCGCCGGGACAAGAAACTGGCGGGGGGGGCCGATTCGGCCCCCCCTTCAGATCTAAAAAACTACACATCGCAGCGACAAACGGTAAACGGCATCGGATACGCACGGTCAAGATCTACAATTTTTACAAAGGTCATTTTCAGGTCAGGTCAAAGATGACGTCACAGGGGTCAAAAAGTCAAAATGGCGGCGCTAGGTATGGAGAGAGTTTTTCTCGAATAGCTTTCGAACTAGTCAATATAGGAACAAACTAAGGGCATCATCGTGATCCTCTCATCAATCCGCATCGAATGATATATATGTTGACCTCGAAAGGTCAAGGTCAAAGGTTGACCTCAGGTCACGTGACCTCGAGGTCATCATGTATAACATTCGATGCGTCTTGACGAGCTGAACACAATGAGACCATCCACGCGTCTGTATCTTGTTCCTGTACGGAGTTATTGGCCAAAAACCTTTGGTGACCTTTGATGACGTCACATGACCTCACAGCTGCCCAACAGCAAAACAGACCTCAAGGTAGTGAAGGTTGATCGTATATGAAGTCATGTATGGTATATGGGGCCATTCCGGCCCGTTTTAGTGGTAAAAACAGGGAGTTGATTTTTCCCCGATTGACTTATAATGGGGAGGTCGCGAAACTGACCCTACCTTAGGTCACCGATATCAAAATTCCGAGATATACAAATTGCACATACTGGTACCTTAACTAAAGCCTGAAGAGAAGAAATTGATCGGTCAAAAACTCTAGCTCTGGCGTGATTGCAAACTTTTCTGAGGTAGGGTCACCAAACCGCCTCTGGTGACCTGACCTGAGGTCAGATCAACTCAAAATTTTCAGACATGTTGCGTAGAAGCCTTTTAGGAAAAGTCAGAAAATTTGAGCTTCCTAGCTCAACGCGTTTGGGAGAAATAACCAAAAAACCTCAGGGGGGCTCCTGAGGCCCCCCGCCAGGAATAGGGTTAAAACGAAAGCGTTAATACTTTATCGATTTTGGACGTAGCGGGATGTGTTAATTCGTCCTAAATGTCCCTCCGCCATGTGACTGGAAAATCATGTTTCTAAAAGGAGAGCTAAGCTTGCGACTTGTAATCTTCAGCTGTAATTTGTAGATTTTAGAACTGAATTTAGATTGGTGTGCAGAATTGGATTATTTTATAGTTCAATGGTTCATTGAGTAGAGACTTAAAATTCCTGTATATCATATTGTGAGAGAATAGTTTCACGATTCACATCAAGCCAATAATGGAATACCTACCCAGTGATCCACTTTATTGTGTGTAGGGGGTATGCCGCACTAATGGTATGCACGCTTATAAATATATGGTAAACGTACATATGTATCCTGCGGGAAGGGAGCCTATATGTGCTTCGTATTTCTAAATCAAAGGTAGTTGTGTAAGCTAGGCTAGATCACAAAAGGTGCATAAATTCAAAAGCAAATCTAGTCATGTGATTGGATAATTATGGTCATTGGTCATACTCCGCCCCGGGACGATACTCGGCGCCAACCGCGCCGGGGCCGGGGGTGGTTGACCCCCCCCCCACACACACACCTAACTCGGCTTAAGGGTCACGCAGTTACAACACGGAGCAGGCGGCATTCAAAAGAGCGTCAAATATCATGAATATAATTAGTCTTTTTTTGTCCTCATTTCTTTAGGTCGGGTCAGAGATCAGGTCAATGGAGGTCATCGAAGATTAAAGTTTGTCTATTTCATTTTTTTACAAAACGGCGCATAACTCGGGAGAAAATTTGATTTTGACATCGGATTTGACCCAAGAACAACGGTTTAGTCTCCAGAGAGCAAAAACTCTTAAATAACCGTTTTTTTTTATCAAAATATGTTTTTTTCTTGCATAGCTTTTGACTAAAGAAAGACAACAAATTGCTCTACCAGCATTGTGTCCTGTCGTCAAGACGCGTCGAATGGGTTAATGCGATGATGCGATGATGCGATGATGCGATGATGCTATAATGGCGATATATGCGACGAGTACATACCTACCTTATTAAGTGCATATGTCTTTTTTGGACTCCCTGTCTGTAAATACATATAAGAATAGGTATCTCTCTCCCCCCTCTCTCTCTTTCCCTTTCTCTCCCTAATTTGACCTTGAAAGGCCATTTTAAAAATCTCACGATCGAGTCAAGATCATGACCTGACCAGGAAAAATCATGTTGCAGACCAGTCGATCCGTATCGTCGAGCCGAACACATCTAAAGCCTGAAACAGACTCTTTCCGTAGTCAGGAAATCGCATGCGAGAGCCTATTCGAATACATGGAAGCACGCTCGCATCAATCGCCCACACCTCCCGCATGTGATTGATGCAATTTCCTGCATGCAGAAAGAGTCTGCTTCAGCCTTAAGACGTTTCCATCGCTCTAGCATGCCTCATAAGTTCAACGTTCGTCCGAAACAGGCACCTTTTGCACTTTTCTTCCAATGACTTATAATGGAGAGGGTGCAAAACTGACCTGTCCTTAGGTCACCGATATCAAGACTCAAAGATATACATTTTATACGCACTGTCATATTTATCGATCGCTGAGAGCTTCAAAGCGATCGTTCAGTCGATGCAGCTATGCGGAAAAGCATTCTAATTTTTCTGAGGTAAGATCACTTGACGTGACCTGGTGACCTCACCTTGAGCGACCTGGGTATTAAAATCCATAATTCTGCTGAAAAATGCATGAACATGTTGAAGTGTGCTAAGTATGGCGGCCAGTTAAGTGTGCCGGTCTGCGTGTTATCAACAGAGGGAAACAAATTAAACTGCAGTTAAATCTTGAAACCGTGTATATTCAACGCAGCGTAGAAAAAGTGGAAGCCCATAAGTCATGTCATTACTCATTCCTCTTATTCATTGATAGTTGATGGCACGTGATCTAGGTATGACAACAGCATGTATGAGCGTAGAGCTCTTGCAAAATGCCTAAGCAATCTGCAAAATGCCTGATACTAATGAGACAACAGTCTCCCGCAGCCTTGGCCTTTAGATTTTCATTCCATGCTAGTAAGAATATTTACGTCGTTACATATTCGATGTAAGCGATATGCTTCTATATTTCATACCTATACTCATAACAAGCCATCAAAATATTTATGAGAAGCAATTTCATGTATTGACCTTATCATTAGAAGCATACACACATTAGCCAATAAGAGCTTCTCGTGCACACGCAAGAGACATATTCCTAGCAGTAACCTTAGCTAGGGACTTTTCCCATTCCTGACAATAATCTTATATTGCTGAAGCAGCAGCGCGATGCAACAAAATCTAGCTTTCGATCTTCTTGTAGGGATACATGTGCTTGGGCAGCGGCATCATCCTCCCCTTCACATAGTGTCTGCAGGCAAGACTGGGACAGCAGAGGGGAAATGCCTTGTTCCGGTTGCCCCAGGCTTGGTGGCAGAAGTAGTTCTCCTGTCTCATCATGTTGTAATCCACATTTCTGGTGATTCGCGGGCAACTGCAAAGGAAAACAGACGTTTCAGTGCGCTGCGTGGTGCGTATGTGCGTACTTGCTACCACTTAACCACTTCTCAACTTCGCTGATAAGTTAAAACATCTTGATGCAATATTGAATCGGTAACAGGAAACCAACCATTTATATTGCTACATCTTAAATACATATATTGAGCAAATAAGACATTTACCTAAAGCTCTTCACCTTGGACATTTTTGGCCAGCTCTCCTTTAATGCGAGTCATTAGAGTATTCATAAGACTGCCACTGCTTTGACAAAATTTTAACCATTTGCTCTTGTGTATGGCACCTTGTTTACCGCGGCAATTTTTTATGATGCATGAAGTGTATGCCAATGATAAGAGACAACTTACGAGTAGCGTTCTACGTTCAGAACGCCATTGATGTTGACGCAGGTGCTGAGCTTGCATCCCGAGTACTTGGATGACCAAAAGTCCCCTTCGTTGTAGTACTCATCCGTTTGAGTGTCGTGACACTGCGACATGTTGCTTGAGTATGCTAAAAACGAATCGTTTTTCCGTTAAACCATGCATGTAATTTACATCCGGTACGCTGTTATCAAGACAACTAATGGCAAAAAGCATTTTCATGCCAATTAAAACACTAAATCGTAAGCGAGAAAAAGTGAGAAAATGTTCACGTAAGCGAGAACAAGTACCATGTGAAGCAAGTTGGCGAGAAAATAAGCTCGGCGAATCATATGAAAAACATCCCCAATCGACAAACTATACACACTTCAGTCTTAACTTACGTGCTGGCAGCCTGATGTACAGTGCTCCTCTTTGCACTCTTTTGAGATCCATCGGCTCGTCGGCCGCCGAGACAGAATGGATGGCCACAAGCGCCACAAACAAATAGAACAACATGATTGCAGCCGATACTGCACTACTGCAACTTATCGATACGATACCACAGGTTCTCTCGGAGATAGTGTGACCTCAGCAAAGCGACGTCGCCCTTATATACCTCCAGAGATATCGAAGTCACAAGTTTTGTTGGGATTTTCGAGACGTTTTTAGCTAAGAGAGATTATCTGGGATACAGAAATAGAGGCTTAAGGTGAGTGTGAGTGTGTGAGTGTGACATTGAGTGGCATTTCTAAAAAAGACTAGGTCGTATTACAACTTCGATGTTCAAAACCCACAAGTCCCTCCATTAGTACCATATCTGACGGCTAAAATAAGTGCGGTTGAAGACGGCTAAAAACAGGAGCGACATCGTGTGAGATAGTGATCTGCGTGGCCACTTGCCCCGCTTTGTTTTGTACCGCTGCTGTTGTGCTGGAAAAGCCGCTATCAGCCATTATGTGTAACGGCGTCATGTGTTGATCCTTGCTTTTGAGCGCTATTGCTCGACTTCATATCTTTTTTCCTTTTTTCTTTAAACAACTGTAGGGCTTCCTCGATATATATGCGGAGCCTGCAGTGGGCATACGTAAGGCGGTTGGAGCGTGGGGTCAAAATGACTCTGGCGTCCTGGATGGAATCATCGCGGCCTATCACATCACGACCGCTCCATTCTGAAATTCAAAAACGTGATTTTAGCTGGAGCGTTACGCTCACACACTAAAAGGCTGAATCGTTTTTAAACATTTTTTTTCGCTCCTCCTTCGAGCTGCCAGCAAACATTAACGACACAATTTGACGACTCTGTGGAAAAAAAACATTGCGTGACACCCACACCCCAAGCCCCTCATAGGAAAAACCCGTAGCTGTATGTACAGAGTACAAACAGGGCTATTGGTGCATTCAACCCCAAAGTTATGTACGTACACGGTAAAAAAGCATAAAGGTTTAAACAAGTCCCCATAGAGAACGCTCTGCTATTGGGCTGCTGCCGCTGCCCCCCCCCCCCCCACAAGGCGTAATAGTGTCTCCACATTGCTAATCCCTGTCGTGTGTGTCCTCCCCCGGAAAAATTTCCCAACTAAAGGGAAATCTTGGGAACCTACTGGGAAAAAGGCATGTAGTGGAAATACCCGACATATTTACGAGTATCGTATGTGTAAAAGCATATAAGAAATATCAGTGGTGGGTGAGTGAGATGGCAAAACAGACAAAAAAAAAAACGCAAAAACCGAGCTGTGACCATCCGGACAACTCAACACAGAGTATATAGACAGTGAACGTAACCACTTTGAACTCCGCGCCGCCGCCGCCTCCCGACGAGCTGAGCAGCAATCAGAGGAGCAACTGTGGATGCCTCCCGTTCAATTGTAATTATAAATAAGATATGAGCACGAGCTCCGAGTGTTGGCGAGGTCCTAATCGGCCGTCTCTTATACATCTATGTATGTACACCTTCTTTCCTGCAGTTTGAATAAGTTGGAGTTCAGTTTGAAGAAAAGATGCATTTCAATTTGGAAAAGATGTCATTCAATTTGAATTGATGCCTCTTTCAAATTGAAATGCATCCTTTCAAATTGAGCTCCAACCTTTTCTCCAACTCCAATTCAACTGAAGGAAAAAAGGTGTAGTTATGAACAACTTCGCATGAGTGGCATGCATTGTTGATGATGACTTGGCTTTGGATTCAAGGCAAGCTCGAGATACAAGGCCATGACAAGTCTTGAAACTGTACAAAGCCGTCATGCTTGCAGCGCATCCACTAACCCTTTCTGCGCCTAGAGTTTGAGAGTATAACATCAAATTTAGGTTATTTCTGACTAGCCTAGCATGACCATTAGAAATCGTGTCAGCAAGTGTCAAACTCGTAAATTCTTACAGATAGAGTTGAAATTTGTTGTTTTAAAGTCATTTTTTCTCAGGAAATTAGTTATGTATAGTCACTTTTCGGATTATTCTCTGGGATAATAATATATAACTCACAAGTCCATATATTTCGGATGATGTTGCTCACCCTTGGTCACTGGACAAAATAAAAACAATTACATATTTGAAAAACCAACCACACACCAAAATTATTCCCTAGACGGGTTACATTTTTCAAAAATATATCACTTGCCAAAAAACTGACACGGTCTTTTAGCTTGCATGTTCCTCTACATAACAAGTAGTGCAACCAATCTTCTATATGGATACCTACTACCTATACTTGTGTCTACAGAGATACATCGGACACAATAGATCAATTTGCACAACCGGGTGTACATATGTTTAGTTCCTATGGATGACATCTTATGCTCATGTCGACCTATTTCTAAGGGTGAAATCCCATATTGGACTAAGGCCAAATTTTCCTAAGTCTCTGTTCATGTATGGATCTTTTTCTTTTTCTTTTATTTCTATTGCTTCGCGCACGATTCTCTTTTTCCAGTAGCAAGCAGTAGCAGGCAGTAGCAAGCAATAGAAATAAAAGAAAAAGATCCATACATGAACAGAGATGTAGGAAAATTTGGCCTTAGTCCAATATGGGATTTCACCCTTAGAAATAGGTCGACATGAGCATAAGATGTCATCCATAGGAACTAAACATATGTACACCCGGTTGTGCAAATTGATCTATTGTGTCCGATGTATCTCTGTAGACACAAGTGTTGCCGACAAATTGCACCTATGCAAGGCGGTACGGGCGACAGACTCAGCGCTGCTGAGCCGAACCGCCGCCGCGCCGCCGAGCCGAGCGCCGTCCGCGGTCGCGGGACGCTGGCGTCCCCTCTGACCCGGCTGGCCGGCCGGCGCGGCAGGGCGGCTCCCTGTTTGCGTAGGACCGGCCCAGGTCCGGGCCATTGTGTGGGGCACGCACGTGCGCGCCCAGCTTGTGTGTCTTCCGGGTGGAGCGCTGGACGCCCGGGCCATTTTTAGCCTTTTCTGTGTGCTCTGACCGTCCTCAACGCGTCTTGTTTCACCCCCTGTCGCCGTATATAAACTAGTTGTAAACACTCCCGGCCCTCACTTCACCTTTCGACTTCGACGGGGACACTGCGCTGCCCCGCTCTCTTCCCGGTACGTTTCGCTGCCTTGTCCGCCAAATATAGTGAACTAGAAGACAAAGTGTGTGAGAAGCCCGAGTGAGAAGTGAAACAGTGCGCGGTCTACACACAGATGAGATATTCGACGGAGATGCGGCAGGCGTATCGGTTCCGGTGACCAGGTCTACTGACTATCCTTTTTTCATCCTAAAACATTCCTAAAACTCTCTAAGAAGGGGGTTCCTTTGTCGTCGGCATCCGGCGCTCTATATTTAGGCCCTAACACACTCCCTGAGAGGGGGGTTCCTTTGGCGTCGGTATCCGGCGCTCTCATATTTTAGGCCCTAACATACTCCCTAAGAAGGGGGTTCCTTTGCCGTCGGTATCCGGCGCTCTTTTATTAGGTCCAAATATACTTCCTAAGAAGGAGGTTCCTTAGTCGTCGGCATCCGGCGCTCTATCCTGTATCCAATATTTAGTTGTATCTTAACTAGGCTAACGTGATAGGTTATAACATTTATTTTCCCAATTTTCCAATTAAACCATTTTCCTCCTGGATCTCGGTCACCAAACAACCAAATGCTGTGCGATGCGCGATTAAATACAGTCCACACCATGAAAGGAGATTCGAACGAAAGCGTCGCCAACACAAGTATAGGTAGTACATGTATGATATAACACTGGATTGGTGTCTCGTGGAAATTAACATTGGGATCCGCGACATTGGGATCAGGCCTGCCATCTAGCGAGAGAATTATCGTAAGTTAGGAGCTAGCCGAGTGAACGCCATCTCTCAGCATTATATGACACACGTGGGTGTGGTGTGTTAGTTGGCTTGAAGTGCATATTCCCACGAGTTGGAGGTAATCTTACTGGACCTGAGAGGACAAAAAATGTCTTAAATGCTTGAAAGCCAAAAACGTCAAGCAGCCTTTAGGTAATAACGAAAATAAAATGCGTAAAGTACGGTGTGTATTGAAACGCCCAGTCCGATTGGCTTGTACGACCTTTTATGTGGTCATTTACCTCGCAATGGTACAGCAGTTTGACAATACGTCATACATATTTGGTAGGCTTATTCCCTCTTCTCCGAATTTCGCCCGATTTTCTTCATCTTAGTTAATGTTACGGCACGTGCCACGTGCCAACTTAGGGGTGTCGAAATTGTTCCACATAAAGTAACTCCGCAATGGCTAGGCCAATCAAGCATTAACGGGACGTTGAATCGTGATTAGCGGGCCGAGGTGACACGACGCGACACCGAGCCAGTGGGGTCCAGGGAAGGGGGAGGGGGAGGGGGGGGGGGCGATAACGAGAAGGGTGGAGAAGAACAAACAGAACCGCGGCGGCCCCGCCGTGGTCGGCCGATAACACGCGCAGTGTGAGCCGAGCCGCGGTGTACAAGGGGTGCGCGGAGTGTTTCTCGCGCGGCGCGCGCGACGAACGCGATATAAGTGCTCGGTTTGGTGTACGGAATAACAGGACAACATCAACGGAGCGACAGGAGACGGACGCAGGATGACAGGTGGGCGCAGCGATAGGCTGCGGGGGGGGGAGAATCTAGGTAGAACGGCCACGAGGAGACGGGATAGGGGGGGACCGTTCGACGGGCGCTATAAAAGTGGGCGTGACGGAGAGAGGCGGGTATCTAGCTGACCACGACACCGTGCGCCTAGAGAGGCCAGCATCTGTGGTACTCGTCGTGACATGGCCACGGCCGACGGGTGTGACCTGATCCGTATAGGCCGTGTGCACAGGATGACCTGGCAACTGTGGTCCCCGTCGTGTCATGGCCACGGCCGACGGGTGTGACCTGACCCGTACATGCCGTGTGAACAGGATGACCTGGCAACTGTGGTCCCCGTCGTGTCATGGCCACGGCCGACGGGTGTGACCTGATCCGTATATGCCGTGTGCACAGGAGGACCTGGCAACTGTGGTCCCCGTCGTGTCATGGCCACGGCCGACGGGTGTGACCTGATCCGTATATGCCGTGTGCACAGGAGGAACTGGCAACTGTGGTCCCCGTCGTGTCATGGCCACGGCCGACGGGTGTGACCTGATCCGTATATGCCGTGTGCACAGGAGGCCCTGGCACTCTGTGGTCCCCGTCGTGTCATGGCCACGGCCGACGGGTGTGACCTGATCCGTATATGCCGTGTGCACAGGAGGACCTGGCAACTGTGGTCCCCGTCGTGTCATGGCCACGGCCGACGGGCGTGACCTGATCCGTACATGCCGTGTGAACAGGATGACCTGGCAACTGTGGTCCCCGTCGTGCCATGGCCACGGCCGACGGGTGTGACCTGATCCGTACATGCCGTGTGCACAGGAGGACCTGGCAACTGTGGTCCCCGTCGTGTCATGGCCACGGCCGACGGGTGTGACCTGATCCGTACATGCCGTATGAACAGGATGACCTGGCAACTGTGGTCCCCGTCGTGCCATGGCCACGGCCGACGGGTGTGACCTGATCCGTATATGCCCTGTGCACAGGAGGACCTGGCAACTGTGGTCCCCGTTGTGTCATGGCCACGGCCGACGGGTGTGACCTGATCCGTACATGCCGTATGAACAGGATGACCTGGCAACTGTGGTCCCCGTCGTGCCATGGCCACGGCCGACGGGTGTGACCTGATCCGTATATGCCGTGTGCACAGGAGGACCTGGCAACTGTGGTCCCCGTTGTGTCATGGCCACGGCCGACGGGTGTGACCTGATCCGTATATGCCGTGTGCACAGGAGGACCTGGCAACTGTGGTCCCCGTCGTGTCATGGCCACGGCCGACGGGTGTGACCTGATCCGTACATGCCGTGTGAACAGGATGACCTGGCAACTGTGGTCCCCGTCGTGCCATGGCCACGGCCGACGGGTGTGACCTGATCCGTACATGCCGTGTGAACAGGATGACCTGGCAACTGTGGTCCCCGTCGTGTCATGGCCACGGCCGACGGGTGTGACCTGATCCGTACATGCCGTGTGAACAGGATGACCTGGCAACTGTGGTCTCCGTCGTGCCATGGCCACGGCCGACGGGTGTGACCTGATCCGTATATGCCGTGTGCACAGGAGGACCTGGCAACTGTGGTCCCCGTCGTGTCATGGCCACGGCCGACGGGTGTGACCTGATCCGTACATGCCGTATGAACAGGATGACCTGGCAACTGTGGTCCCCGTCGTGCCATGGCCACGGCCGACGGGTGTGACCTGATCCGTATATGCCGTGTGCACAGGAGGACCTGGCAACTGTGGTCCCCGTTGTGTCATGGCCACGGCCGACGGGTGTGACCTGATCCGTATATGCCGTGTGCACAGGAGGACCTGGCAACTGTGGTCCCCGTCGTGTCATGGCCACGGCCGACGGGTGTGACCTGATCCGTACATGCCGTGTGAACAGGATGACCTGGCAACTGTGGTCCCCGTCGTGCCATGGCCACGGCCGACGGGTGTGACCTGATCCGTACATGCCGTGTGAACAGGATGACCTGGCAACTGTGGTCCCCGTCGTGTCATGGCCACGGCCGACGGGTGTGACCTGATCCGTACATGCCGTGTGAACAGGATGACCTGGCAACTGTGGTCCCCGTCGTGTCATGGCCACGGCCGACGGGTGTGACCTGATCCGTACATATATGCCGTGTGCACAGGAGGACCTGGCAACTGTGGTCCCCGTCGTGTCATGGCCACGGCCGACGGGTGTGACCTGATCCGTACATGCCGTGTGAACAGGATGACCTGGCAACTGTGGTCCCCGTCGTGCCATGGCCACGGCCGACGGGTGTGACCTGATCCGTATATGCCGTGTGCACAGGAGGACCTGGCAACTGTGGTCCCCGTCGTGTCATGGCCACGGCCGACGGGTGTGACCTGATCTGTACATGCCGTGTGAACAGGATGACCTGGCAACTGTGGTCCCCGTCGTGTCATGGCCACGGCCGACGGGTGTGACCTGATCCGTACATGCCGTGTGAACAGGATGACCTGGCAACTGTGGTCCCCGTCGTGCCATGGCCACGGCCGACGGGTGTGACCTGATCCGTATATGCCGTGTGAACAGGATGACCTGGCAACTGTGGTCCCCGTCGTGCCATGGCCACGGCCGACGGGGTGACCTGATCCGTACATGCCGTGTGCACAGGAGGACCTGGCAACTGTGGTCCCCGTCGAGCCATATCTGGCCCGACGACGGGTATGACCTGACACGTGACGTAACTCGCGAGTTCTACCCGGCAGGTAATGGTGCGAACTGATCCAGAACAGGCGGGCACGTGTAGGAGAGGGGCGGGTATCTAGTGGCCTCCATCGGGGCGCGGCGGCATTGGGTGAGACGGCAATTTAGTGGCGTCAATCGTAGCTTGAATCTGTGGAATTCCTATTTTGTCCAATGTCCAATTCGGAATTCGGTTGGACAATGACGCAGGCTTTGGACAACTTTGGACAATCATTGCTACACCTCAGCATTTTTATAAAGCAATCGTGGTTAACACTGATTGGCGAATAGAAAGTTCAGCCTTTGAGATGATTAACACATTAACCCTCGCATGTGTAGGGGGGGGGGGGGTCGGATGGACCCCCCCCATGGTTTTTCGCGAATAACTCGCGTAAAAAGCGGCCGATCGCGACGAAACTTTCAGTACCCTCGCATTGATCAATTTTACACCTACCCTGAAAATTTCATGACCCTGACCCAAATGACCTTTGACCTGTGACCTCTTTTCCGAGACCATGTTTGGCCGGAATCGCGATTCCGCGTATGTCGGCTCGCATTAGCCGCGCGTTTGCAAGCTTTTCGTGGTTTCAAACGTTCAAACATGTGATTTGATGTTGCTCCCATGAATTAGGGTGGGTGTCAAGGTCACCTGAAGGTCAGGTCAGGTCATTGACCTTTGGTGACCTCGGGTGACCTCGGTTCACTTTTTCGAGTTTTACATGTTTCTAGGCTAGTTTTTTGAGCTGAATTCGAATTTAGCAACCATTTGAACATTTACGAAGTAGTTTTGGTGCCTTCGTAACATGTTACGAAGCTGTCAGAGGTGGTTGACACGTACTGCGAATACCCGTCACAACCCCTACTGGTTGACCTGACCTGACCTGACCCGACCTGGTCTAAATGCTTAAAGACATCATCTGTGATCAAAACTAACACGATATTCGTGATCAGCACCCCGAAAAACCCCTTAGCAGCCACACTTTACGACTTTCTAATAGGTCCCGATTTTCCCGACTTTGGGTCATTGACCTGACCTGGAAGGTCAACCAATGACCTAGGACCTTAAAATTGGGTATCATCGGCTTCCTCTCGTCACGGGCAACACGCTCGTTTTTTCCGCGAAGCTCTAGCTCGATCAGGGGCCAAACGGCAAGGGCAGTCCAACCGACCCCCCCCCCCCTACACATTAGAAGCTGGAAAACGCCGCACACATGCGAGGGTTAAAGCTGCTAAAAAATACATAAAAAATAGATAACAGTGTTAAGTGTAAACTATTGCGTAGGTTTCGGACATCTTTGGACAAATGGCTGGCT
Organism: Amphibalanus amphitrite; assembly: GCF_019059575.1. Taxonomy (NCBI): domain Eukaryota; kingdom Metazoa; phylum Arthropoda; class Thecostraca; order Balanomorpha; family Balanidae; genus Amphibalanus; species Amphibalanus amphitrite. Next base: position 415,377 of record NW_024882097.1, read on the forward strand.
TAAACATTTTGGACGGAAATCGACGTAAGCATTGGAATTGGACGGACATTGGACATACATTTTCTGAAACTAACACCACTAGACGGCATACGCCGAGGTGATAAAGACGAGGCGCCGTCAGCGAGGTGTTGTCGCGGCTGAGCAAATATTGGAGCTTACGACCGGTTGGGACGATAGCGGAGGGTGGGAGAGCAGAGAGGGAGAGTTGGAGGGCACGCAGCTGCGCGCTAAGACAAACAGGTCGGCCGTGCCGAGGCCCAGGGAGGGGAGATGGGGCGTTGGGAGCGGTCTCCAGCGGCGGCTGGGTTCTGGGGAGGGACCGGTCATAACGGAGGGTGGGGGGGGGGGAGGGAGGGAGATACACTTGGCTGGACATGTGCGTCGGGTAGATCGAAATAGTCAGTGTCACTCTGCGGTGCAGTGATGGATTCCAGACTGGGTGTGTG